>NC_081408.1:79228182-79539320 GCF_030272615.1 Cryptomeria japonica | reverse complement strand
GGATTATCTAGCAAGGAAGTATTTCAATTTCATTTTGCAGTACATTAAAATAAACACAAATAGAAGATTAAGATGAACTAGACAGAATAGCACTAGAGAAAGACACCAGATATACATGGGAAAACCCTTACAGGTAAAAAACCCACCACCAAAGAGAGATCACTTTATTCAGTAAACAACATGATTACAATAAAGTTATCAGATCCTCTTTTCTGGACTCTAATCTCATAACTCTGTTCAGTCCACTCTGTTCTTACTAATCATATTCTCACCTCATCTCTCTGTCAATTACATCTCTGGAAACATATATATCAGCCATCAATTACAACGTATCAATTAAGCATAACCGTTATGGAGTCCAACCGTCTGTCATTGCATTTCGGTTTCCTCTGGCTACTCTGACTACATCTTCCAGGTTGACTGTTCAACTATTAGTTTGCACCAATCGGTTAGACATCTAACTGCTTGGGTCGATCTGTATTCGTGAGAAAACAATTATCCCACATGCACCCAGGAATCACACCGGTTCGTATTCAAATACATCGACAGGAACTTCTAATGTGACCACGAGCTCATCTTTTGGACTTCGGTTCAAAGCGAGCATCCGCGGTTGGTCTCTACTCCATCGGCTCATCGGGATAGCCTTCAATAGGTAGACCCGTTCTCCCGATGATACCACAGCGACTCTATCAGGCCATCGACATAACCCAATAATGTCATCCCAATCTCCAATGATACTCTGAATGCCAAAGGTGACTCCATTGGTCATCGACGTAGCTTCCATCTTGTCAACCCGATCGCCAAAGGCAACCTCATCGGGTCATCGTCAAGACAATCAAACTAGCTACCCTGATCTCCAATAACACCGAAGTCAACCAAAGCAGATCCATCGAGTAATCGGCATAGCATTCAGCAAGCTCCTCCGATAGCCGATGACATCCCGATCGTTGAAGGCCACTTCATTAGGTGATCGGGACAACATCCAACATGCTACATCGAGACATCGACATAATTTCAATATGGCTAACCCGATATGTGATGTTAACTCGATGACCACAAAAGCGGATCCAAACACTGCTTCCTGATAACCAAAAAGGGAGGATACATCGGGTAGACCTAACCCGATACTTGTCCGCAACATGTTCATCGGTCAAAGTTACACTGATAGGAAAATTCCACAACCCGATACCTTCCCACAAGTTGTTCCATAGGGGTAAGTTACATTGATCAACCCGAACACTAGTCAGGAGAATTCAAGGCATATTTCCAACAATCTCCCACTTGCCAAGGAATTTACTGAACCTGTCTACCATGTCAAACACTTACAGATTTCACTGAGAACCATGGACTCAAAAGCCCATCAATGTTGATATACCACTCAATTAGAAAACATCAAGAAAAGAAATTAACATGTGCACCTATGCAGAGCAGTCTCATCTCATTCATGAACACTTCCACCTTCTACCATGCCACTGCCACTGGACATACATAGAAGCTATCCACTGAGAAAACTACAACTCAGTCTCCTGAGAACACAAAACTCATGATCCAAAAACTAACCGAATGTACAAACATTTGTTACAGACATAGCTAGAATAACACCCACAACAAGTGTTAGCACATCCAACTACACATACCCTTAAGATATACCAAAATGAATTTTAGAACATTAACATGTACAACCTGTTACTCACAGTCTCAAGCTTCACATGCAATACACACCAAGGAGCTCCCACTGCACAGGTAATGTCAAAGTTGAAAATAACTATTTACAACATCACATAGAAGTGAATAAATCTTTGTACCAAGAGCTTTCCCAATATTGACTGGAAACAAAGAACCTGCAAGCAAGTCTTCACAACACCTTGTATCATGTCCTTCTACACCCACCTCTTAAATGTCAACTATGTTATAACAGATGAATGCATCTCAGCTGGACCTATTAATCATTCCAACACATACATCTCTAGCCACAAGAGAAAGATAGCACCATATATGTTTCCATGCATCCATGAGCACCTATAACTGATCAACACATGCCAACCTCCAAATGCATAACCACATTATCATGAAGTATCAAACAATATGATTAGTGTCCTCAAAACACAAAACCAAGATAAATGTCAAAATTCCAACTGCAGAATTAGGAACTTAAACATGACAAACATGATCTAAAACATCTCTTCCAAAGAGATTACATGTTTTGTATGAACATAACCATATTATGTCAAAACTCTAAATGCATCTCAAGAGTGTACCCAAACATAATATAACACATCCTAACTAAGGAAAACATGTCAAAATATGACATAAACAACATCTCTACCAAGGACCCCTTTATGGATCCTCAAGATGTCAGCATCTTCAGTCACATGAAGAACATTCACCATCAAATGATGAATCTACATCACTGCCAAAGACCCATGGTACCTAGTCTCACATGGCATCATGATTGAACCAAACACCGCCAGATGTCTGACTTGCCAAAGCATCACAGAAGGAATCTCCATCCTCATTCAGAGAGGACCAGAATTTGAAGAACTCTTGTTTTCTTTCTTCTTCTTCACTTTGCAATCCTTCCGAATGTGACCAACCTGCCCACAGGTTCCAGCACTTCACTTTGGACTTCTTTCCAGGAGAAAAACTTTCCTCTGACTTGGATTTAGACTTCTTGTCCTTTTTCTTGCCACTAACAACGAGAACCTCCTTGACCATCTTATAAGATTTCCTTTGTGTTTCTTCTGACAACAACGAAGCAACCACATCTTCCATCTTGAAAGTGGTTTTTGTACTCCCAATGGCCATTACCAAATGATCCCATGTGTTAGGCAGAGAACATAACAAAAGCATACATCGATCCTCGTCATCAATCTTGACTCCTACAACGGTTAACTATGAAACCATCATGTTGAAAACATTCAGATGATCTGCAACAGATGTACCCTTGTCCATCTTCAAGGAATACAACTTCTTCCTCGGGAACAACTTGTTTACCAGAGACTTCCCTTGATAAATATCTCCAAGTTTCTTCCACAGAAGATGTGCAGTCTTTTCCTCATGAACATTTAATAGAACAGAGTCTGCCAAACAGAGTCTGATCAATCCTCTGGCTTTTCTATCTGCAAGATCCCGGTCTTCTTGCTTCATGCTTAAAGGTTTTTGTCCAGACATAGCAACCCACAGATCCCGATCAACTAGCAAATCTTCCATCTTGAGTTTCCACAACTCAAAGTTTGAACCATTGAACTTCTCAAACTCTACTCATCCAGAAGTGTGTGCCATCTCAATCTGCAAACTAAATACTCTGCCAGACTCCCACTAAAAACAAATTTGACACAAAACAACCCTACCCGACAAGGATAACACAACTAAATGGCTTTGATACCACTTGTAAGGAAAGAAACATGCGGAAAATGCTCTCCTATCATCAATTCTAAGGGGATTAGCTAGCAAGGAAGTATTTCAATTTCAGTTTGCAGTACATTAAAATAAATACAAATAGAAGATTAAGATGAACTAGACAGAATAGCACAAAGAAAGATACCAGATATACGTGGGAAAACCCTTTATGGGTAAAAAACCCACCACCAAAGAGAGATCACTTTATTCAGTAAACAACATGATTACAATAAAGTTATCAGATCCTCTTTTCCAGACTCTGATCTCATAACTCTATTCAGTCCACTCTGTTCTTACTAACCCTGTTCTCACCTCATCTCTTTGTCAGTTACATCTTTGGCAACATATATATCAACCATCGATTACAATGTATCGGTTAAGCATAACCGTTATGGAGTCCAACCGTCTGTCATTGCATTTCGGTTTCCTCTGGCTACTCTAATTACATCTTCCAGGTCGACCATTCAATTGTCAGTTTGCACCAATCGGTTAGACATCTGACTACCTGTGTCGGTCTATATTCATGAGAAAACAATTATCCCACATGCACCCAGAAATCACACTGGTTCGTATTCAAATACATGGGCAGGAACTTCTAATGTGACCACGAGCTCATCTTTTGGACTTCGGTTCAAAGCGAGCATCTGCGGTCGGTCTCTACTCCATCGTCTCATCTAAAAGACCACAAATGCGTTGTTCCGATCTCCTGATGAACCAGTAGACGAATCCACTAATGCAGCTCCAAAATAGGTCAGCTCCATCGGCTCATCGGGATAGCCTTCAACAGGTAGACCCGATCTCCTGATGATACCACAACGACTCTATCGGGCCATCGACATAACCCAACAATGTCATCCCGGTCTCTAATGATACTCTGAATGCCAAAGGCGACTCCATCAATCATCGATGTAGCTTCCATCTTGTCAACCCGATTGTCGAAGGCGACCTCATCGGGTCATCAGCAAGACAATCAAACTGGCTATCCCGATCTCCGATAACACCCAAGTCGACCAAAGCGAATCCATCGGGTAATCAGCATAGCATTCAGCAAGCTCCTCCTATAGCCAATGACATCCTGATCACTGAAGGTGACTTCATTGGGTGATCAGGCCATCAATAGTTGTTCAATATGGCTAACCCAATAGGCGATGTTAACCCGATGACCACAAAAGCGGATCCGAACACTGCTTCCCAATAACCAAACAAGGAGGATACATCGGGTAGACCTAACTTGATACTTGTCTGCAACATGTTCATCGGCCAAAGTTACACCGATAGGAAAAGTCCACAACTCGATACCTTCCCACAAGTTGTTCCATCGGGTTAAGTTATACCGATCAACCCGAACACTAGTCAGGAGAATTTGAGGCATATTTCCAACAAGGTTAAGCCTTGATTGAGAAAAATAAAGCACGAAGGAGTTTATCCAAACACCCCAAAGGATACCATTTTCCTTTGACAGTGGTAAGATTAATTTGATTATGTATGAGGATCTTCCATGATTCATCCCCTTAGACAACTCTAATAATCCATTTAGTAGCTAAACAAAACCCCTATGTTCTTGGATCTATTTCCCCCAAACCACCTTTACTTTTAGGTTGAATATAATGAGTCCATGAAGTGGATATAATTATTTTCTTACCATCTCATTTAGCCCAAACACATTCTCAAATAATTTTGATTAATTCCTAGTACCACTTTTTAGAAGGCGTGCAACATGAGGAGTAATAAACATATGTTGCAAGAAATATTTTTATTGGCTACTTAAATTTTACCAACCAAAAAAAGGAACTTGTTTTCCCAATTGAAAATTTTATTTTGGATGATACTAATATCCCATTTCATACATCTGAGAGAGAGAGAGAGAGAGAGAGAGAGAGAGAGAGAGAGAGAGAGAGAGAGAGAGAGAGAGAGAGAGAGAGAGAGAGAGAGAGAGAGACCAATGTCAAAGGATATACCAAGGTACCTCATAATTTCTCCATGTTTGATTCATTTCAATTCCTAGGGAATAGACCTATTTTGGACCATGAAGAATTCAATTTTATCATGTGCAAGTTTAGAACTTGAAACAACACAATACAACTCCAATATTCCAAACGTATTAGAAATATCTTTTTCATCAGCATAACGATATTTAATTAGAACAATATTATGAGGAATAGATATTCCTAAGCTCAACCTTGTATTATTGGCACTTTGAAGTAGATAACCTAAAGCATTAGTCAGAAGGACATAAATATATGGAGGTAAAACACATCCTTGTTAGATAGATCTCTATAAAGAAAATGGACATGTCATTATATTATTGATAATAATCTAAGCATTAGTATCTTGAAATAACATTTGAATGTGAGCTCAAAATTTAGAACCAAAGCCCAACCATTGAAGCATATTGTAGAAATTATGTTCCCAAGACCACAAACAGTGATAAACCTTCACAATTTAGAGAAATAATATTTCACTAGAAATATATCTAATATTGAGATTGAGATAAATAAGATGTACAATAAGATCTCCTTATATAAGTAGGAGAAAGGATTCAATTACCAATGAGGTGAAAGGATTGGTACAACCACCCAACAAACTTTACCTACTACCTAGGAAAATGATATTCCTAAGCAAACTTAAGATTGTGAGTAAATATTAATTTACTCCAACACGCTCCCTTAAGTGCAACTTAGGGAGAAGAATATTATGCAATATGCAATATGGGAAAGATGGACCCCAACTACTAGGCCATGTTAGGTACCCATGTATAATGCAAATGCAACAAAACAAATCTCTCACAAAGAAAAGAAATGGAGAAAACCATGTGGGAAAAAACTTCTCTCCAAAAGAGAGAAAACAAACAAGTAAATCATGATGCATGAAGGACTCAAGACCCCCAAGGACTACATACATCATGTATATACAATCAAGTATTCCCCCGTGGGAAGGAATAAGAGAGACATAATATCCCCCCATAATGACCAATGTCCTACATAAATGATAAGTGCTTGAAGGAAAAACATAGTCCAATGCCTACAAACAACATTTCTCCCCTTGGGAAGAAGAAAAACCAAGTACAAATGCAAGAATGCTTCCCATTCTAGATAGGAATTAGGAAGAAGAATCCAAATGTAGAATAATGACGGTGTCTTTGAAATTCGCTCATGTGTTGCCAAGGCCTTGGAAGATGATGACACAAACCAATTAGGTGCATACCTAATCATGAGAGAAGGTGACAAACAAGGAACCACTAAAAACTTATTAGGAACAAGATCCAAAGAAAAAGATGAAGTGACAACACTAGTGTCACAACTATCATCAAATAGGAGAGATGCCTCTAAAAACTACATAGGAGTCTCCAAAATCGAAGAAGCCATCCCATGCTCATGATCAAACTAAACCATAAAATGTGACAAATCAAGTGAAGGAGGAGACTCAAGAATGTCAATCTCCAAAGACAATGTAGAAGAATATCCAAATGTGATGAAACTATCATCAAAGAGAAGAGAAACCCCCTCAAATATGTCCTCCAAATCTGAAATGTGAGACTCCTCAAACAAAGAACCAATATATGACAAATAGGAATCCCAATTAGGAAGACAATGATAATTCTGCGAATCGGGAACGATGATAGTCTCTAGTGATGGCAAATCAACTACCTTTGACGAAGAATCAAGAACCTCTGAAGAATCTGTAACCTGATCTGAAATTTCTAAATCCTCCAAAGGATCAAAAACATGGGTTATCTGTTCTAAAGAAGGAAGAGACACATTGGAATTGGAAAGATGCGCCTCAAGATATGGCGGAGTATCATGATCACCATATGTCTCTTGAATATGAGTCCAAAGAGCATGAGGACATTCAAAGTGAATAAGCGACTCTAGAATGTCATTGTAGACATCTAAAATTTTCCTAGCTTAATTAAATAAAGATTTTATTTATTTAATTATTTTATACTAAGCCTTCTATCAATTAAATAGATTTTTATTTATTTAATTAATTCACTTATCCTCTTCTACCCTTTCCTTCTTTAAATAAATATTTTTATTTATTTAAATTATCTTTTTCCTAAATTAAATAAATATTTTATTTATTTAATTGGTCCCACTTCCTCTATTAATTTAATGATTATTTATTTATTTAATTAATTCAATTTAGCTTTTTTTCTTCATGACACATGTCATTTATCTCTTAATTTTCCTCTACCTACCCTCTTATCATTTTCTCTACCTACCCTTTAATCCTAGCCGGCCATTTATTTCTTTCACCTATTAATATAATCCCTCCATTCTATATAGGAGGATTATTTCATCCTTATCAACACTGATAAGAAATCCTAATCTAATCGAACAATCTTTATGCAATCAAGTGAATTCACAACCACAATTCATTCCTTGTTGAGCTCTTTTGCACATATAAAATTTGAGAGCAAATATATCAAACAAGATCAATGAAGATAGGAGACGATGGAGATCAAACCCTACTTGGCATGTGAATGGTATTATTATTTCAATTTGTTAATTTGCGCATTCTTAGGTTTCTTCATTGGTGTATGGTGAATGTTTTTATTGTAGAGATAAGATTGTTTGTAGTTGGATCTTTTTGGTTTTGCAATAGTTTGTTAGATCATTGCTTTTCACCTCACACATTCATCACTTACATTTTAAAAAATAAGTCTAAAAACTCCAACCCTAAAACCTTTCCAAATAATATACTCACAAGGTGTGCTAGGACAAGGAACTTTATCATACAATTATGGCAATAAATCACTCTTTAAGATGAGAGAATAATTTCACTCCATTCTTTGTAATTCCCTTTCTCCAAAGTAATTTAAAAACCCATTATGATGATAATACTTCAAAATATTAGAAATGTTGCTATAAAAAAAACTCCCAAAAAAGAACAACCTGATTTGTTAACATGCGAGACCCATGGATCTCATAAACCTTCTATAAGCATCGACAAATACTTAAGACTCATCCAAAACAAGATTGTGTAATGCCCATACCCTAGTCGGACTTTTAAAACCTGTTTAACCTTGATTGACTTCCTATGTGGCATTCTTGAATGGTAGATTAACCGATATGCAATGTGTAGTTTAGATAATATAAATAAATTGTGCATACTTATCATTGTGCTTTTGCATCGATTCTCATGTAAATGTAATTGTTTCCTAACCCTTGAGATAAATCTTGAGCTAACGCCTTCATTGAATATGCATATGTATATGCATGCTTGTATGGGTTCATGGGTGCAGGAGATTGCAGGTACAACACCGCTTAGGGCAAGGTTCATCTCCTTTGGAATTTGCAAGGTTGAGTATGCTCCTTCATCTTTTGAATTCGGATTTAGTGGTCATATAACTCTTGTCTTGCCTTAGCCATGGTTAGGTGAGCATCGTGTGTGGATTTGTGGGGCTTGCTTTTCATTGGGATGCGGGTCGAGAGATTTGGAGGACTTCCTCGATTTGCGTGCCTTGCGCGAGGTAAGCGAGGTTTGTTATCCTAAGTATTAAATTCAAAATTTATGAGTAGACGAGCACATTAGAAATTTAGAAATTTAAATGGGTAGCTTCCTTTATATGATTAATCATTAATTTAAGAGATCGCTTTAAATTATTATTGTAGCAAGCTTAAGGTAATTAACTGGGGTTAGCGTGCTCATTTACACATTTGTAACATTTACACATATGTAGTTGGGAAATTAGAATAAATAAGACTCTTGTACTAGATTAGTCATGTATTTTAAAATGTCGCTTTATTTTGTTGTAGCGAGTTAATTTAATAATTAATTTTAATAACGACGATTTTAATAAGTTATGCGTTTTGGAAAGGAAAAAATTTAAAGGTCAATTGAGAAATAGAAATAAATTAATCATTTTCGCTTGTTGGGGGAAAAAGGGTAAAATTTACTATTTAAAAGAAATTAGTTCCAATTTACTTGTAAAGTGATAAAGTATGAAAGTTCGATTTTTAGAAAATTAAATTAATCAAAGTATAAAGTGTTGGCTAAAGTGATATGAAGAAAATTTAAAAAAATTAGAGTTGAATAAGGAATGGAAGCTTTTAAATTTTAAAAGGAAAATGAATAAGGAGGAAATGAATGACTCCCATTTGGATTTTCATTCATTTTTATTTTGAAAATAAATGCCTAATTTCGAAATTGAAAATTAGGGCAAAATTAGGGCTTTTTCTTTTTAACCCAGTTTTGAAAACATTTTGGGGGGGGTTCTTTTGGCTTTTGGTCTTCTTTTTGGAAAAACATGGTTTTTGGCAAGAGAGATGGGGGATTTTGGATAGGGATGGAGATTTAGAGCAGCTGATTTGGGGGAGCTCTTCTTCATCAAAAAAAAAAATCTCCTTCCAGGAATGCATTACGAGGTAGGAATTCAAATCTATCCTTTTATTTCTTGTTGGATAAAAAAAAATAGGTTGTGCTTTGATCAAAAAGATTGGTTGTAAAGGATTATGGGTTTTTTTAGACTAGCTGAGAAAATAGTTTCCCATACAGCTGTTTTGGAACAAACTGGAACTTATTTTATGACTGTTAAAATGGGGTATGGGGGATTTTGCACTCTTGTGGCCATGTCATTTGGTTTTAATCAAAAAATTTTAGAAAGATAAAAACAAAAACAAAAAAACGCTTGTTTGTTTGAATCGAAATATTTAAATTTCGAAACATTTCATGTTTTTTTTTTCATTGTTAAAAAAAGGGGGAACTGCGTTTTATTTTTATCGCGCTGTGCGTGGTTGTTTGAATGTGGGTTGGGGTTTGGAGGGCGGGGAGCGGAGCTCCACCCGCTCCTCCTCCCCTTCCCCGCTCGCTACCCCATTGTTCTCCCCTCCGCTTGCAGGTTTAAACTCCACCGCTCGCCTCCCCGTTGCTCTTCCCTCCCCCGCTTGCAGGTGTAGGTAGGTCGCGGCACTGTGGTGGCCGCAGGGCCGCGGTAGCCGCAGGGCGTCGCCGCCCGTAAATCCCTTCGGCTAGGGTTTGGGCCGTAAAACAAACTCTTTTAAAATTTGTTTTTTTTTTTGTTGTTTTGTTGAATGAAAGCTATTAAATTAGTTTTTTTTGTAAGTCTTGAAAAAAAAGGTTTTAGTATGTCACATTTTATTTACAAATAAAAAAAAAAGATGTTTATTAATATCAACATATTATAAGCAATAAGTTATATCAAAATTTGAATGTGCATTCTAGATAGTTATGATTTTCCATTTTAAATGTCAAAAAGGAGGATAAATAGGTATGCTAAAATATATGTTATATAGGTAACATCTAATTAGTATATATATACTTGATGACCTATATGGACTTTACTTTTCTAAGAATATTATGGAAATGATTTTCATTATCTTTACGAATGTCGAGATGTGCATTTAAGCTTTAATTCTTTTAAGTGGGAAATGTTGGGACTCTCGGTAAGGTGCTAGTTGGGTAAATCGGATGGTGGTGTTAGTCCTTAATTTTGTTTTTATGTATGCAATAAAAGCTTAATTTAGCTCGGGAACGGTCTTCCCATTTCTTTATTTACTCTTGATTTATTCTTGTTCCTATATTGTAATAAGGTATTCCTTGTGTAGTTAGAAAAGGGGCCAGATTATCTTTATAAAACCATCTTATCATTAGTGGGTATCTAAGGGTTAATTAGTTTGGTTAGACGTTTATGGCAACTAGAGAAAGTGTTGAAAATTACTCGTTAACGCTTGTGCATGACTTATCTTTTTGGAAGATTTGTTGGGTTCCCGTCATCTGATTGCTTTGGTCTGTCCAACGTCGGTCCAGTCTCCATTTAAGGTACCACCTGTTAAGGAATCCCTGTCTTTTTTTTTTACTTGATGTATTTAGTAGGATCCGTTGCAAAAGGGGTCATTACGTAAATAACGTCTGAGGTGTCTGTTGTATATTGATTGTATTCGCCTAAGTGGCAAGATGTAAAGGATTTATAAATTTTTGTATTCCTAACAATATAATACCAAAGGGGTCTTGCAGTTGAGCAGACCCAGAGATGTAGCCCATCCGGGGTGAACTCCGAGATCATATCTGTGTTATGCGATGTTTATAGCGTGCATTGTTTTATGTTTTAAATTATCATGAATGGTTGTATTCTTGCATAAGAGTATGGTAGAATTGTAATGAATTCAAATTTAATTGCATAACATTATTCATATGGATAAACGTAGTTATTTAAGTTCATAAAACATTGTGAATTATGAATATGGCATGGTATTTAAATATTGAAATTTAAGTGTGGAAAAAGTAAATTGGTAATGTTAATTTAAATTGTAATAGTGGAAGAAATCTAGACAGAATTACTTCATTGGATTAATTTGTTAATAAGTATGTTAATGGAATGAATGTAAAAGGGAAAACAAAGTTAAAAATTATGTCACAATTCTTAGATTGAAATCTAAAAGATGCACATCATAGAAATATCTATCCTTTTACCTTAGTAAATGAATCACGCCATGTCAATTATGTTTCATTACATTGGATAAATTTGTTAAGTTATTTCACGTTTTAATCTTAACAATAATCCTCACCGGATTAATTTGATAATCGTGTGGACTCAATCAAGTATTCATGTTGTATATTGAATGAATATACTTAGTAATTTATGTTGTAATTATAATCAATAACCCTCACCAGATTACTTCTATAACTGGGTGAACTCAACTAGAGAACCCATATGTTATCCTTATAAAAGGAATCCCTCATGTTTGCTAAAATTGAACTAGCATGGGAAATAATTGATTAGTTGTTTATACATTAAATCATAGTAAAAGTATCTCTCTCCTATTAATTTCATTTAACAAAAAAAGAGATATGCAATAAGATAATTGTATTTTAAATTCTAATAGAAGAACGTTATTATGATCTTAATACTCTAACCTTGAAATGATGAATGTCATCCAGTTAATGATACTTTAATTTAAAGGATGTTCTCGTGTGACCTAATGCATATCCTTCTTAATGAAATTAGTCCATTTAATTGCATTATCAAAACTCCATATGAATTCCATGGCTACTCACATTATACCTTTCATAAAAGAGCTTCAACTCATCAGTTGGCTATGCACGAAATCTAATGAAGGGATCTCACTCTATTAACTGTAGTTTAATCCTTAAGGAACGAAATTCTTCTTATTAACCATACCTTTTAATATTTAAGAAATATATATCTAATGAGGGTGGATACTTTAAAATCAAAAGATGGAATCCTCGTTTTACTAATTGTAGATTAACCCTAAATGAATGAATCTCGTTAAGCATGTTTATAGCATTAAAGGATGATGTCAAGTGTGGATGGTTATCTTAAAACCCTAATGAATGAACTTTGTTATATTTAAAACGCTTAAACCTATTGGGAGACCTCCTAATGAAAATTATGAATTAAGTGCATTGAATAAATAACTCCTCGATGGCCTCCTAACCACTAAAGTAAGTGAACGCCTCCTAAAATTTTAAGACATCATATCTTTGGACACATATGTAATTAAGATCTATGCATTATCCCGTAATTAAGATATCCAAATTAATGGATCTGATGACGCAAGTTGAGTTAGGTGTAAGGTTATGTAATCACGTTAGGAAACTCCTTAGGTTTGTTTGAGCCTTCCGCTGTGATATCTAAGTTGACAGATAACTCCAATGTATTTTAATGTCGTGTCTAATTATGAATTGAGTTAACTTCAACTATCTTAATGTTGTAACTTTGCATTAACGCTCTTAACTATTATTTTTAAAAAAATAAAAAATAAAAAATTTTACACTCTAATTGAGTGTTTTTAACTTAAACCCTTAGGGGTTTCCTGGCGGGGCATTACAGATTGCAACAAATAATGTTCTTCTAGAAGGCCAACTGCAGAAATGATGTGTTGGATGGACTAGAGAAAACATAGTTTGTTTAAACTGATCACATACCACAATCTCTAGCGATATAAAAGTAATAAGTTGCAGGCCAACCAAACTAGGATCTACCAATGCAACCAAAGAGTTGAGAAATAATTGAAACTAACAATGCACCAAATGAATTGGTGCATATATCGCCAGTCAGAACTCGGGACCTAAAACTCAGCCTGATGAATATTCTCACTATCAGAAGATGTTGTGAGACGAGCTCTGATACCATGTAGAAATTATGAATTTCCCAAGACCACAAACAATGATAAACCTTCACAATGGAGAAATAATATTTCACCAGAAATATATCTAATATTGAGATTGAGATAAATAAAATGTACAATAAGCTCTCCTTATATAGGTAAGATCAAGGATGCAAGCACCAATGAGGTGCAAGGGTAGGTTCAACCACTCGACACAATACTAGATGTAGGTAAATAATAAAATATAATAAACTTTACCTACTACCTAGGAAAATGATATGCCTAAGTAAACTTAAGATTGTTAGCATATATTAATTTACTCCAACACATATTAACAATAAAGCTCTAATAAATTGGGGATGACCCCATATTGCAATTTTGTTGCACACCTTCCTTCATGGGAGGTTTGTTGTTCTATTCCCACCTACTACAATTTTATGACCATAACACAAACCGTGCTCCTCCCGAGTTGTCAAAGATGTGGGGGGTATTAATACCCCTTGTAATGCATGTTGCAAACTGTCAGGTTAGAAGGGATGCATGGAGATGCAAGGATGTCAGCACATGAGGAATGGTGGTGCACACACCAACATTGCAACCAATAGTTCCACGAAGGAGTACAAAGAGCATGGAGTACAAAGAGCCCATTAGAGACCATGCATTGCAACAGTGGTGATGCCCAAAGATCATTTGACCGAAAAACACGTAGCACAACACATCGATAAGGAGGATGTGTTGATGTGGAGCAGTGGAGTGATAAGGAGTTTGGAGTGATAAGGAGAGCAGGGAGATATAAGGAGTATGGAGAGATAAGGATTTTGAATGGTTGGTCAAACATCTTCAGAGGGATAAGGAGAAAGAACAGATAGGACGACACGAGGAGATATAAGGGTTTTAATGTTGAACATATCTGAGGATGAGGCCCCTCAAAAATGTGGTCTCACTGGTTCATAGCTCCAGTCAAAAGAAGTTCGACATCAGCCCATTACTGATAAAAAACAAATAAAATAAAGCCCCAATAAATTCTATCATAAGCCTTATCAAAATTGAGTTTGATTAAAATAACATTGCAACCTATTTGTTGATATCATTCACAAGTTTCCCATGCCAACATAAGATTATAAAGAATAAATCTTCTAAAAATAAATCAGGTTTACTCAACTCTAACAATTCCTTGCACCGTCAGTTTATTTCATACAACCAAGAATTTTGCTATAGTTTAATATGAGGTATAAGCAATATAATAGTACACCAACTAGAAATAGAATCTTCCTTATTTCCTTTAGGAATAAGTTTTATTATACAACAATTATTATTTGAACCTAATGATCCTTTCTTAATTTCCTAAGGTATAAACAATAAAAATATTCCTTAATGTGTTACTACATAGCTTGGTAGAATTCCATAAGAAGTCCATCATTACCTAATCTTTTGTAAGGGGTCACAGAAAAGATCATCTTTGAACTCTTCCAAGGACAAAATTCTAAGTATCGACTATAATCAACATCTATAATTTTAGGAGTATAAACTTTGGCATTATCCTCAAGGTTGTACTAAATATCATGACAGAGGTCATCTTTGAATTTTTTTGCATACAATTGTTTAAAAATGTTATAGCTATCATAAGGGTCAAACTAAAAGGTATCAAATTCATCCCTTATATTGCCAATTCTTTCCAATTTTATGTTTATAATTGAGATAATTATAAAAATATTTAGTGCCCTTAATTCCTTGGATCTATTTTTAGCCCCTTGTCCTTTGTAATTATCATTTTTTGCATTTGAGCATATGTATTAGCTAATGAAGTTAAAATTCTAATATTATTAAGATCATCATTGAGGAGTTTTCTAGTACAAACAAGTTTTCCTTAGAGGGATTTTTCCTTATGTTTGTGCTACCACCATTTGTTTCCCAAATGAGTGTAAGAAATTAGTGAATTGAGTAACATGGCAACACCCCACCAATCAATCCAACACTCACCTTCATCTAGTTTAGGAAATGAATTCTAAATCTCCTCAAGGGTAGCTAAACAACAAGATTTCAAGCAAAGCTACTAGGGTGAATATGTCACCTTAGTCTTTATCTTTATCGTTCTATCTTTCCCTCTCTCATTCACTCACTCCCTCTCCTTCTTTATATATTTTTCTCTTTATCCTTACATCCCTCTATCTCTTCGGGTCTGTCTCTCTTTCCCTATTGAAAAAATAACATGGACTTGTTGGTAATGGAGCATGATTATCTTGATTCTAAGATTTTTTTAGTCATGTCTGAATCCCTAAAGTTGATGCATAGTTCATTTGAAGCTATTACTTCTCCGTTCATACCTTTGTTGCATAAAAATACCATTTTCTAAATGGACTATCAATTGACATGTACTACACAAATGTATGCAAAAAATAGACTAAAAATCTCCTTAATAGACCTTCCACACCTCTTTAGTGTACCTATTACTAAATGGCCTACCCTGTCTCATTATCTCTTTCCCTAGTATCCCTTTCTATCTCTCTATGTCGCCATATTTCTATGTCTCTTTCCCTCCCTCTCTACATATTGAATTAACTCCCCCCCCTCTCTCTCTATTCCCATATATCCATCTCTCCTTCTTTCTCACCCCCCAACTCTTTCTCTCCCTTTCCCTCTCCCTCTCCCTCTCCCCCTACCCCTCTCTCTCTCTCTCCTCTTCTTAGACCTCTATATCTATGTCTCTTTGCCTCTCCATGTCTATCTATCCATATTTCTCCTTCCCTCTCTCCCTCTATTTCGTTATATCTTCATCTCTATCTACCTTTCTATATATCGCTTCCTATCTCTATCTTTATATCTCTCCCTCTATGTATATTTATCTATTCCATCTCTACCCATCCCTCTTTCCTCTCTCACTTCATCTCTCCCTCTCCTCTCCATATTATGCTTCTTCTCCATCTCCTTACAGTATCTATTGTCTCCCATTCAAGCAAAGCTACTGGGGCAAATATGTTGCCTTAGTCTTCCATCCACATGTATTAATCTTTCACATGACTATCCATCATAAAAATATCAAATTTTACATGCTTTGATACCGAGTGAAGGAACAAAATGGTGAATATTCCATGATTATTCATTCATATGATGCAAGTTTTATATGAGTGATATGCAGTTGGCAGTTGAGTAGTTGATATAATTGTGTAGTAACATTTGCACAACTAACACTGTAATAGTAGTTAATATTCATACTAACATCTCAGTCAATATTAAGACAAAGTGAAGAATATGGAAAATGTTATCAATAATTTAGTGAAAATCATTGATACAATAATAAAGAAAGATATTATGGGCATATTTATAAGGTAGTCAAATACTAAGAAAAATTAGTATTATGGCAAAAAGTAGGAGAATTCAAGAAAAATTTGGAGGAGGATACCTAGGAGTCATCATTTGACTCCATGAAAAATAATTGAAGTTACATTTAGTAGATTATTTTTTTTCCTCTATAGTGTTTTTTTTGTGTTGAACTACTATTGGAGAGGGTGTCAATCTTCTTGCTTTTGTATTTCTCTTGTGTAGTTTTATATTAAGGGCTTCAAATCCCTTCCCTACTTAAAATATTAGAAATGCCTTAGGAATGATATTTTGAAAACTAATCTATAATGTATATTAATTAAGAGATTTTCAAAATGAGATATCAACATTTCGGCAGGTCCACATGGGCCATTTCCTTAATTTTAACAAGTACCGAGACAATAACTTTTAATACTTGAATGGTTGATATTAGTATTTATTGACACAATCCCATGGGTGTTTGATATTATCCATGGGTGCAAGTTTTTGTTTTTATGTTTGTTAATGCCTACATCCAATTTCCCTTTTTGTAATTCCCACATGTTGGCAAAAATTAAATTCCTTTTTTTGAACAATTAGGTACCCATGATTTTAGCTAGCATCCCTGTGCTAGGTACTATTTTTATCACAACACCTATGATGATTTGGGGCTACTTTTAGAATTAGTCGTCCCTAGCTCAACTTATGGAATATTTTCATACCTATGGCTATCTAGCTCAACTAGTGGGTCCTCTCCCCTAGTCATCAACATTTTAATATTATCAATACTTGTGGGGTGTATTATATATCTTTGAATGATCAAAACCCAAATCCATTAATGTCTTTCAATGACTTGCTTTGTTGATTGAGAAAATGGTCAAGGAAAGGTTAAATAGGTGCAAGCTAAAATTGATCGCACTAAATGTGATGTGAAAAATGTATGCTCAATGGTGGCATGTCTTTCATGTCCCTTGCTTTTTTGGGCAAATATAATCAATGCACCATATATCTTATTTTTGGTAGGCTAAAAGAGATGATGACATACATATTTTTTTTTAAAAACAATTTTAATTGTCCTTATTAATTTATACTACTATTTGGTTGCATTGAAATTTGTACTCCAAAATATAAGCTAATGTTTCACTAGATCATATCTGTTTTTCTTTATTTTAAAAAGTGTGCCAGAAAAATTTAATATATTCTCTAATGTTTTGTTTTAAACAAATTTATTTTGAACTTTTCTATAGATTTATATTTTATATTTTATTTTGTTTATATTGAATCAATATAAATACGAGAATAAAGTTTACTATTGGATCTAGATTTGATTTGACATTCAAATCCCATATAATATTCATCATCAAAATTGAACTACTATTGGAGAGGGTGTCAATCTTCTTGTTTTTGTGTTTCTCTTGCTTAGTTTTATATTAAGGGCTTCAAATCCCTTCCCTACTTAAAATATTAGAAACGTCTTAGGAACGATATTTTGAAAACTAATCTATAATGTATATTAATTAAGAGATTTTCAAAATGAGATATCAACACTTCAATAGGTTCACATGAGTTATTTCCTTAATTTTAACAAGTACTGAGACAATTACTTTTAATACTTGAATGGTTGATATCAGTATTTATTGACACAATCCCATGGGTCTTTTGATATTATCCATGGGTTCAAGTTTTTGTTTTTAAGTTTGTTAATGCTTGCATCCAATTTCCCTTTTTGTAATTCGCACATGTTGGCAAAAATTAAATTCCTTTTTTTAAACAATTAGGTAACCATGATTTTAGCTAGTATCCCCACCCTAGGTACTATTTTTATCACAACACCTATGATGATTTGGGGCTACTTTTAGAATTAGTCATCCCTAGCTCAACTTATGGAATATTTTCATGCCTATGGCTATCTAGCTCAACTAGTGGGTCCTCTCCCCTAGTCATCAACATTATAAGATTATCAATACTTGTTGGGTGTATTATATATCTTTGAATGACCAAAACCCAAAACCATTAGTGTCTTTCAATGACTTGCTTTGTTGATTGAGAAAATGGTCAAGGAAAGGTTATATAGGTGCGAGCTAAAATTGATCACACTAAATGTGAAGTGAAAAAT
Organism: Cryptomeria japonica; assembly: GCF_030272615.1. Lineage (NCBI taxonomy): Eukaryota > Viridiplantae > Streptophyta > Pinopsida > Cupressales > Cupressaceae > Cryptomeria > Cryptomeria japonica. Next base: position 79,520,417 of record NC_081408.1, on the reverse strand, counting down.
GTATGCTTAATGGTGGCACGTCTTCTATGTCCCTTGTTTTTTTGGGCAAAGATAATCAGTGCACCATATCTTATTTTTGGTAGGCTAAAAGAAATGATGACATTAATTTTTTTTTGAAACAACAATTTTAATTGTTCTCATTAATTTATTATATAATTTTATAAATATTCAAAAAAAATTAAAAATAAGATGAATAAAATGCAATATTTAATTATACTACAAAATATAAAATAACGTTGTGTCCATAAAACTACTATTTGGTTGCATTCAAATTTGTACTCCAAAATATAAGCTAATGTTTCACTAGATCATTATTTGTATTTCTTTATTTTAGAAAATGTGCTAGAAAAATTTAAGATATTTTCTAATGTTTTGTTTTAAACAATTTTTTTTTGAATTTTTCTGTAGATTTATATTTTATATTTTATTTGGTTATATTGAATCAATATAAATACATTGGTTATATTGAATCAATATAAATACAAGAATAAAGTTTCTTATTGTTTCTAGATTTGATTCAACAGTCGGATCCCATATAATATTCATCATCAAAATTGAAAAATTGAAAAAACTAATTGTTGAGAACGGGAAAAAATTGTTAGAATTGCTGATTGAATGAGCTCAACAAATAGAAAAAATGAATGGTCGAAAAGGGGTTAAAAAACTAACAAATGTACAACATAGAAATACTCAGAGAAAGAGCGAATGGCATGCAGCGAACAGGGGTAACGTGTTAAATATAGATTTCAGTTAAAGCAGCGTGGATGTGATTGCCACAGATGGGCTTGCTTCGTTCTCCACCTGGCCCCGTCCAACGTCCCCATATTTCCATTCTTTACCTGGTTGGGGTATCAATAACCAGTTCTAGAGCTCTTTGCACTCTCTCCACAACCCCAATCAAATCTTCTTCAGCTGTCTTGAAGTATAAGAATAGATTCTTGTTAGGGTTGTGTTCCTGTCTCTGCACTTGATGCATCTGGGCTGGTGATGGATTTTATGGCGAGAAAGAAAAGGAATTCTATTTGCAAACTGAGCTAGCTTTTGTCCACAGGTATGCAACTCCCAAACTGTGGATTTTGTTTTATATCCTCTGTTTTTTCCCAGAAATGATTGCGCAGTGGCATTTTGGTCTAGGTTTAACTGTGATTGTTATTTTGTATGGATTATCACAGGCTGGTTTTCTGAATAGAGACCAGTAATGTGCTTCTCTTCACGGCTTCTTTTCTATTCAATGGCATGTAAACATTCTTCAAAAAAAATTGATGACTTTTGTTATATGCAATTTTGTCTGGTTTTACAATGTCTTTATTGTGTTTATTGTCAATTTAGACTGAAAACACAAGGACAGGTTTCACATTACATTGCAGCAGCCTCCTCTGTATTTGACATTGAAACTGCTATTTTTTCCTGTTCTTGAGAGTGTTCCTATCTATTAGTTTTAAGGAAAAATTAGGTCTAAACTGACTGGTTCTACTGCTGGCAGCCATGCCTTCCAGGTAGATGGTCACGGCAGCTTTACTTTTGTCCAATAGGCTGTGCTTCTCTTCCTGGCTTCTTTTCTATTTTATGGCATGTTAATATTCTTCAAAAGCTTTTGATGACTTTTGTTATATGCAATTTTGTCTGGTTTTACTATGTTTTTTTTTGTGTGTTTATTGTCAACTCAGACTGAAAACGCGAGGACAGGTTTCACATTATATTGCAGCAGCCTCCTCTGTATTTGACATTGAAACTGCTATTTTTTCCTGTACTTGACAGTGTTCTTATCTATTAGTTTTAGGGAAAAATTAAGTCTAAAATAACTGGTTCTACTGCTGGCAGCCATGCCTTCCAGGTAGATGGTCACGGCAGCTTTACTTTTGTCCAATAGGTAGCCGTCAAGCTATGTTCTGATGTAGATTCCATTCTTCCGTTTTTGGATACTATGATCTTAGAATGAAAAAATCTGTGTTCTTTTCATTTTTGGATTCCATGATCTTAGATTGAAAATATCTCTGTATTCTTGTAATTGGAACCATCACAGCAAAAGTGGCTCCAAATCCAACAAGTGATGCCAATCCTACATTTTTATAAAGAACATATAATGCAAGTAGAATCTGCATTGGCAGCATCCACCTCGTATTTAGGTACCATTTAGAGTCTCCAATATGCTGCACATCGACATTCATATAGTTAAAATTCGCCGCTAGTGTGACTTTGTCGTGTTTGAATTTGTAGATGCACACCTTTCATATAAATGTGTTGTGAGAGCAGCTCGCAATCAAATCCCAAGTTGCCTTGATCTAAATATCCAATGTCTTTGTAATAAGAGTATATAACAATATCCGCAAAAGTTCTGGGATTCTTCTATAAATTGTCCACCTAAAAGTGAATATGCTCAGAAACATGATGGACCATGCCAATGTCTGTACAACATCTGACACAAGAACAGTAACATGCTAGGCACATTTTGTTTGATTGCCAATAAGAACCCATAACGTACTCAACGAATAGCATGACAATAGACAAGTGCAGCAACCCGAAGTGGCCTTGTAGATAAAACCAAAATTTACAATTGAACATGTAAGTGTTGACAGGAATAGTAGTTTGTATCCCTGCAATTCCCACACTATTGTGGACTTTGTTTGGTATTTTCTAATATTTTCCCCAGAAACGAATAACAGATCATTCTGTTTTAGCAAGGAGCGTAATGGAGGAAACTTGATCAAGCCATTTGAATAAGATATGCACAAGGGCCTTATTTGGAGTGGCCTGCTGATTTCACCTAATCAGGCATTTACTAATTGTTTGTCGGCACCATTAAGATCAAGTTTCCTAGTTTACTTTAGTACTTGTATGTTTTCTGTTATGTGCCTATTGTCAACTCGCATTATATGGCAACTGCCTCCTCTGTATTTAGCATTAAAATTGCTATTTGTCACAAATTTATTTTAACTTCTGATCTTTGATTACTAGCCTGTTATCTAATCACTCATTAAAAATGTCATTTCTGATTCGGATGGCAATGCCACCAAGACCCCCCATGATATTTCTAATTTTATAATTGCATGCATCTTAACATTGTGCAACTTACCACCATCACGCAATAGTTGATTTGATTTTTGATTAAACTCTGGACACCGTATGCTCTTATCTTTGCCCATTCTAAAATCTCAGTGATCAAACAGTCCTAAATTACACACATTGTTGTTGAAAGCTGTCAAGTTGATCAGACATCTCAGTTTGGGACATTACATTCCAGAGTACTATAAAGGCACTCGCTAAGAAGCATGTCATTTGAGGTTGCTCCTTCGAAGCTAGCGACCTGATCTTCAAGATTTACATGACTCATTTCTGTCTCTACCATGGGTACACAAATTTATGCTTATTTTTCAGTCAGCTCTGGTGTTGATTCTACTTTTGTGTTGCGTCCTTTGTCTCCATGTTGCTCATTAACCTTGATCTAAATAAAATCTTTGCAAGAAATCATTTGTTTTCAATCAATATTTAGTTCTATGAAAATGCAGCTTAGGTTATGACCATGTTTAATTGGTAGTTGCTCAATGCATATGAATTCATGCCACCTAAAATAACTATTCCTTCATTCACCATTTGCTCTTTTATTCGTATTGGTGGATCAGAAAATGTAATCCACAAACAATGATGAAAACTAAGTATGCAGTTTCTTCCAGACACTTCATTTCTATCTAATGGACTGTGAAGACCTCACATACACCCTTGAAAGTGAAAGCATATCATTCTGGTCGACAATACCATTATACATTATTTTCAAAATTTAAAAATGTATCACTACATGTCCATAAAGCATATTGAAATTGATAGATCATACCATTCTGCTTGATAATAATAATATTATACATTATTTTTAATTTTTTTAAATGCATTTTCAATATCCTTTATATCTTAAATAACCTTCCCCTGTTAAATATGAAGCATGTGTCCAATACAAAATACAACAAATGTATATTTACAATTAAGTTCAGTACATAGATTAATATTTGCTCATCAGATTTTCATTTAGAGCAAAAACTTCTAAGCACTTAATTTCTTCATGTAAAACTTTTCGGTAACTTATTGTCAGTAATAGACAGAACATCAACACAAGCCAATTTGTGTTGCAGCTAGCCACCGACAGCATAACATGCATGATTACCACGATGCTCGTTGCTCGGCAGCAACGGCAGAATCCACCACTAAGTTCTTAGTTGAAGGCATCCCTGCCACTACATCTTCTTCAATGCCACATTCATTAGTGCCTCTTGCAATTTTGAATAAACCATCCTGCCAAAATAAGAAAGCATCCATAATTAGACTACAGACATCTAAACCTTGTTGTCTAAAGAGAGATATCTCTATTTGAGTGTACTCATAGTTCTAGATGAAAATTCAGAAACATACCTCACCCCAGGACCTATTCCATGAATTTGCAACAAGCTGTGCAGTTAAAAGATAAAATAAGGTCAGAAATTTATTTTTTAGAACAAATGCACTTTTTAATTCATTCTAAAATATAATCATATTGTCGAGTAAAATTTATTACCCAGTAATCAACTCCATCATCAGAGGTTCCCCAACCTATCAGCTTTACAGCATGTCCTCCCATGTAATCACCCTTGATGTACTTGTAAACTCCAGATTTGTAATGAGCAAAATCCTGAGGTGTATACACCCATCAAAACCCACCCTTTCAGATTGGCCAATTAGAGAATACAAGTGAACTGAAACTAAAATCTATGGCCTAACTTTCAGGGATTTTAATCATGAGAACTTCCAAGTTTGACAAAATACATAGTTGCATTAAAAGCTTTGTTGACAGCATCGCATATTATTGGTTCCTAGTTGTATGCAATGATGCATCATGAATGAATTAATATCTTTGATCAACATAACAAAGATTGATCAGTATAACTACTTTAACCCACACTGGTTACTAAGAAATTAAATAAATTTAATATTTCACTAGCTTCTTTCGTTCAGTGGGATTGCCACATATTCTGTTTTTGAATATTTTTATCGGCAATTTTAGTACTTCCTACAGATAGTAGATGATGGAAGCTCATGAAAACAGGCCAAATGGTATTTGGCATGTCAAAGTCAATGATTTAAGTATCAATTTCTTACCTCAAAAACAGAGAAGGAAACCTCGACTGGTCCATTTGTAAAAACCTCAGTCATGATATCATAAGGCTTGGAAGCGATTCTGTATGCAGTTGCACTATAGCGTTTGGAGTCAACCCAGTTTTGGTTTAGATCTTTGCATTGCTTCTGACATTGTGGGGTCGGATATAAAGGTTCACAGCCCGGGTGTTGGCAACCAGCGTCATCAAAGTAGGGATCACACTGCAAATAAATAAAATCAAAGCCAGTTGCTTAGAAAAAACACCTATCTACTATAACAAATTCTTTGTAACTCCGACATTTTCACAAGTTTAATTCATTTACACAGCAGGGTTCATACTGGTGAACTACTGGCTAAATTGAAACTAATATAGATGAGTATTCTTATACCTCAGCAGTTACAACTCCACTACTGATAAAGTATTGCCATGCAGCTAATGGATAGCCACCTTCACAACCGTCACCACACTGGAACCCACAGCATGCCACTAGATCATTTTCTGAAAGGGTAACGTTCTGCAAAAAGAAAAACCATGATCACATATAAACTCCAGAGAACTAAATAGCCCGCAGATAAATTAAACATATTTAAGCTTTTATTGAATCTTACCACATTGTAGTGAATACAGAAGCGATCAGACAGTGCCTCTGCTGCCCCAAATGCCCAGCAAGAACCACAGTGTCCCTGCTCATGCAAACAAATTTGAAACTCAAAACCTTAAATAAGTTCTAGTCTTCACTTTCTAAGCAAAACTATCAAAATAAGAAAGATTTATTATCCATAACTAGTATCAAGTTGTCAGCATTTACCTGATCTGCTCACATCAAGCGTAACGGATATGTGTAAATTGGCAGAACCCATGGGGACAGTTAAAAATGAGTTAGAACTCTATATTGTCTACATATTATAACAAGTGCTAATTATATCGTTGATTACAAAAAGCTTTTTCACTAAAAGATCAATTCTTAAAACGAGCATTTGTTTTAGGAAAGAAAAAATCCAAGTTTGACATGAGAGCCAGACATAAATCTGCTGACCTAAAATGTCTTGTACAGAGCTGCACTGCGGCCAAGCCTTCCGGGCATCAAATTGCTTTGGTAACTTGAGGCCCTTTGGATAAGCTCTCACAGGTACATCTTCTATTACATTCTTGGGAGTGGGAAGTACTCCAAGGAGATGCTTAAATTGTCCCACCTTTAAATTCCAACAAAGAGAGTTGAGGCTAATTAATAACAGCGATAAACACTCGTTCATTACAAATAGCAACAAACAGCTTTGGATATCCCTAAGATGCAGGAGGTGACCTTACAGTGTAATTGGAAAAGCGAGAATTCATGTCAGCCTTCCATCCAGCATTTGGATGCCTGTTGATATATTCCACTACGGGATCCTGCATATTAGGAAGAAATGAGTATAAAATCCTTGATTCAAGGTCAAAGAGAAACTATGTTTGAATTGATGAGAGAACAAAACCTGTAGAATTTTATTCTGGCTTGTAGCAGTAAAGTACTCGAACTTAGATGCCTGCAATTATAAAAGATCTTACTCTTAGCATAAGCATACTGACAAATATCACTAACTATGTATTTAGACTTGGATTGCCAAAGACAGGAACAAAAATATATTGAAGACCATCAGTATTTCTAAAAATTCAAACTGAATCTACTACAGGAAAACCATATTAGACGCATCCAAATAAGTTTAAGAAGCTCCAATGCCATTTAAAACATCAGACAAAAGGCAAGCAAATGCAAAAACAATCTTAACAGATCCTATAGCAGAAAGAAAAGTAAATTTATAGGAGCATACTATAGAGAAAGACAAAAAGGCATAAAGAAAATCAGCACTTAATGTAAGAAGGCATTAGTACAGCTTGACCATAAAAAATTATAATGAATTTGATGAGGGTCTTACTTTTGATGTTTAAAAGAAATTCAATAAATAAAGTAAACCAATATATAAACTAGGTGCTGAAGTTTTTCGGGATAAATGCAATGGCTACTTTATTTGTTCCATGACGATGCTCTTGATTAAATGTTTTGACGACTCCTGAACCCCTCAGGCCGCAAATCTTTTTACTACCTTGAGCCTCCACTTGCGCCTTACTGCCTTCCTCTGACATGAGCCATGGCTTAGTGAAAGTTGTATTCTTCGTTACACTTGTCTGAAACCAGTGATCTCCACTTATATCTGATATGGTTGCTGCTTCATTATTCTGTGAGGTTCAACTGGTTTTAATATGGCTAGAAAGCATCTACATGCAAGTCAAGACAGCTTTATAGTGAAGATGGCGACTATTTGATTTCTCTACCATTATAGTAAAGTACAACTTTCCTGTAAAGAGGAAAGAAAATTTGAAATATAGCCACCGCATTTGGGATTACACGTCATTCCTTTCTTCCTTAGAAAATGAGAGGGAATTTTTATTATCCTTTATTTAAATATGGATTCATAAGATCGAGCAAAACATTAACTTTTAAGCTGTCTACTTTATTTACAGCAAATTTTATAAAGTCCCCCTACAAACCTTCTTTAGTGTTAAAACACTTAAAATGATGAACAAATCCTACAGACGATAACAAGTTAGGCTAATTGAGAAAGGAAACCGCAAAAAGTCAAAAAAAGCATGACTAAAAATTACTACAAGCTAAAGAAGCAAATCAGAGAATTAAGTCTGCAAATTATTGAAATGACAAAGATACAAAAGCAATTCACACAATAATTCTATATACAGAGTACTCTGTAAATCACCAGTACAAAACGCCATAAGAGTACTGCAGAGTGACAACGAACTCGACAACAAAAGCCAAAAGAATACACGAAACATCATAATTACCAACCGAGTCTAATCTAAGGAATTGACTTGAAGGTGAAACTTTCATATGAAAGTTATTTCCCTTGACAGGAGCTGCAACTTAATGTTTAATCTTAGATATAGTGAAAAATAAGTGGATATGTTAAATATATGTAACAAAGAAAAGAATCAGAAAACTACGGCACATAGACCCTGGTTATCCTGTCAGAAGAAAGAAACGAAAATGAAATGGTATATATCAGTCCTAATTGAAATCAAAATCTTCATACCAACAAACAAAATTTTAAAAACGCTAATATGCTTGACCATGGCCTACATTGCACAAAGAGCTAGAAATGATCTAAATCATGAGTACCACCTCAAATTTGCTCGCTGTCAATATTTACATTGCCATAGTGAATCAGCTGGATGGTCACAAAGAACAGGCATTCAAGCAGTAAACTTAAAACTAGTTTGAATCCAAGAATTCCTCCCCTCTAGAACAGTGCTAAAACAATATAAAATGTTAACAAACTAAATTTTCATAGCTAATAAAGAAACTTCAAAGTGAGTGTTTTTCCATTCAAGTCAAGTAGGAAGGACAAGAAAGAACACACAAAATCAATAAATATCCAACCAAATCCAAATCAATTGGGAAAATGTTCAGGCCAAATGAAACTTAAAACCAGACTTAATTACAAGCAAAGCAAGAATGGGAAAAAATACACGGCAACCATATCAAAATCTTCAGAAAAACACACAGCTAATATGCTTCGACAGAGTCTGCACAAAACTATTCAAAATGATTAACAAGAAGAGGAGCATATGTCTGACTGTTAAACATGCGTTAAATAAAAAACCCAATAAAAGAACAAGGTGAGAAATTTAAAGCTAATATTCTCAAACATGTAAAGGCACTCAAAATTATCGAAAGCATTTGATCATTGGAAGACAGCGCCTTGTCCCTTAAGGCTACGCCTGTGGGGAGTTTTTTTACTCCTATTGTGTTGGTTTATACGTTTTATGGTATCTCAGTATTGGGCTTGGCTGGCGGCTAAAATTTTTCCATCTTGGTGCCGTGTTGTTTCTCCTCCTCTCTATGGGCTTGATTTTTTTCGTTTTTCTTCATCTTGGTTTAGTCCTTATGGTTTACTGCTTAAGTTTTTCACTGTTGCCTTACCATTTTCTTTGGTCAGAGATTTTCAGTATCTCTTGGTTCATCATTTTTTAAGATAGACACCTGGGGCCACTTAAAGATAGCCAGAGCTTCTATCTAGAAAGAAAACAAAAATTAACCTTGACAAAAAGAAGAAGAAAACTCATATCTAGAGTTTCAACATTTATTAATAGTAAAGTGCATATGCTCTCAGAAACATTTATTATTAGTAAAGTGCATATGCTCTCAAAATTTCTGCGGGAACTGGGATTATATATGTTCAATCACTTCAGATTCATATCTTTTGGAAATAAAACAGAAGCCACAGGAAAGAAATCAAAGAGGAAACCAAAATGGTGACATGCTCAAGCCTTCACAGAAAATAAGATGAATGCAAACAAAAAATTGGAGACAAAAATCTACGATGAATCTTTAAAAAAAAACTGGAGACAAGGATCTCCAGTTGTCTCCAGCTAAATCTTAACCAACAACTGGAGAAGAGAGTCTCTATATAAGCCTTCAGTCTTCTACAATACTAATGCCTCAATCTTGAGACTACTTGCTCAAAAAAATACTCATTATGGTACGCAGGCAAAATGATATATACATATATAAGTTAGTATGCATTTAATAGTGAAATATAGTAAAATCAAAGAGAATTTGATACCATTATTTTACAATAAATTGGGAAAAAATACTCTCAAACTTATAAACAATAACCAGGAAAAGGGAAATTCAGTCCAACTTTTACGGAATATATTACATATAATTTTTTTGGAAATAAAAAATCAGAAAAGAATAATTTGAACCTCCGATTAATTGCACAAAAAACGTAAATGGATAAGCAGAAAATGGCAATATCCTTAAAGTTACCTCATAGGCATTGAACATTAAAGATTAAACTTTAAAACAAAACACGGAAAAATATTCAAGAGAACATAATTTGATGGTGATCTGCCTGAACCATGAGGAAAAATTGACAAACTAATAAAAAGGAAATCCGCTCCAATTAGATATTTGTGGTCATCTCGTTTAATCTTTCAAAAATGAGTCAAATTTTCGAAAATAACGCAAAGATCTTGGAAAAGAATAAGACAAAGTACTTGTTTAAGCTTATTCACCTTCGATATTGTCAAAAAAGAAACGAAATGTGAAAAGACTTAAATGGAAATGGGCTAACTCCTCCAGTTACAGATATACAGATAAAATCCGGTCTTTTGGTCACAATCGGCCAAAAAAAATATCTACTTTAGTTGTCCATAAGTTAACTGTTTACATGTCTGATATAACTCATTTTATGCTTTTCCATGTCCAATATAAATTGTTCACCCTGTCTACCCCAGTATTTCGACCTTGTGACCAAGCAACTAAGCAGAGCCGAGCATTCATCAAATTACATTAAATAAAAAAAGGAATCAAAGAAATTAAACCAGAATGGAATTGAAAAACTTAATATCCCCTTGATCCTCACAATTTCAGATCTCCTAAGATTCGGACCAACTAAGACAACTATCAATTCCAAAAACTTCGATTTAATTTTCAAACAAAAGAACAAATTCAGCACCAAAAACAAAATGACTGATCTAAAACTTAAAAAAGAAATCAACAGAACTTTTCTCAAGAACCTGAAGAGAGGCAGCCAAGGCCGCAAGAATTGTTAAAGCCAAAATGAATCCCGATGCCATCGCCGTCCCCTGCGATACCTCCCTTTCCCTCAAGCTAAGTTTACTAAACAATATTGTCAGATCCCGTCTGCTCTTATGGAAACGATTCAGCCGGTTCAACCGGTGAGCAACGTACACGTGACCAGTTCCTTCATCCCGGGAATTTGGCTTAGATACGTCGTCACGGCAGTTCGGAATCTTTTTTACGGCAAGTGACGGACTGACCAGTAGTCGAACAGATTTTTTAAAGCCGTCTTATCTTAACTGTACGTCTGACTACAGAGAATGATGTGTGGCTTTTAATTTGTGGATGTGAAATTTGTTGTTTTTTAATTTAATTGTTTGCTTAATCAACAAGAGAAAGAACACTCATTATTGTAGTGGTTTTTTTTAATGTTTTTTCTTTGGAATGTGCAACTCAAATTCTACTTACTTTTTATTCGATGACGATGTCTTTATCCTTTTTTTTTTTTTTGAGTGAAAGCCAAAGTTACGATTTTGAAATTGTAAATGAAATCAGATGTAGTGGGGAAAGTGGAGATTGATGAAGACTTGCCTTGGAAGTATCAATTTGATTGATGAGATTGAGGAGATATTATTCACATTGATTTAAAAGAGAATGAGGGATTTGATATCTGCAATTAAAAACATTTAAGAAAGATATTATAAAGCTTCTTATTATAAAATTATTAATAAAAATGTTTTGATATTACAGTAATATAGAGCTTCTTGTTATAAAATTATTAATAAAAATGCATTATTATCATTAAGATTAAAGGGCTATCTACATTCTACAATGTAGGATAATTAATGGACATCATTCATATAAAAAGATATCTTGAGTATAGAATAGTAGTAGGGGAAGAGCATTCATATTCTAATAGTCGTTCATTCTTTGCACACCCAAATTTTAATTATTAATTTTAAAGAAACCAACAAAAAAAATTAAAAGCCTATTAGGGGAGATGACCCAATAGTTGAGTGCGTTCTAATTCTTGTGATAGAAGTTGTTGATTTAATACCCCATACTTGTTGATTTAATGTCCAGTTTTTGTACAACATTGCACCAATAGTTGTGATTTTAAAGTTGTTATTGTTGATGGTGAGTACCAATAATTGAATGAAATATACCCTTTGTTATGAAAAGCAACCAATCATGTGATGCCACGTCAGTTGCACAAGTATTGGAGCCTCTTTTGCACGCCTATTGGTCTCACCTTTTTTTGGGGTTGTTTTAGACACCTTGGCAAAAAGCATGCTGATGTGGCATTATATTTGGTGATGAGGCCTTGAAACCTTAGTTATAAGCATGAGACTTGCAAGTAAGTTGTTGTAAAAAAATGGGAGTAATTGGAAATTTCCACTTAGGATTTTTAGAAGCGTGAAGTTAGGGTGCACAACTACTGGGACCTCTCCCCTAATAAATTTTCCATGTACCTATAGTCGCTCAATTTTTTAGCATTTCTGGACCATAATTGGTCCATTGGTGCACCTTTCTTGGTACCAACATTGCACGACTATTGGGGCATTTGTGCATAAGTATTGGCAATTTAAGTGTATGATTATTGGGACATTCTTTAAGCAAGTATCAGGGGACACTTTGAAATGTGTATTTTTTTACTTTGTGTGCATAATGGATCCCACAATGTGCATTGTTACTACTCAAAAGTCAAAATAATATTTATATGCAGTTAAGGCGCATGCAGAGACAACCCAAAAAAATCATCAAAATCCTATATGCCATTGAGCTATAGCTGCTATTGGTATGCTTCCCCTATAAGATTGTATTCATTTTTATAAAAACATTTTTAGATTAAAATTGAATCTTAAAGCATTAAAATAGTTGTCAAGGATCAAAAGTTAGGATTAGTTGAAAGGACATTATTCACAATAAGAGGGTATGGGAGCATAGAAGAGTAGCATAAGGTTGTGCACATTTTTAGAATGGTTATTATATTAAAATTGAGGTCTAAAACATCAAAATAGTTATTCAATTAATCATCAAGTATCAAAAGTTGGAGAATAGTTAAATAAATACAATATGTGAGTAAAATTATGAATTTAAAGTGGGGATGACCCCGCAATGTGACAGTAAGTCACAAGCCCTGTTGATAGGGTGACCATGAGTTTGAAACTCATGTTGCTCATCCCGCAAGAGGAAGTGCAATGCTTGGAAGGTGAGGTTAGAGTGGTCGCTAGAAGGCAAATGGTGTCTACATTGGTTGTCATGGTGGATAGGCTACCCACATCAAAGTAACTTGTGTTCAGTGATGAGGTGATCCCTACGTGCGATGATGGAGTGATAAGAAGATAGACATCTGCATACAGAAGACAAAGAAATAAGGAGATACCTATGCGCAGGCGACAAAGAGTTAAGGTGATGCCCTGTGTGCGGTGATGGAGAGATAAGGTTTCGCTTGCACGAGGCACATAGGAGATATAAGGGTGAGTTGCCATGCACGTGCAATGGAGTGGTAAGGTGGAGATGTCATGCGTGTGCAATGGCAAATAAACATCTTTGAGGATGAGGTCCCTCAAAAATGTGGCCTCACTAGTTCATCACTCCAATCAAAAGCGTTAACGACTTCAACCCCTTACTGATCAATTTTTTTTTTATGAATTTAAAATAAAAATTACAAGTGACGATCATTATGAGTGTGGAGGGGAAGAACTTAAAGAGTTGGCATGCTATGGTTAATGTATTGGTTATTTATTGTAGTGTTGTGTATTGTACACCCTTAATTGGGTGGTACAATTCCACGCTTAGGTTAGCACCTACCTTAGTGTGTTTGCATCTTGCATCTTAATTTCCCTTTAAGCATTTATTTAATTAATTAATTTAAATCTAAAGTCTTTTTTCATCACTCTACACATCATAAATTTGGGCCCTTCATATTAAGTGTGCCCCTTTTTATTTTATTCTTTCAATAAATCATTTCATCAATTACCCTAATTATGTCCTATTTCGACCTTCAAGGCCCAATTTCGCATATCTAGACATCATGAATTCTCATATCCTTCTGGAATTCGCTTTATAATCACATTATCTTGCTTCCCTAAAAATTTGACGAAAAGTTGGTCGGACCAAGAGGGGGGCTACCTAGTCTCGAACTTTTTTTTCTGAAATTTTGGGAGCAAATTTTGGCAGTATTTTAATGTTTAAATCCAAAGAATTGTGAAATTATATTGATTATAGGTCGGCCTAAGGTCAAAAAAAAAGTTAGGGTTTCCTACATATAGTCTTCCCTTTCCTCATTTGAGGGATCCATCTACAAGCAACTTTGAAGGAGCCTCTTGTGAAGTGAAAGTGCAGGTTATGTGAAGTCTACAATAGCAAATCATTCAAGTCTACATCAATTGTTTTCAACATCAATTAGGAGCTTTGAAGACATTGAAGAATAATAGGAGATCACTGACTATTGATTGGCTTGTACCTCTCTCCTAGGGCTTGGTATGATTTCATGTCTTTGTATGAGCTTCATAGCATTCATTTTCAGTTTTACATTCATGCTTTAGATCCATTAGTTCATTTGTGATTTGAGGCATTTACATTTACATTTACAAGCATTTAGGGTTTGATCTCCAAAGTGTAGGGTAGAACTCTTGATTTACTTTCTCATTCATTTAGGATCTTGCATACACACAAGATACTTGCACACACATTTTTAGTACATTATCGGCTATATGTGGAGGTGGAAACCACCAAAACAAGGGGTTTGATTAAGGCAAAACCCTATATAGCCACCTAGACATCATTTTTCAAGTTGTAGGTGCAGGTACAAGAATCCAGTGAGCGCATGATTTTTGGGACCAATGGAAGACAGGTGTAGACCAAATCACAGAGTTAGGTCTCAGTTTTCAGAGACCAAGGTGTAGCACCTTGGTCCAAGACCAGGGCATGGCGCCTTGGTCCTCTAAGTTCTGCATCATTTCTTGGTAGTTTAACATTTCTGGCCTTCAAAGTCTCAGATCCAGGTTTTCAGCTCTCTATTCTGACAGGACCACAGGTGCACCTCTATTGGCACCCTGGTCCTGCCCAGTCTTCACCAAATTTTAGTCACAGGTGCACCTCTGAGTTCATTTTCCAGTTCTGCTTTCAGTTTCTCAGTTTCAGTTCAGTTAGATTCTGCATTTTCAGTTTATGTTTGCTTCATTGTTCATCGCCTAGCATAGTTGGTTATTGCATCATATTTTGCACATATCCTCTACATTACAAAAAAGGAATAGAAACCCTAAGAAATATTCCTTGACTCTCTCTTTCTCTCACAAGTAGTCAAAGTGAAATATCTCCCTAGGCTCTTTAGTATTCCACTATGTGTATGAGAGTGAGATTAGGTCTTAGCTACTTGGTTCCATTTTTGTCCAACACATTTATAATGGGGGGCTCTAGGTCTGTTCATCAAAACTTGTAATTGTGAATAAGAAGACTATATAATGAGGATAAGGTAGAAGTGTGTTAATTTGAGTAAGACTAAAGTTTATGACACAAATATAGGAGTTGGAGATTTTAGCAATGGCCATATTTTTTATGATATTATTATTTCCTTAAATGAAATATTTGTTCAACTACACGAGAGCTTTAAGAAAGATAATATAACAATTGGTAAATGATTTAATTAATATTTCTTAAATAATTATCAAACTATTTTATAACTTCCTAATAAACTTTTTCTTAGATTCTTTTGTATTAATAAAGTTAGATTTTTATATATTTCTGACTTCTTATTTTGATTGATTGGGATCATTTATTATGACTACAATAATTTATTATAATCATTGCTAATTTATATTCATGCTACAATTTGTGTGTTCTTTTGTCTCCTCATAAATACAATCATATTAATAAAAAAATTAACTAAAAAAATTATTTGTAATTTCAATTTACTTTTAAATTTAAGATTTGTTAGAATGGCATATTAAATTAAAAAGATATTTGTAATTTCAATTTATTTTAGATTTAAGATTTGCTAGAATAACATATTGAATTAAAATTATTATAGTGAAAACAAAGTAGAATATGTATTAACTTATGCATGGAGTACGATATTAGGGCACAAATATAGGAGATGAGGGCTTCACAATGACCATAATTGAATTGAATTTTCTTAATATTGATTAGAATAGCATATTG
Organism: Cryptomeria japonica; assembly: GCF_030272615.1. NCBI lineage: Eukaryota > Viridiplantae > Streptophyta > Pinopsida > Cupressales > Cupressaceae > Cryptomeria > Cryptomeria japonica. The sequence continues at coordinate 79,504,553 of NC_081408.1, read as the reverse complement.
AATTGAAATTATTATAGTGAGAACAAAGAATATGTAGTAACTTATCATCCATGGAGATGAAGGCTTTAGCAATGGTCATACTTTATATGAGATTATTGCTTTCCTAGATGATTTTTTTAATCATCTAAATAGAATTTATTCTTTGGAAAATATGCTATAACCGGTAAATGGTTTAATTAATATCTTCAAAAAAAAATTGAACTATTTTATAACTATATAGTATCTTTACGTATAATTATGTTTCTATAAAGTTGGTTTTTAATATGTTTGTGAATTTTTATTTTGATTGAGTGACGATATCTATTATGATTATAATCATCTTTATGACTTTTGTGTACTATAATCATCTATTGTGTTTTTAATATATTTATGAATTCTCATTTTGATTGAGTGGGGGTATTTAATATGACTATGATATTTTTTATAACTATTGTGTATTAATATTTTTGCTACAACTTGTTTATTCCTTTATCTCCTTATCAATACAATTTTTTTTCTATAAAGTTAATTTTTTTTAATTGGACAAAGCTCAGAGAATTATAGAATTAAAAAAAAAGCAATCCAACAATGGGATTGCATTGAAAATAACAAGATATCAAAGTAGTTATGATGAGTAGCCCCAGAAACATCAATACAATAATCAACAATACAACATTAGCAATGAATTACACAAAGAATTCTAATAACAATCTCCAAACAAAGAATTAACAATATTCTTCACAATCTAGCAAGGATAAGAAGGTCCCAAACATACAACCGACAATCCACAAATTAGTTCATTAGCAAGCTTTTGAAACAAAAAGTATACTTTAAATTTGAATAGGCTTTGGATTTGCATAGCACATTGAATATCACCTTCATAGAGCTACAAAATGTGGTGTTTGATCTCTTCCAGACACCTATTGCATTTAACATTGTCTTTATGCTCCCTTCAGCTGAGAATATAAAGAGATAAATTGTAACATGACGTTCGAAAAAAAAATAGTATTTCAACTTTCTAATGCATAATGTGATTAGAAAACTGAAGCAGTCACTGGTGAGGAGGGACCTCAAAGAGATAAATCTGGACCGGTCAACAAGAGTAACACAATGGAAATGCAAAGATATGATGGAGGCAATGCAGAACAAATTGTATTATAACATGAAAATTGATTACAACCAACCGGTAACAACCGGGTTATAGCATAACTGACTCATAGGCCTGCTAGAACATACTCAAAGTACAGAATAGACCATGAATCTTAAGATCTATCTACTACGCTCAGTCTAACTACTTGATTCTTCGATTGATTACATGCTAATGCACAATTACAATTATATATATGATCCAAAGGATCTGGTCAGCCCAAAAAGGGATCAAAACCCGAAGAACAAGACCTAACGTGTAAAACCAACAAGGTTGGCCTCCACCAAGAGATTCCTCCAGAAAATACAAAGGATGAAGTGCAGATCACGGGAAAAGGTTAGCCACATGCCAAGGAACATCAGAATCAATGTCCAAGGCTCCACAAGCTTCAAAAGGGGTTCCGGTAGATCACCAAAATAGGTCCAGACAACCGGTAACAAGAAATTTTCAAGGAGATCGATAGTGATAACTTGTCAGAAAATGATCCAAATGCGATGCGGTTTGAGAATAATAAATATGATCAAGTCTTCAAGTAGAATCCAACTCCACAAGATCTGGTGAGCCAAAACCGGTACACACAAAAAGAAATGTTGAAATTGCAAATAGAAAGCGAAACAGAAAGAAAATGTTTTGGTTGATACAAGATTGCTATGAACCAGGGATGCTCCTGCATCAAACATCTGGGGTTATTGAAAAAGTGAGCCTCTCACTTTGCTGGGGCCAGAGGAAAACCAAGGCAGTCTACCTCTGCTTGAGAAATCCAAGATGAATCTTCAACTGGTCCGTCTTTCCACTTCACAAGATACTCCTTATACTGATTGCTCCAGGTACTACACCCAATCCTACTACAATCCTACTATCCAAAATTTCTTCAATTTGATTTGATTCCTTCCGGGGCAACTGTTTCTCCAAGTCTGCAATATTGTCCTCACTGAATTTTGGTTCATGATACTCATGAAGATCTGCAATGTTATACACAGGTGAAATACTCAGACTATCCAATAACTCCACTTCATATGCAATTCCAGAACTGAACTTCTTCAAAATCTTGCAAGGTCCAAACTTCTTCATCTGCAATTTGTTATAAGTTCCAACCAAGAATCTCTCTTTTCTCAGATATACCATCACTTCATCGCCAACTTCAAATTCCTTATGTCTCCTCTTCTCATATGCCTTCTCCTTATACTTTTTATTCATGTCTTCCAAATGTTGCTTAACCTGAATATGCAAAGTTGCAATGTGATTTGCAAAGTCTTCTGCTTCTGAACTTCTTCGGTCTTCACTGCTAATGTCTCTTAGTGCTGATATACCTTTAGGATGCACTTCGGTAACATTCTCAAAAGGTGTTCTTTCAATATTCATGTTTATTGAATTGTTGTAGGCAAACTCTGCTTGTGCAAGAATCAAATCCCAACTTCCATTTTTATCTCCAACTAAATATCTCAACAAATTTCCCAAGCTTCGATTAACTACTTTTGTATGTCCATTACTCTGTGGATGAAAGTAGAACTAAACTTCAAATCTGTCTTCATCTTTTTCCAAAGTGTTCTCCAAAAATAGCCAACAAACTTAGTGTCTCCGTCTAAAACTATGCTCTTAGGTAATTCATGCAATCTCACTACTTCCTTGAAAAATAGGTCTACTACATGTAATGCATCTGATGTCTTCTTACAAGGTATGAAATGAGCCATCTTCGAGAATCTATCCACTACCACAAATATAGAATCATTCCCTCTCGGTGTTTTAGGCAATCCAAGTACAAAATCCATGCTTATATCCTTCCAAGGTCTTACCGGTACTGTCAAAGGTTTATACAATCTCACATTATGACTACTACCCTTCACAACTTGACAAACTCTACAACTTTGCACATATTTATTAACATCCTTATGAATTTGGGGCCAAAAGTATTGCTCACTCACCAATGCTAATGTTTTGTCAACACCAAAATGTCCAGCTAATCCTCCACTGTGTTTCTCTTTTATCCCTCATAGAACTCTTAGGTATGCACAACTGAACTCCTCTGAATAACATCCCATCCTGAATGAAGTAATCCAACCACTTGCTTCTATCTACCATAATCGGTTCTCTACATGCTTTCCAAGGTTTTGCAAAATTTGGGTCATCATCATACAAGGTCTTCAATTCCTCAAATCCTAATACTGTCACTCTCATCTCTGTCAGCAAATTCCTTCTCCTACTCAATGCATCAACAACTTTGTTAGATTTTCCACTTCTGTGCTTCAACACAAAGGTGTAACTGTGCAAGAATTTTACCCATCTCATATGTCTTTGATTCAACTTACTCAGTCTGTTCAAATACTACAAAGCTTGATGATTTGTATACAACACAAACTCATTAGGCAATAGATAATGTCTCCACTTCTTCAAGGCTTGAACTATGGCATAAAACTCTTGATCATATATTGAATATCTCCTCCAGGCATCATTCAATTTCTCACTGAAACAAGTTGCTGCTCTCCCTTCTTGACTCAAGACTGCTCCTATTGTTGTTCCACTTGCATCACAATCCACTTGAAATACTTTATTGAAATTCAATAAAGCTAGCGTAGGTTGCTCAGTCACTTTCTGCTTCAACAGTTCAAAACTTTTGTTTGCTCTGGTGGTCCACTTGAATTCCTTCCGATCTCCCCTCATGGTGTCACTCATAGGATTACAAATTGAACTGAAATTTCTGATGAACTTTCGGTAAAAACTAGCCAATCCATAAAATGATTTTACCTCTCCAATGATTTCCGGTGTAGGCCACTCAACAATTGCTTTCACTTTCTTAGGGTCCATCTTCAAACCATCCTTAGATATCACAAATCCCAAATAAACTAACTCATCCTTCATGAAAGTACACTTCTTGATATTTATCAACAACTTCTCTTCTCTCAGCCTCTACAAAAATTGTCTCAAATGCAACAAATGCTCCTCTTTTGTCTTTCTGAAAATTAGAATGTCATCCAAATACACAGTAACAAACTTACCCAATAATTTCTTCAATACCTCATTTATCAACCTCATGAAAGTACTCGGTGCATTTGTTAACCCAAAAGGCATCACCAACCATTCATATAGTCCTTCATTTGTCTTAAATGTTGCCTTCCACTCATCTCCTTCACTGATCCTGATATGATGATATCCACTCTTCAAATCTATCTTTTTGGCTCCACTCAAACTTTCCATTATGTCATCCATCCTAGGCAAAGGAAAGCGATATTTCACTATGATCTTGTTTATTTCTCCGAAATTAGTATACATTCTCCACTCTCCATTCTTCTTAGGTGCTAATACTGCTAGTACTGCACAAGGGCTCAGACTCTCCCTGATCAAACCTTTCTTCAACAACTCTTGCACTTGTCTATTCAGCTCCTCATTCTCTGTCAGTGTCATCCGATGTGGAACTTTGTTAGGCAAACTAGCTCCGGGAACCAAGTCCATGCAATGACTAATACTTCTCACAAGTGGCAATCCATCAGGTACATTATCTGAAAAGTTATCTTCATATTATGTCAGCAAATCTTTTATCTCTTTCGCTTGTTCCTCTTCATGCTCCAGATTCTCGGTCTTCTTAGGAATTAAGGCAAAACACACATTCTCATGTCTCAATCCATCCAGGAATTTCCTTCCATCTACCAAACAGATTCTAGCATTCGTATAGACTTCATTCTTCAAAGGTTCCTCCAAGGGCAACAAGGTTTTCTTCATCCCATTGGCCACAATAGTGTATGTATTCTTCTTCCCATCATGTACTGCCTGTCTATCAAACTGCCAAGGTCTACCCAAAGACAAATATCCATAGGCATAATATCACACAAGACTTCATCATGATAATTCCCAATTTTTAATTTCACCAAACATTGCTCACTTACTAACAACTTATGTTCATCTTGAATCCATGCTATCTGATAAGGTTTAGGATGTTTCAATATCTCCAAATTCAACTTATTCACCATCTCTTCTAAAACAAGATTATATGAACTACCGCTATCAATAACAAATTTACAACACTTATCAGATACCTTACATCTGGTCTTGATCAAATTCTTCCTCTGCAAGGGCTCTTCATCTCCTCTAGTATGACACAAAGCTCTCCTCATCATCAATAGTTCTCCGTCTTCTGGTTTATTGTTTGATCCAGTGGGGTTAAATTCTTCCACCATTGCTTCTCTTCTGTTATTCTCTCTTCTTACACTCGAAAGTACGATGTCCTTCTCCTCCACACTTATAGCAAGTTCCTCTTAATGTTCTCTTGTCTTGTCTTCCAAAATTTTCATTCTAGTAGCCATCTAGTTCTCTCCTTCGGTAGAAATTTCCATCATCCTTTAGGTATGAATTACCTTCTTTGTCCACTTCCTTGTCCTTGTTCTGATCTGTACAGGTTCCTCTACCTCTGGTATATCCTCTTCCTCCTTGAAATCTTCCTCTGGTAAACCTTCCACCTCTGCCTCTGCTCATGTCTTTTATTTAGCTTCTCTTCCACCTTTAGGGCATACTGGTAAGCCTCTTCAACACTCTCCAATTTGATCAAACTGAGTTCATCTTGTATAGACATCCGCAATCCATTCAAATATCTTGCAACTTGTTCAACTTCATCATCAACATGTCTGGATTTGATATTCAACTTGTAAAATGCTTTGGTGTATTCCTCCTATCTCAAATTCTGCAACTTCTGGAATAGATTCACTTGATAATCAGCTGGCATAAACTTTGATTTCAACTTAGCAATCATTTGATCCCATATCTTAATCTTCTCTTTACCTCTTCTCTGTCTATCAACTTGCAAATGCTCCCACTGAAGAGATGCATGACCTTTCAACTGGGTATAGGCATATTTCACCTTCCTCTCTTCTGCAGTGTTTTCAAAATTAAAATACTTCTCCATCTTCGAGATCTGGTCCATCAATTCATATGAATCCAACTTCCCATCATATTCTAGTGGGGTAAAATGAGGTATAGTATTTGCCCTACTCAAAACCCTCAAAAACCTTTCTTCATCTGGATTAACCGTCGGTGGGTTTACTTGTTATGTCAAGGCTTCTTCTCCTTCATCTTCACTTACATCTTCAATATGTCGGCCTCTTCTTTGGGCTGTCTCCACAGCTTCCAACCGAGCTGTTATACCTTGCAACATTTCCATCACAACAAGGTCTGCATTCCCACATGCTCCACCATTCCTAGCTCCTCTTCGCGTCATCGTTCATGTCGGTCCTCTGCAATTGTAGGTCGGATCCACAATCCACCACCCTACAACAAAAATCTCTGGACACACAACCTCCAGAACAAAAAATCACTCTAATACCACTTGAAACAGTCATCAGTGAGGAGGGACCTCAAAGAGATCAATCCAAACCGATTAGCAAGAGTAACACAATGGAAACACAAAGATATGATGGAAGCAATGCGCAAACCAGATTGCATTATAACATGAAAATTGATTATAACCAACCGATAACAACCAGGTTACAACATAACCGGCTCACAGGCCTACTAGAACATGCTCAAAGTACAAAATAGGTCACAACCAAGAACTTGAATCTTGAGATATATCTTCTACGCTCAGTCTAGCTACGTGATTCTTTGATTGATTACATGCTAATGCGCAATTACAATTATATATATGATCCAAAGGATCCGGTCGGCCCAAAAAGGGATCAAAACCCGAAGAACAAGAACTAACGTGTAAAACCAACAAGGTCAGCCTCCGCTAAGAGATTCCTTCGAAAAATCCAAAGGATGAAGTGTAGATCCCGAGAAAAGGTCGACCACATGCCAAGGAACATCAAAATCAATGTCCAAGGCTCCACAAGCTTCGTAAGGGGTTTCGGTAGATCACCAAAATAGGTCCAGGCAATCAGTAACAAGAAACTGTCAATCGGTAACAGGAAACTATCAAGGAAACCGATAGCGATAACTTGTCGGAAAATGATCCAAATGCGATGCTATCTGGGAGTAAGAAAGATGATCAAGTCTTCAAGCAGAATCCAACTCCACAGGATCCGGTGAGCCAAAAATGGTACACACATAAAGAAATGTTGAAATTGCAAACATAAAGCAAAATAGAAAGAAAATGTTTTTGGTTGATGCAAGATTGCTATGAACCGAGGATGATCCCGCATCAAAAATGTTGGTAATATACTTTTCTATTTATGAACTTGTGAAATTGTTTATCTCATAGTATTAGGAACCACATTTTTATAGAGTACAATGCTAAAAATAACTTTTTTCTTATGTATCTCGTGACAAAAAATAGCAAGGAAATGATTAAATATAATGTTCCTTATTTTTTTTTTATCTAGAATAATCCCAAAAAATATGTTGTGAGTTTTCATTACACTAATAATAAGGACACTTTGCCAATTGAATCTTCAAATATTTTAATCTATCCCATATAGGAAGCTTGTAATACATGATTTTCCAATCCAAAATTTGAGCATTTGACTCTACCTTAAGCCTCCAAATTTGTGCACTTAGATTCTTTCATTTCTTTTCTTGAAATCTACAACTCCATTTTATGTTGGTTCTTGGATTCAATTTCATATTCGAAAGAAGTTTTAGATAGATCTTTATCAGAGCTAAGAAAAAAACTATTCTTCAAGTCAAGCCACAAGCCAATCTTTGAATAAATTGCATTGTAAAGGCATGTAAAGTGTTTTTGGGAAAATGGTGTCTCAACCTTGCATTTACGTGAGGTTGCTATTTTTAGTAAGTTCTCATTTCAGAACGAAATGGTGCAAAATTCTCCCCAAAGCTTCTGGTTGGCTAGATAAGCATTATGCTAAAGTTTTGTCACAAGATCACAACTAGTTCCGAAGATATTAAAGTTTTCGTTTTGGAGGGGTCCAATGAAAGGTTTAAACTTAATTTTGAGAACTTTAGAGGCCCTGAACCACCTTGAAAAGTGGGTGTAAATGGTGTAACATTTTATAAGGTGATAGAGCACTTCGCGAGCTTTTCAACCCTTCAAACGATTCGTCAATCAGACACACGGTTCGTAAGTTATGGCCTCTAAAAGTTTGTACTCTTGAAATAAGAAATATAATTTGTATCAGACACATAAATGAGTTGTAAAAGGGAGGGGCATGTGTTGATGTGTGTTTTAACACATCATAAAGCATCTATATTGGAGATAAGGTTGGCTATACTTTATTGGGTGGTTTAAGCCCATGGTTTTGTAATATTGTTTGACAGTTTCTTGTATTGTGTCTCCTATATATGAGGTGTATGAGATAGAGGTTGTGTGTAAGAGTCTTATGGCTATTGAGTTACCTTTGAATCTCTGATTAGTGGTACTCCTGAGAAGAGATTGCTCTGCAAGTATATTTTAAACTATTTTTTATTGCTAAATAATATATTGGGCGACTTTTAGAGTGTGGGGTTTTTCTCCCAAAAGGTTTTTCCCCATGTAAATCACTGTGTTGTGGTATGAATGTTATTTATGAGTATTTTTGTTAAGTTTATGTAACTATTGTGATGATTTGTAAAAGTTTTTGCATTACCCTCCTCTCAAGGTTAGTGTAGGAAGTTGTTCCACTACTTAACTTCCTTACAAGTGGTATCAGAGTTTGATCACTGAAGAGGAAGAAAATGGATTAGAAGGTCAAAACGATCAAAACATAATGAAATAAACATGAAAATGATAAAAATATAAAGAGACCATTTCACCTTGCTATTTTACCTTCTCCTTCGGATTGAGCTTGATGAAGTGAAGGCACCCCTTGATGATGCTCCACTTGATGTGCTCCTTTGATTGCTTGTGATGTGAAATGCTCTCCTTTGTGCTCAACAAGATGGATTGAACGATTGGATTTGAATGATGGATTAAGGATTTGAGTGATGGATTATGAATTTGATAGATTGAAGAAAGAAGAGAGGAGAATAGAGCAGCCATGACAATGCATGAGAAGTGGATCCATTTGTGAGGAGAATAGACTCCAATTTATAGATTGGAGAAGGCCAATGGAAGGCCAAGATTGATTTGATTATGAAGGGTTGAGATTGATTTTAGATAGAAGGCATGGATCAAGGGTGCCTTGGGAAAATAAACAGGAATATAAAATTCCTTTGGAAAAAGGGGGGGAAAATTTGAATTTCAAACTTGAGGAATTAAAAATTTCAAAATAAGGATGCATTGAGGGATTCAAAGAAATTTGAATTTCTTTGAGAGGCTCAATGTTGATATGACATGAGTGGGAATTAAAAATAGGAGAATAGTGATAAGCATGATTATGAGAGATTCAAGAAGAATTAATTGGGCTAAGTGGGATTAGGAAAAGTGATTTGTAGGAATCACATGACTAGGTTAATTAATTAGAATTAATTAACTGAGTGGGTTTAGAGGAAATGATTATTGAGAGGACTTTAGAAGAATAGGGGAATAATTAATTTATTTGATAAATTAATAATTGGACTACAGTGACAGGATTAATTAAATTAGATTTAATTGATTCTGAGAGGAATAAGGATAACACATTAAATTAATTAATTATGTTGATAGTCTTAAATTAATCAAATATTAATTTTGGTGTCTACAATCACCTTTGGTTTCAATTGTGGGTTGTTGGGTTTTTTGAACTAAACCAGATTTGAGTGAGAGCTTGTGTAGAAGACACTTTTTGATCTTGTTGCAAGAATTTTCAGATGGCAAGTTCGTTAGGGAAAATAGAGGTGGGGAAATTTAATGGAACAAATTTTGAGATGTGGAAGTTGAAGATGGAAGATCTACTAATAGATCGATATTTTTGGGATGTTGTTGATGCGAATGTCCAAAGGCCCTCAAATCCTACTGTGGTGGCTCTGTATGATATTATGGACCAAAATCCAAGGGTCTAATCAAACTGTGCCTACCAGACTCTTTTCTTATCTATGTCCACGAAGAAAACTCTGCAAAGATGCTATGGACAAAGCTTGGTGAAATGTATCAATCGAAATCTTTATTAAATCAAATTTTCTTGAGGAAGAAATTATATTCCTTGAAGATGGAAGAGGGTGGACAAATTATAGACCACTTGGAAGCAATCAATATGTTGATGACTCAATTAGTATATGTCGGTGTTAAGATGAACGAAGAGGAGAAATGTCAGATCTTGCTTTGTTCTTTGCCTGATTTGTGGGATTCTCTAGTTATGGCCATCGGTAGTACTTCTATTGTTTTGAAGTCTAAACATGTGGTGGGTGCCCTACTTGGTGAAGAGATGCATAGGAAGGTGTCCCTCAGTTCAAAGGAAGCCTTAACTGTTCATGGAAGACCTAAGGAGAAAGGCAAAAAGAATGAGAAGCGTGATAAGTCCAAATCGAGAGGGAGATCGAAATCTCCTTGAAAGTCCAAAATCATTTACTGGAATTGTTGTAAACCAAGTCACATCCAAAAGGACTGTAAAATAGAAAAGAAGAAGAAGAAGTTTGATTCTGATTCTGAGTCAGAGAAGGAAGATGGTGATGCGTTTATTGCAGCTTTGGTGACTCATGTAGGTAATGATGCCTGGTTAATTGACTCAGGTGCATCTTTTCATTTGACTTCCAATAGAGTTTGGTTTTCTAAATATGAAGAATTTAATGGAGGTAAGGTGTACTTGGGTGATGATTCACATTTAGACATTGTTGGTTGAGGTAAATATAGGATCAATTTTTTTGATGGTAGAATAAAAAGGATTAATGGTGTGTTCCATATCCCTGGATTAAAATAAAAACTGTTATCTGTGAGAAAACTAGTAGATGCGGGTGTGCAAGTAGTCTTTTATGAAGTAGGATGTAAGATGATTAAGGGTTCTATGGTAATTTCTAGAGGTGTCAGGTTTGAAACTTTGTATAAGTTAGACGCATACGTTGTTGAGTGTAATAACACTTCTGTAAAAAGTAAATATGTGGATACTTCATCGAAAGATTTGAGGGTTTCACCTTCAACATATGGAAATGGCTTTTGGGTACCTAAGGGTGCTCTTTCTTCTGAAGCAAAGTTACCTGCAAAGAAGACTATGCTATGGCACCAAAGGATTGGCCACATTGGAGAAAAGGGTCTAAGGACCTTGAAAAATAAAAACCTTATTGAAAGTTTGAATGATTGTAATCTTGACTTTGATTTCTATGAGCATTGTATTTATGGAAAACCAAACCGCGTTCGGTTTTAGTCGAGTTCTCATAAATCTTGTGGTGTTTTGGATCTTATTCATTCTGATGTATTTGGTCATGTAGATGTTCCTTCGATTGGAAAATACACATATTATATTTCATTTTGATGATTTTAGTAGAAGAACACGAGTATATTTTCTAAAAAGTAAATCTGAAGTTTTCAGTCGATTTAAAAAACTTAAAGCAATGGTTGAGTTGCAGACTGGAAAGAAAATTAAATGTTTGAGGATTGATAATGGCAGTGAATTTTGCTTTAATGGTTTTGATAGATTCTGTAAAAATTGTGGCATTAACAAATAGAAGACAACTCTGTATTCTCCACAACTGAATGGAGTTGCAAAAAGAATGAACAAGACATTGATGGAGAATGCTAGGAGTATGTTGAGTGGTAATTACTTCTTGCTACTTGATTACCAGGTATCCTACATCGACCCTTGTTGATAAAACGCCTATGGAAGCATCGTTGGGTCAAAAGCCTTCATTAAGACATCTTAGAGTTTTTGGTTGCGAGGCATATGCACATGTGCCAAAGGAGAAGCAAACAAAGTTGGAGAACAAGGTTGTGAAATGTATCTTCATCGGGTACAATTATGGTGTGAAAGGATACAAGCTTTGGGACCCTGTTGCATAAAAGGTAATTCATATTAGAAGTGTTATTTTTGGAGAAATTAAGTCTCCTTCTGTTACATTGTAGCCAGAATAGACTAAAAAGGAAGATGTGATTCAATTCCTTTCTACACCTGGAAGAGTTGGATCGAGACCCCTAGATAGGCAGGAAGTTGAGGAGAGCTCGTCTAGCTCAGAATCTTCAGAAGAGGAGGAAGAACCTCCAACTCAGCTTGTTCGAAGGTATACAAGACATAGACAACCACCTGAAAGGTATTCACCTGATGATTGGAGATGTATTTTTTCTTTGAATACTAATGTGGATGGACCAAAATTTGTAGAAGAGGCATTAGGTATGAATGATGCATAATCCTAGAAGATTGCTATGGAATAAGAAATGATAGCTTTGAAAAAGAATGACACATGGGATCTTGTACCATTGCCTAAAGGATGGAAACCTATTGGTTGTAAATGGGTGTTAAAAAAAAAGATTGGTTCAAATGGAAGCATTGAGAAGTATAAAGCGAGGTTGGTTGCAAAAGGCTACTCTCAGGTTGAGGGTATTGATTATGGTGAGATATTTTCTCTTGTTGCAAAAATGACATCCATTAGATTTTTGCTTTATATTGCTATTTCTTAGGATTTAATTTTAGAGGTTGAGCAAATGGATGTGAAAATTGATTTCCTTCATGGTGATTTGGAGGAGGATATTTGTATGACATAACCAGAGCACTATGTGGTAAAAGGTAAAAGTAATTTGGTCTGTAAATTAAAGAAATCCCTATATGGCCTCAAATAAATTCCTAGGATGTGGTACCCAAAATTTGATACATATGTGTTGAGTTTGAGATTTGAGAGTTTTAAATTAGATCATTGTGTTTATTGTAAATCTAATGGTGATCATTTCCTATACATTGCATTATATGTTGATGATATGTTATTCATTGGTAAAGGGAAAGGTATGATTTCAGAACTAAAGTCTCAACTCGCTGCTAAATTTGAAATGAAAGATCTTGGTGCAACAAAGCACATTAGTGGGATGAAAATTAGAAGAGATAGAGAGAATAGAAAGCTATGGCTAGGCCAGAGTAAGTATGTGAATTCAGTGTAACTACAGAGGTTCAACATGCAGGATTGTAGATCATTGTGTGTTCCTTTTACAGTTGGAACAAGATTATCTATTGCAGATTGTCCTACATCCCCATCATAGATGGAAGACATGAGCAAAGTGTCTTACTAGAGTGTAGTTGGAAGTTTGATGTATGCTATGGTCTGTACTAGACCACACATTGCCCAAGCAATGAGAGTTATTTCCAGATATATGTCTAATCTTGGTAGAGTTCATTGGGATGTAGTCAAAAGAGTCTTCAGATATTTGAAGGGTACCTCAAATTATTTTTTGTGTTACCATGGTAATTTAGTTGGAGACGTGATTTCCCTTGATATTCATGGTTATGTGGATTTAGACTGGGTAGGTGATATTGATAGCAAAAGATCCATCAGTGCTTATGTGTTTACTTTATTTAGTGGTGCAATTAGTTGGATGAGTAAGCGACAAGCTGTGGTTGCTTTGTCCACTACTGAAGTAGAGTATATGGCAGCTACTCATGCTTGTAAAGAAGCCATTTGTCTTAAGAGACTGTGTTCAGACATTGGAATAAAACAAGGAGTCGTGACAAATTATTGTGACAGTCATAGTGTGATCTACCTAGCTAAGAACCCGACATTTCATGCCCGAACCAAGCACATTGATGTTCAGTATCATTTTGTTAGAGATATGGTCGAAGATGGAAGGGTGAAGCTAGTTAAGGTAGAAACTTTGATGAATGTTGCAGATTCTTTAACTAAGTTTGTGAGCACATAGAAGTTCAGATGTGTTTGGAGTCTATGGCCCCTAGCAATTGATTAATTGTGTTGATACTCCCTTTGATCTTGCAAGGTGTTCGACAAGTGGGAGATTTGTTGGGAAAATGGTGTCTCAACCTTGCATTTATATGAGGTTACTATTTATAGTAAGTTTTCATTTCAGCATGAAATGGTGTGAAATTCTCCCAAAAGCTTCTGGTTGGCTAGATAAGCATTCCGATAAAGTTTCGTCATAAGATCACAACTAGTTTTGAAGATATTAAAGTTTTCATTTTGGAGGGGTCTAATGAAAGGTTTAAACTTAATTATGAGGACTTTAGAGGCCTCGAAATGCCCTACAAAGTGGGTGTAAATAGCATAGCAGTTTACAAGGTGATAGGGCACTTTAAGAGCTTTATGGCTCTTCAAACGGTTCATCAATCAGACACACGATTCACAAGTTATGGCCTCTGGAAGTGTGTACTCTTGAAATAGGAAATATAATTTGTATCAGACACATAAGTGAGTTGTACAAGGGAGGGGCACATGTTGATGTGTGTTTTAACACGTCATAAGACATCTATATTGGAGATAAGGTTGACTATACTTTATTGGGTTGTTTCAACCCATGGTTTTGTAATATTGTTTGACGATTTCTTGTATTGTATCTCCTATATATGAGGTGCGTGAGATAAAGGTTGTGTGTAAGAGTCTTATGGCTATTGAGTTACCTCTGAATCTCTGATTAGTGGTACTCTTGCGAAGAGCTTTCTCTGGAAGTATATTGTAATATGTTTTTGATTGTTGAATAATATATTGGGCGACTTTTGGAGTGTGGGTTTTTTCTCTCGAAAGGGTTTTTCCCATGTAAATCACTGTGTTGTGGTATGAATGTTATTTATGAGCATTTTTGTTAAGTTTCTGTAACTGTTGTGATGATTTGTAAATATTTTTGCATTACTCTCCTCTCAAGGTTAGTGTAGGAAGTTGTTCTACTACTTAACTTCCTTACAAGTTTCATAAGAAGTTCCATAAGGACCAATCATTTCATAAAATTACAAACCCCTTAGACCCGTTGTTTAATTGAAAGGATTTTTTGGAGTCTTCCTAGTTGGGCCAATCAAGGGAATCAAAGTTCCAAATATTACCATACTATGAACACGTCTTTTTTAAATAAATATTGATCCTATTTAAGAAAGGTGAAAGCAAGTGGTTATCCATAATAATGAAAAATCTCGTTCCACAAAATGGAAGAAATAAAACTAAAACAATGTTGCAAGGAGTCTTTCTTCCAATTAAAAAATTTCCAAGCTTATTGCCAAGCCTTCTAGATAGATTGTAACAAGAATGATGCTTTAAAATGAAAGAAGAGGCTAAGCAAAATTTTATCCAACCATCCCACACCATATCACCTATTATTCATAATAGCAAGAGTAATATAGTGATGAAACAATATTTTCCAATTTCTTCTCCTAACTTGACTCTTATTATCCACTTAGCAAATAAGCAAATCTCCTAGTCTTTTCATCCAAAAGGCCTACTCCACCTTTATTTTTTAGGTTGTATGCAATGTAATCAAGAGGGGGATCTCTAAAACCCGATCTTCCATTCAAATTAGTCCTTAGGAATTGTTGAATGATTTTAGTTAAGTCTTCATATCCTTTTTTGGAGGTCATCCAACAAGAGTAGTAAACATCAGAAGCCAAGGATATCTAAATTATCACTTGTATTTCACTAGCTAATGTTAAAAAAATTATTTTCTCAAGTGAAGATCTTATTTTTCAACTTTGTTATAAACCAATTCCACATATCATGAAGAGTGACCCCCAATCCAAAAGGAATATCCAAATATCAAGTAATCTACCCATGCCTATTTTGTTTCCATTCTTTGGGAATCCATTGTGGAACCGTACTAGATTAGATCATTAAAAATTTAGTTTTATGATGGGTCACCTTGGAACCCGATATAGAGCAATACAATTTTAGAAAATCCAAGGCATTCCTTTTTATTCAATTTTTTGAATGAGAAGAATGAATTCATCAAAAAAGTGTGATTTAAGAATTGCTACATTGTTAGGAATAGATATTCTCTTAATCAAGTCACTAAATCAATCAATTACTAAATTATTTAATCTTTAAATAACATTTGAAAATGTTTATAGATTTTGGTACCAAATCCCAACCATTGTAACATTTTGATAATATGTACAACTACACTACACCCTATCATAGGCTTTATCAAAATCTATCTTAACCAGCAAATCATTTTGCCTTTGATTATTGTGTTCATGAACACTTGTTTCCCAAGCCAAGAATAAATATTCTGCCTAGGGACCTTATCTATTTAGGTTTTACTATCCCTTTAGCATTCAACTTAATCCTTGGAACTAAGGCTTTAACAATAATTTTATAAGAAGTGTTGAGCAATGTAATAGGATGCCATCTAGAGATAGATTTTGGTTTCTTTGCTTTAGGAAAAAACTTGACTAAGGCTTTATTAATATCAAGCCATAACAAGCATTTTTCCATATCTTTCAAGTAAACAAGATAAAAATATTCCTTAATATGTTTCCATAAAGTTTGGTAAAATTCAACTAATAGCCCATCAATCCCCAAACTTTTATTAGTAGCCATAGAAAACACAACATGTTCCAAGTGTTCTATAAAAAATATATCGATTAAGAAATCAACTATATTTATGATCCAACATTTTAGGTATGATTTCTTTGATGATATCTTATGATATTAATTGAGCATCCTACCAATAAGGGTCCTCTCTAAAAATCTTGAAACATAGATTTAAGTTCTTTCGAGTTCGTATGAATTTGTCCAACCTCAACTTGTATTGCTCCAATATACTTCGTATGTTTATAGTTGAATAAATTATAGAAGTAATTATAACCTTTGTTTCCCTCCTTAATCCAATGTAATTAATCCCTAATTTTGGCCCCTTGTCCCTGTAAATATCACAAAGCCAGGTTTCAATAGTAGCTATAGAAGTTTGAATAGTAATTTTATTAGGGTTTGACTTCAGCAATATTTTATTTAGTTCTAGATTCTCGTGGAGAGATTTTTCTTTAAATCTTTGTTGTCATGTCAATCTTTTGCCAATAGATTGTAAAAAATTGACACATTGAAAAATATAAGCATGCCACCATTCCTTATAAGACTCCCCTTTCTTTCAATTTAGGTATGGATTCCCAAATACTAATGAGAGTAGCAACACAAGAAGAAATTTTAAAATGTGAAATATTAATCTTGAAGGGCAACTAAAAATCCACTGCATTTGTTTAATACAAATTATAGGAAAGTGATCTCAGAGAGTAGTAGAATGATCAACTTCCATACAATTTCCCATAATACCTTTAATTACTTGAAGATTGGGCAAAATATAAAACCTATCTTATATGCTAAGTTTCCTATTAAAAATTGGTTTCTAATATATTTGTGAGTTCTCATTTTGATTGAGTGGGGGCATTTAATATGACTTTGATAAAAAAAATTATAACTATTATGTATTGGTATTCTTGAACATATAACTTGTGTGTTCCCTCATCTACTTATAAATACAACAACAATAATTTAGATCAATATTAATAAAGTGGACCAATATTCAAAGTTAATGAATTTGTGAATAAGAATATTCAATTAGAGAAGGTAATCTATAATTTCAATTTATTTCTAAATTTAAAGATAGTGCATTCCATTGAACTTGGAGTGCATGTACACCTTGTACAATGCCTAACAATTTGTCTTACCTTTTGTTAATAGAATTATAATGGTACTTGTTATTGTGTTTGAATATTTATTTATTTATTTCGCATGTTTATTGTAATTGAGATGATTAAGGACATTTTAAGTGATGGTCGATTAAAACATACAACTTAACCAAATTACTTATACACAACTTCTCAAATAAGATTGAAAAATCACATTTATATTAATCTTATAATAATTCACTAGATAATTAATGTCAAATCAACAAATAATTTTATATTAAACATACTTTATAATTTTTTTCTATTTATTTACAAAATTTTATTATTTTATGTATATAACTTAATCATATTAAATATTAAACACAAACAAAAATTAACCATGATACAACGGATTTTTACACGATTTCTACTAGTTTGATCCTCTTAATCTACCTTTTCAATGCTATAGAAATGCAAAAAATCTATAAAAAACAATTGTATTATACAAATTTATATTTTTTGATCAAATGCTTTGTATGAAAAGTAACAATTGTCATAAATACCAACTCCAACACCTTAAACTTTGCATTATCTTCTTTGCTTCTTATATATTTAAGAAATTGAAACTTCTATCATCACTTTTAATTGAATATTAATATTTTTTACAAATGTTTGACTTGTGTTTATGAACAATACCAAATTTCCCAAGCCAATCATGTTTCTCTTATTATTAGTTTTCTTCTAGCTTCTTTTAAAAAAAATTTGGGAACTTTTTTAATGTCGGGTGTGAAGTTAGTTGTCTCAATATTCTCCAAAAAAAGCCCTTTCCTTCATGCACACGAAAATGGACACTTATTGGAATTCATTTCAACGTTTTTTTTGGAATGTTTAACTTAAATTCTCGTGACTCATAATTAAAGATATTTTAGATTTTTTACTGCAAAAATTATGAATTAAAATAGATACTATAACTTTTAACAAACATGAAAAATCTTTGCATACATTATTATTGGACACCATGGACCTTAATAATAAGAATAGGGTATGGAGAATACATAATAATAATATAAGATTTTTCTTATTGTGAAGAAGATTATAACAGTTATTATATTAATGTGTGTATCACATGTCAATTCAAAATAGTTTTTTTTTATTGAATAAATGTAAAAATAATTAAAGAGTTGTTGAAGTAGGTTATTAAGTATTGAAAGTTGATATTAGATAAATAAATTGGTGCAAATGAAAAGCTCAAAGGATGATTGTTTGATCATACGATTCAAGCTATTTACAACAAAATGGATTTAGAATAGAAAATCAACTTATCATTGATACAGTATCATAAAATTATTACAATTCATTTGTTGACTTTCCACATGTAAATTATAGATACATACTCGCTCACGGATCACCACTGTCTTATTACAAGCTTACATACAAAGATATAACATTTATTGTCACTCTACTACTTTACTATTGCCTCCTGAGACTAAATCTTGATTTTGATTGAATTGCTTGGCTATCCTCCAAATGAATTTCATAGGTGATTATATGTTGTAAATGGTAAAAATTTTGATATGGAAATTTGCAACATAGAAGGGAAAAATCACCAAATCAATTTTCACTTACGACCTTCACATTCAAATGAGGGCTGGAATCCACTAGATTCTAATGAATAATGATGAACAGTAAGAACTCAATAGACACTGAGAGGGGGGGTGAATCAGTATAGACAAAAACTTCCTTAACCACTTTGACTGTAAAGACTGCACAAACTGGTAAATAGAGTCACCGATCTAAAACAAGGCACGACTGGTAAAACATAGTGAGACTGTGAAACACATAAACCGGTAACACTTAGATCTTCACAAAACCTAATCTCTCCTTTCCACTTTCACCCATATGCATAAAAAAGTAATACATAAAAAATATAAAGACCATTGGGTCAGCATGCATTACCACTTAACAGAAAACACTAATCATCACATGAAAAAACATCACACATGACACACTGATTTTTCACGTGGAAACCCAACTAGGAAAAACCACAGTGGGGATGAATACCCACAAGTTGTTCTTTGAACTCTTTTGAAGTCTGCTCTGTAAGGAGCCTAGTCTGGTTAAGGAATTTACAATAGGTTCTGCTAGGAACCAATCCTGCTAGGTATCACCTGGTTAAGGGATGGCTAAATACCTGGTTAAAGGTTAGAACCCTGTTAAAGGTTACCTCACAAGAGGATTTGAAGAACTCATTGAATTGAGTCACCCTGTTAAAGCTGCCCTGTTAAGGGATTTTCCAACTGCTGAAATGGTTAGAAGTCAACAGATAATACATTGATCTGATAACAACACTCAATGCCAAGACGTATCCATTTTAGTTCCTTTACTTCTGCAATCACACTCTGTAGGTATCAACACACTTCTCCAGTCTGGAAAGAATCAAGTATCTCTTCACTTGTATACACACACACAACATTTGCCAACAACTTCACAATGCAAATCATTATTGACCTTATAGGAAACAGATAGGTCGGTAGCATAAACCCTAAACCCTAAACATTTAGGTTATCAATACAGTCGGTCCAATCCTAACTGTTCAAACACATTGCATTGAATAAAATAGTCTTGAACAAATCTCAAGACGTTCTCCATCATTCGTCCTATGCCGCTTCTAGAAGCTGATAACCCATCACATGCTCTCCACCGTTTACTGAGACTTCACACATTCCCGAGGTAGATAGGATCAATCTTTCTTCATGCAAGATCCTCAAGAAAAATCCTTCACGCGCACAAGGCTGACGTGGCAAAACAATTTGATCTCCATTTCAATGCTAACCCATCACAGGATGTCGTTGGTTGAATCACATAGACTTGGAATTCATCAACCAGAAACCCCGATACAATCTTTACATATACCGGTTCACATACCGATTCACTTTCTGCATATACCGGTTCATTCCATCAAACCGGTTCACACTACATCATACCACTTCACTTGTATCATTATACTGGTTCACTTGCCAGGTTGCTTACTTCAATATATCGGTTCATACTTTGACATATTGACATCAATGACAACATACAATATCATCATGCCATCACACTTCTGCACATATGCCAACAATCTCCCCTTTTGGCATTGATGGCAATATACAAAGATATCTCTCTACTTCACATCTTCTCCCCAATACTGCAGATATCTTCTCCGCTTCACATCTTCTCCTCCTTTGACAACAATGCCAAATTGGAGACACAGACAACTATGCTCCATTATGTTGCTCCCCCTGAGGAGTAGCATCCTTCAACACACCAATCCTGAAAAGATTTGACAATACAATACCCGACTGATGTGGAGCACATACCTTTAGTTCAACTCTTCAAGGGGTAGCACCCCTAATTCACCTCTTAAATAGGTAAATGTAGCCTTCGATAGAGGCTTGGTGAATATATCTGCTAATTGCTCCTTACTGGAAACATATTCCAATACAACTTCTTTGTTCTGAACCTTCTCCCTCAAGAAATGATACTTGAGCTCGAAGTGCTTGGTTCTAGCATGCAAAACCAGGTTCTTGGAAATATTAATTGTAGTTGTGTTGTCACAAAAGATACTCATCGGTTCAGATACAGGGACTTTGAAACCACTTAGTACATGCGTCATCCAAATTGTCTAAGTGCAGTTCATAAATGCTGCTACATACTATGCTTCTGTTGTAGACTGAGAGATACAACTCTGCTTCTTACTCATCCATGAGACTAGTCTACCACCAAGAAAGAATGCACCATCGGTTGTGCTCTTCCAGTCATCCACATTACCAGCCCAATCGACATCTGTAAACACTTTGAGGTTGAAATCATTACTGTATGGATACCACAATCCATAGTCTACAGCCCCCTTCAGATATCTAAGAATCCGCTTGACTGCTACCAAGTGGGATTCTCTTGGAATTTTTTGGAAACGTGCAGCAATGCCCACTGCATATGCAATGTCCGGTCTACTATGTACTACATAGTGCAACTTACCAATCATTGATCGGTAATCTTTCTCATTCACCAATGTTGAGTCATCTTCTTTTGACAATTTACAACCGGTCACCATCGGTGTACCAACCGGTTTGCTATCTTCCATGCCAAAGGTCTTCAACACCTCTTTGACATACTTGGACTGAGTTATAAAGATACCATCTTTCATTTGTTGAATCTGTAGTCCAATAGATAACTTAATCTCTCCGATTAGTGATATCTCAAATTCCTTCTTCATCTCATCTACAAAATAATGACTCATCTTGTCATCTCCACCAAAAATTATGTCATCAACAAATACTTCACAGATCAAAATCTAGTCTCCTTCTGACTTCGGATAGATATTGCTATCTTCACTTGTTCTTTAAAATCCAATCTTCACAAGATGGGAGTGTAAACGTTCATACCATGCTCTAGGTGTCTGCTTCAATCCATACAAGGCTTTATGTAGCCTACACACCATGTCATTGTCTTCTGATAGGGAAAACCCATTTGGTTGCTCTATATACACTTCCTCTTCAAGTATTTCATTCAGGAATGCAAATTTTACATCCATCTTATACACTTTGAATCCCTTGAAGGTTGCATATGCAAGAAGCATTCAAACTCCTTCCAATCTAGCTACTGGAGCAAAGGTTTCTCCATAGTCTTCTCCTTCTTCTTAAGCATATCCCTTACACACCAGTCTGGCTTTGTTTCTTACCATTGTGCCATCTTCATTCAGCTTGTTTCTGAAAACCCATTTGGTGCCAATAACATTTTTATGTTCAGGTCTGGGTACCAAAGACCATGTACAATTCTTTTCTATCTAGTCAAGTTCCTCTTCCATAGCCTTGATCCAGTCTTCATCTCTATGTGCCTCTTTAAATGTTTTAGGCTCAAATTCAGAGATCATGCAAGAATTTTCTCTGACCTTTCTTCTTGTAAGAATTCCTGCATCCTTATCTCCTATGATTTGCTTTGGATCATGATTCAACTTTACATACCTAAGAATGATCTTAGCTATTTCCTCTTGCTTTTCCTCTTCATCCTCATCTTCATCAACATCAACATCTACCAGTTTAGGAGCACTGTTACTGGTACTTGGTTGTTTAACAACCGGTTCCCAGAAGGTTACAACCGGTTCATCTACCACTTGCTCACTATCAGTTTCCTCAGGTTTCTCAAAGGTTTCATAAACTCTAACATTGATACTTTCAACAATTCTCTGAGTCCTATTGTTAAAACACTTGAGAGCTTTTCTCTTGGTGGAATACCCTAGGAATATTCCCTCATCACATTTTGCATCAAACTTGCTCTAGTGTTCACTCCTCTTGATATAACACTTGCTACCAAACACTCTAAAGTAGCTTACTACAGGAGTCTTACCGGTCCACTACTCATAAGGTGATTTATCCTTACCTTTTTTGATGAGTACCCGGTTCATAGTGTAGACTGCAGTGCTCACCGCTTCTCTCCAAAAAGTGTGAGCAACCTTCCTTGAATCAACATTGTTCTGGCCGCTTCTATAGTTTGGTTGTTCCTTTCTGCTAGCCCATTCTGTTGTGGAGTCTAGGGGGCAGACAGTTGCCTCTCGATGCCATTTTCTTCATAGTATTTATTGAATTCTCTAGAGGTGAACTCACCTCCTTGATCGGTTCTAAGGCATTTGATTCTCTTACCACTTTCTTTTTCAACAAGTGCTCTGAAGGCTTTAAACTTTCCAAAAGCTTCAGACTTGTCTTTCAAGAATGTGACCCACATCATTCTTGAGCAATCATCAGTAAGAATCATAAAGTACCTATCTCCTTGAACACTCCTAGTTTTCATAGGACCACACAAATCAGTATGCACAAGATCAAGTAAATTATCTACTATGAAAGATTTACCTTTGAAGGTTGAGGAAGACATTTTCCCTAGCTGACATTCTCTGCACAAAGGATTCTCTGATTTGTTTAGCACAGGGAATCCTCTAACTGCCTTGATCTTACTGGCCTTCACAATGTTATCAAAATATACATGGCAGAGTCTCCTATGCCATATCCAACTGTCATCATACTTAGCCATTAGACATTGGCTCATATTTGCATTTAGCTTAAATAGGTTACCTTTGGTCTGCATATCGGTGGCCATCAGTTCACCACTCTTTCCCTTTATTTTGCATACTCCATCTTTGAATTCCAAAGTGAGTTCATTATTATTCAGCTGAGCAACACTCAAAAGGTTATGCGTAAGACCTTCTACCAATACACATTATCAGCACTGCTTTTTCCATTTAGAGAGATGGACCCTTTTCCTTTTACCATACAAGGTGCATCATTACCAAATCGGATTACACCTCCATCATACTCTTCCAGAGACAAAAAATTTCTCTGGTCACCAATCATGTGGCGAGAACAACCACTGTCAATAATCCATTCATTATAATTATCAAAGCGGGAGACAAGAGCCTTCTTGTCTGACACATCTTCCCTGATAGCTACAAATACTATGTCTTCACTTTCTTCATCTTCTGATTCATCATTAGTGACACCTTCATCAACTGCAACAAGACAGTTTCTCCTTTTTCCTCCTTTGGACTTTTTGAACCTCTCTGGTTTGTCCTTATTATCACCATTATGACAGTTAACAACAACGTGTCCAATCATATTGCAAGAAAAGCATTTCAAAGGGATCTTACCTCTGTATTTACCAGTTCCCTTAGGAAGTCTATTGGCCAGAAGAGCTTCAAATTCCATCAGGATTTCCTCTGCATCCATATCTCTTCTTTGTCTAGGTTCACAACTAGTACTAACTTCTTTACCCTTTCTAGATAGTGCAACAAATGCTTTAAAGGCTGAATCAGTCTTCTAAACACTGCCATCATAATGGTTTAGCTCATAAGCGGTCAACTTAGCAATGATAGAATCAAGGGACACCTTTGTCTTGTCAATAGATCTCAACTCCTGAATAGCGGCAACCCTTATTGCATAGACCGGTAATAAAGTTCTCAAAACTTTGCTAACAATGGTGGAATCATCCATTGTACCTCCTGCACTCTTGATCTCTCCAACAACACTTTTAATCCTTATCCCATATTGTTGAATGGTCTCTCCTTCAACCATCCGCATATCTTCAAACTTTCCTCTAAGGCTTTCTTCCTTAGCTTGCTTCACATGCTCATCACCACCATAGATAGACTCCAGAGTATCCCATACATCTTTGGGATTGACTTTTTCTCGAACATCAATAAATTCAACATCAGATAGGTTGTTGATAAGAGCTTCCATGACTTGTCCATTCTCCTGAATTTCTCTTCTTTGATCATCGGTGAGAGTACCGGTAGGGACAACATAAATATTCTCAACATAGCTCCAGTGTTGAGCACCCATGATTTTAATGTATATCTTCATTTTGTCCTTCCATATCTTAAATTTATCTCTGTTAAACTTAGGACCTTCCCTCTTCATCATTAGAATAGGATCTTTTCCTCAAGCGGTTAAGCTCACAACATAGAGGACTTGGAGGTTGCTCTGATACCAATTGATGAATAATGATGAACAGTAAGAACTCAACAGATATTGAGAGGGGGGGTGAATAAGTATAGACAAAAAATTCCTTAAACCACTTTGACTGTAAAGATTGCACAAACTGGTAAACAGAGTCACCGATCTAAAACAAGGCACTATTGGTAAAACACAATGAGATTGAAAAACACATAAACCGGTAACACTTGGATTTTCACAAAACCTAATATCTCCTTTCTACTTTCACCCATATGCATAAACAAGTAATACGTCAGAAATATAAAGACCATTGGGTCAGCATGCATTACCACTTAACATAAAACACTAATCATCAAATAAAAAAGCATCACACATGACACACTGATTTTTTACGTGGAAACCCAACTGGAAAAAAGCATGGTGGGGATTAATACCCACAAGTTGTTCTTTGAACTCTTCTGAAGCCCGCTCTGTTAGGAGCCTAGTCCGGTTAAGGACTTTACAATAGGTTCTGCTAGGAACTGATCCTTCTAGGGATCACCCGGTTAAGGGATGGATAAATACCCGGTTAAAGGTTAGAAACCTATTAAAGGTTACCCCACAAGAGTATTTGAAGAACTCATTGAATTGAGTCACCTTGTTAAAGGATTTACACAAAGCCTATTAAAGCTACCATGTTAAGGGATTTTCCAACTGCTGAAATGGTTAGAAGTCAACAGGTAATACACTAATCTGATAACAACACTCAATGCCAAGACGGATCCATTTTAGTTCCTTTACTTTTGCAATTACACTCATCAAGTATCTCTTCACTTGGATACACACACACAACATTTGCCAACAACTTCACAATGCAAATCATCATCGACCTTATAGGAAATAGATAGGTCTGTAGCATAAACCCTAAACCCTAAACATTTAGGTTATCGGTACAATCGGTCCAATCATGATCATTCAAATACATTGCATTGAATAAAATAGTCTTGAACAAATCTCAATACATTCTCCATTGTTCATTCTATGTCGCTTCTGGAAGCTGATAAACCATCACGCACTCTCCACCATTTATTGAGACTTTTCACATTCCCGAGGTAGATAGGGTCAATCTTCTTCATGCGAGATCCTCAAGAAAAATCCTTCACGCACACAAGGCTGACGTGGCAACACGATTTGATCTCCATTTCAATGCTAACCCATCAGAGGATGTCGTTGGTTGAATCACACATACTTGGAAGGTATCAACCAGCAACCTTGATACAATCTTTACATATACCGGTTCACTTTTTGCATATACCGGTTCATTCCATCAAACCAGTTCACACTACATCATACCACTTCACTTGTATCATTATACCGGTTCACTTGCCAGGTTGCTTACTTCAATATACCAGTTCATACTTCCGCATATTGACATCAATGACAACATACAATATCATCATGTCATCACACTTCTGCACATATGCCAACATATTCAATCACAAATCAGATAAGGACTGAATACTAAATGGATTGGATTGATTTGGGTTTCCTCTTTTGTAAGTTGAAATGCTGAAATAGGTAAAGTGTTGAAAATGAAGGAAAATATGTGGAAAAAGTGAGCTACAGACACAGGATTGAGCTAGGCACTTGGAATTGAGTAGAATAAGCCAAATTGGATCTGACCCTCAAAAAATCTCCTAAAAATATTGTCCATGATGCGGCACCATGGTCTTCCAAACTTTCTGCACGCCGAAACGGGTTGATTCATATCTGTGAATGAGCTTATTCTGAAGAGTACAACTCCATACTGGTTTCTTGCACACAGAAAGAAGGGGAAAAGGGTTGGCAATAGGGGTTTGCCTATGTCAAACTTCGGTTTGGAATCAACCTTGAATGAAATATTGCAAATACTTGAAATAAGGAGTAGATTTGCAATGACTAATAATGATGCTTTGCTTCTTGAATGTAATCACATGTTGTAGGAAATGACATGAACATGACAAAACCCTAACACACACATGCTTGCAAATGATTGATGTAATATTTCTCGACAATGGATAAAATAAGAATATGCAGCCTTGAATACCTCTAGAAATGCTTGATGATGAATACTTCAATGCTTGAATGCTTGATTTCTTGAATGTAGTGCTCCCAATTTTATATACTTTCCCATCATCAATTATGTTAATTTTTCGACATAGAGAAAGGTTTCCCACCCAAATTTGAGATGGGGCAAGGGGTTCAAATTAGGACCCACCTAAGGAGGACCATGGCATGGCGCCATGGTCCCAATGAGGACCAAGGTGCCATGCCTTGGTCCTACCCCATATTTGGGCCAACAGTAAGGTGCAATGCAAGGTGTAATGTGATAATATGACATTCATTGCATGGTACAAGCATAAATGAGTCTTGATCAAACATGAGGATGAGAACACTAAGGTGAGGGCCCCAAATATTGTGAAAATTGCAAAGGGTGCAATTTTAGGACACTACATATGCTTGCTCCTAGATTTAGGAATGATCTACGTCAACCATGAGATGTTTTGAATCTTGATGTCCAATGTAACATATAGGTCATCCAAAATCCATTGGCGAAGTATTGAATGTTGAATAAATTTGATGTGCTTTTAATTGAAGTTCCCTTTGGTCTCATGTTGCCTTTGAGGTATTTGGGCTAAACATTGTAAGGTAGGAAAGATTCCACAAACTTTACTTGATGAACTATATGCTGAATGTCTTGACCTATGATCTTCTAACACCAATTTTTTTGCAATTTGATCAAAGATTTCTAAGATCTGGATGCGGCATTCGTGAAAAATTGTAGAACTCTATTTCTTTGTAATCAAATATAATAGGTTTTTCTAGGATGTTCACATCATAAATAAAATAGTTCATTAACTAAATTATATATTAAAATTTGAAATTATGGGTGATGATTATTATGAGAGTGGGGGGGAAGAATTTAAAGAGTTAGCAAGTTGTGGTCAATGTGTTGATTTTTATGATAGAAGTCATTAATATATTGACCATCACATGTCAACTCTAAATATAGGTGTAAGTAAGAGTGACATCATCAGAACTTACAAATTGCGATTAAAGAAGACTATTATAGTGATAGCGTGGTAGAATGTGTATTAACTCATGCAAGGATTAAACTTGTATAAATGTAGGAGATGGACACTATAGCATAGCTTTAATGACATTAGTTTTTTGAGGTTATTAATTTCCTAAATGCAATGTTTGGCTATCCAAATAAGACTTATTCTCAAGAAAAGATACTATAGCAATTAATACATAATTTAATTAATATAGTTCTTAAGAAATTTAGTCAACTGCTTTATAGATATGTTTCTATTAAGTTAGTTTTTAATATATTTATGACTTTTTGTATTTGATTTATTCAAATCTTTTATTATGACTAGTTTATTTATTATAATTTTTGTGTATTAATATTTTTTACTACAACTTATTTATTCCCTCGTTTTGATCTAAATAAGACCACTATAAATTAAACCAACATTTTTTGTCCTTAAATTTTTTTAATAAGAATATTCAATTGGATAAGATAATGTTTAGTTTTCCTTTTCTAAATTCAATATTTACTAGCAATATATTGAAAGTATTTAAAGGAATTGTTCACCAAAGTGGTACAAGTTCCCAAACATATAAAGTGTATATTCAATCTAGAGAGTTTGAAGTGCATTTCATAGACCTTAGAGTGTATGTACACCATCCCATATAATAGGTAATTTGAGTCACTTTAAGCAATTCTTTTATGTAGATGATTTGACCTACCTTTCGTTAATAAATTTACAACATCATTTATTATGGAGTTTCAACATTTATTTATTTTATTGTGATTTAGATGGTTAAAATATTTTAGGTAATACTTGTTTGGAATGTGTAGTTTAGCCAAACTATTAATACATGACCATGCAAACTCATTTTTAAATAATATTAAAATATCAAATTTGTATTAGTTGTTTACTAGATAACCAACATCAAATAAGGACAAACATATTATTTTCACAATCAATAAATTAGTCATCTTGTATGCTTCTAGAATTGATTGTGTGAGGTATTTTTAATATCTCGTATAGTTTAATCTACAAGCATACAATATTCACCAAATAAGAAATTAGAGATAGTATTTTCATAGTTCATGATAATGGTTAAGAGTCCTTACATATTTAATTGCAATAGTTTTTTATATTAGTGTTTTAAATCACACTCCATGATCCTTGAAGATTCTTGATAGTTCTTCCTTATCTTAATGAAGGATCACATAATGTGATCCAAATTAATGATGCAAAAAATTATTACATAATTGAATTTAAAAGCAAACTCAAAAAATAATTATTTATTTGCATATAAAGTAGTTGTCATGAGTACCAACTCCAATTTAGGTAATTGATAGGCATCTTTGTTATGAAAGCAATACGTATGCTAGAACATAGGATCTTTAGTTTACTAATCATTACAAATAAAACATAAAATATAAATTACATAATGCACAAATTTAACACATTATACAATATGTACATAAGAAAAACCCTTCTAAAAATTTACATAAATCATCATTCTATTGTAAAACACCCCCATTTCTGTCTTTAAATAAATAGACAAAATCTAGAGAAATTTACTTCTTACTTCCTTGCGGTTAATATCTCATGTACATAAGGATAAAATTCATAATAATTTCTAAAAAATCTAATTTCTTCTCAAAGAGACAAACACCTTAAACATAGGAAGGGGTGGCAAAAACACCTAAAAAGATACTTGTCCTTGTTAGTCCCAACCGGTGTTTAGAGGGGAGGGGTGAATCAACACTTTACTGGTTTTATAGAATTAGAACCCTTTTACTCAAGTCTGCACTAACTTAATATTCACCAATACAAACAGTTTGATAGTTCTGATACTTAATGTAAGTACATATCCAATAGCCAACAAGATGAGAGGAGGAGGGGGGGGGGTGAATCATACAAACTTAATCTTCCATAAAAACATCAAATTCAACCTCGGTAACATATACTTCAGTAATATAACCAAAACTGCTAAACATGCAAACTCAAAAGCATATAAACATCATAAACCTCATAACACCAGATTTAATGTGGAAATCCAAATAGGGAAAAACCACTGTGGGATTTCGGACCTACTAAGAAATATACTCTTCTAGAGTATGCTCGGTTAAAAGCAAATCATGTTAAAGATTACAAACACATTGCTAGACGTGACCTGGTTAAGGGATTTCCCTCAGATCTGTTAGGATCTTCACCTTGTTAGAAGTGACCTTGTTAAAATATTTCAAACACTCAATCAGAATGTCACCTTGCTAAAGGGTTTTACAAATAAGACTGTTAAGTCCACTCGGTTAAGAGATTTTCTGTCACTTTTACAAAATAACAGTAATAAAAGTCTATCTGCAACTTCACATCTAAAATGCTAAAGCAGATTCTTATTTGTTCAATACAATCTAGACATAGAACTAATCTTGTCCATCTGCTGGGCTTCTATACTCTGTTATTCAAATAGGTCTTCAAGCTTATGTGCTCAGTAATCACTATGTAGCATCCTTGTGCATACATTTGCCTGCATACATTGTTTATCAATAGTTCCCTATTTATAAACAATTAGCTAACCGCTTAATCTCCTTGATCACATTTCCCATGATCAATCATAGCCATCAGATCTTCAATCTTGTCTAGGTTCAATGTATCCTTCGACCGGAAAAACATTTTACCCCGCCTATGAACTTGCATACATTTCTTGGAACTTGTGCTAGGGTATTGCGGTTCAATCTGAGCTATAGATCTTCATGCCGATTTTCCTTTGCCATAGATTCATTAACAAACTTCATGCACGACATACCAATCATCTAATCAGTTCCTGCTCATTAGCTTCCTTCATTAAATAATGCATGTAACCATTTAATGTATTCTGTTATAGTTCGGTTACAACTCGGTAATAACTCGGTGAATACTAAACTTCACTCGGTAGACATTCCGCCTTCATTAACCGATAGCGATAACCTTAGGGTTTATCGACTAGGTTCCTTAAGGTTTACCAACTAGGTTCTTTGCTTGATAACATAGTATAGTATTAACCTTACAATTTACAACATATGTATGATGTTAAAACAATCTAAACGTCATGATCTCATCATTGTCTGACTCGGTAATAGTTGCCCATTGAATACCTTATTCATCCCCTTATTCATCATATTCTTTCTGTGTCTTTTACCGACATCTTTATACTCTTCAAATCATACTTCTCAAGATATGGCAACATCATACTGAATTAGAAAATCAATTTCTTGACATCAATGACAAAATAGTAATATCAAGACAGTAAACATCCTTAATCAGTTATATCCATAATCATCAACAACCTTCTCAATATCCTTATTGAAATGCCAACAATCTTCCATTGTCTGTTATAATGCCAAATGCTAACAATCTCCCCCTTTGGCATTGATGGCAAAACCAATTGATTTGACCTTAAAAAGATTCAGATTGCTATGATTTTGAAATGCTTAAATGCTCTCTTGCTGTCAACAGATTTTCTCCCCCATACATTAGACTTCTTCTATTTTCTTCAGTCTTTTCAATCAGTCTTCTCTCCCTTATATGGGGGGAAACTCTGGATGGGAAATACTCTGTTTCCTCTGATGTGGCTATTCACAATATCCTGGTGGAAGATATTCCCATCTGGGCTAAAGTTTGGAATAAGAAATTAGTTCCCAAAGTCAACATCTTCTTTTGGATTTTCATCCAAAATAAGATATTAACCCTGGATAATCTTCATAAAAGAGGCATTATTTTTCCTAATAGGTGTTCTCTTTGTTGCAGGGAAGAAGAGATAGCTTGCCATATTCTCAATCAATGCTCTTTTAGCCAAGATATCTGGAAAATCATCCTTTCCAGGTGGAACCTGAGCTGGGTCTTCTCAAACTCTCTTGGTGACACTTGGCTTCAATGGTATTGTCCTAACTCTAATCCTGAAATTGTGGAGACTTGGAGACTTACTCTGTCAATTGTTATTTGGAATATATGGAAAGAGCGCAACAATAGGATTTTCAGAGATAAAAGGGCTATTCCTAAAGTGGTTGCAGATAAAATCTTTAGGAATATTTTTGAATGCCTCTATTGTACTGATCAGGGACTTGCTGCTAAAGATGATTTCAAAGAAAGGTGGAACCTTTCTACTACTACTAATAGCAAGGAGAAAGATAGAGAAGGTCTTGTCTAGTGTTTTCCCTCGCAGGGATGGATTAAGGCTAACTTTGATGGGGCTTCTAAAGGGAATCCGGGTAACGCTGGATATGGGGGCATTGTCAGGAATTTTGCTGGCAGTTGTCTTAAGGCAGTGGCTGGTCCTTTGGGGAATCAAACTAGCCATTTTGCTGAAGCCTCTGCTACCTTGAATACCTTAATTATAGCCAAAAAGATTAATTATGATAAAATTTGGCTTGAGGGGGATTCACTTAATATTATTAAGTACTTAAAGGGGGAATCAGAGCCTTCTTGGTCTATTGAGAATATCATCATGAAAGCTAGAGAGATCATCGCTAGTTTCAAAGAAATTATTATACAACATGCCTTCAGAGAGAAAAATAGTGTTGCTGACTATTTAGCAAATACTAGAGTTAACTTTGACTCTCAAATGATTTGGCACGAGGATGACCTCAATTTAAATATTAAAGAGATCCTCAGAAAGGATCGTTATATGGGGAGAGAAGGACAATTAAATCATGAAAAGTAAAAAGTATCATTTACGCCTTGCTGGAAAGGCCATCATCACCTGGCATTGCGGCAGATCTCCTACTATCTCCAATAAATCGCCACATGCTTTGTGGGTTACTCAGTGCGAAAACTTAAGCAACATTGGGAAAGAAGGTCTCAATTTGCAGAGAAACAGAGCAGATAGCCCGCAACCGAAAATGGGAGGAGACCTAAGACGCAAAGAACCTGACAACACGTCGACCTGGAAAGCAATGCCAAAAGTCTGGGGCGAAACTGGAGAAGGGCTCTCTTACTAGCTTCATGGAAAAGCTTGAGGACTATGACAAAGGTAGGGTTAACTTAGCCGTTTCCAAGATTTCTGAAAACTGGTCTAATGGCTCTTTTAAACTTTATGGAGTTAAATTCAAGTTGGACGCTGGGCTTATTTCAATTGTGACTAGAATGCCCCACATTGGGCTTAACTTCTTTTGAGACCTCAAGGTCTCCAAGAATGCGGTTAACCTGTTCCCACAGAAAGAGAAAGAGTGGGCTAAAATAGGCAAGGCTACCGAGGGCTACTACGAAGCTGCAAACATCAAGAAGTTGTGGGGCTGGGTCCTGAACGCAATCATGGAGTATATCACGGTTGGAGGTTGTTTCTCCAAGGCCCACACCTACCACTTCATGCTCTTAAAGCATTTCAGACACGACAAAAAGGTGTCTCTACCCTACTACCTTTTTCGGTCCCTTTCCAGGTTCCTCAACAAACATAGGACTAACCCTTTCAGCTCGATTCTCCACTGTGGGCTCCTACTACTCATCTATGAGCATTGCAAAACCCTCGCTCTGGAGGAAAATGAGCGGATTTCCGCTTCCCCGGGTAAGAGAAGGATGGAAGAGGGAGAAAATAACATGGAGAAGGCATCTTCCAGCAAGAAAAGGAAAAGCGCCCTCGGGTTGGAAACAAAGGACATTGTCAAGGAAAGTAGTGGTATGGAGATGAATGAATCTAACGGTGAAGATAGCTGGAAAGAAGAGGAGCTGGGCAACGAGGAAGAAAGTGGAGATTTTGAGCCTGGTGAAGATAGCCCTATTCTAAGCGATCACCCTGGTAAGGACAATAGCCATCTGATGGAAGAAATGGCTCCCAAGGATAATGAGGAAACCAAAGTTAATTCTGAGAAGGAAATAAACAAAGACTCTGAGAAGGACCTGACTGAGGACAGGGATAGCAAGGACAAGGAAAGTGCTGGTGAGGGGCTTATCCTGGATAATCTTAAGAAGCTCTTGGAGGCCAGAATGGATTTCGACAGACGGACCTACGAAACCCTGAAAAACCTAGAAAAGAAAGGGATAAATTCGAATAAAAAGAGGGAGGATGAAAATAGAGAGCATATTAATTGGAAGCAGGAAATGGAGAACAAGGTAAAATTGCTGGAAGAGGGAAAAGAAGCGATGAAAAATCTGATGGGAGTTATCCCAAGTATCCTCTCTGTTGTCACCAAAAACCTGGAGGAAATCACCAAGGTCTTTGACCATACTCCCAAACCGGTTGTGGATCTTGACCTGGAGGAGGAGACCATCCAGACTAGAAGTGGTGATGTTACCCTAACGGGTGGGACTGCGAAGAGAACCAGGGCCAGTATCAAGAAAGTTGTGGTTGCTACTGCTAAGGATCCACCCAACTTCAAAGACAACATCAAAGAGCTGCAAGAAATTAGGAACACCCTGGCTAAAGCCCTGGAAAAAATATGATTCTTGGAAGGCCTGCTGGCTTTTCGGGACTTTTGTGGGTTTTCTTCAGTTTTCCGCTGGTTTTTTCTTTTTGGTTCTGTTCATCTCTATTCCTCATGGCTTTGCTGATTAAGTCTTGCTTGTAAAGGGTTTTGGGGCCCCTTCAAAACTTGCTTTTTCATTAATCAAAAACAATGCCAAAAAGTAAAGAACTAAAACATAATTTCTTCCTGTATGAAGTGATTTCCTGCTGTTGTGTATCAACTGAGTCTCAGTCAGAGCATTTTGTCTTCAATTCCTGTTCCCTGTATTATTTCCTGTACACCTTTAGAAAACATCCTAAAGTGTGTAAATCAACATCAACTCTAAAAAGATATTCGATAGAGTCATTGAATTGATGCTTTCACCGAACTCGGTCAGTGAGTAGAAGATAGGGGTAGGACCCCTAACTTACTTCTAAGATATTCAAAAGTGTCCCTTGGTAGTGGCTTGGTAAAGATATCTGCTATTTGTTCCTTTGTGCTAACATACTCCAACACCACTTTCTTCTCTTGAGCTTCTTCTCTAAGATAATGATATTTGATAGAGATTTGCTTTGTCTTAGAGTGCATAACAGGATTCTTTGAAATGTTAATGGCACTAGTATTGTCACAGAATATAGTTACTGGCTCGATAACTTTCTCATTTATTCCTTGCAACAGTTGTTTGATCCATGCAATGTTGGTACAATTCAATGCTGCAACAACGTATTCAACTTCTGTTGTTGATTGTGAAACACATCCTTGTTTCTTGCTAAGCCAACTCACTAGTCTTTCTCCTAAAAAGAAAGCTCCTCCACTTGTGCTTTTTCTGTCATCAATGTTGCCTGCCCAATTAGCATCAGTATAAACTTTTAAATCAAAATCATTTCCATTTTGATATACTAAGCCATAATCCTCTGTGCCTTTCAAGTATCTAAAAATTCTTTTGATTGTTGTCATGTGTGTTTCCTTAGGATCTACAGAGAATCTTGCAACTATACCTACTGCATGTGCTATGTCTGGTCTGCTGTGAACAACATATTGTAGCTTTCCAATCATGGAATGGTAAAGTATCTCATCAATAGATGCAGATTCATCATTCTTTGATAGTTTACAGTTGGTAGTCATAGGAGTGCTTTCTGGTTTTGAATCCTCCATTCCAAATTTCTTCAAGATTTCCTTTATGTACTTGGATTGAGTAATGAAAATCTCATTTTTCATTTGCAGTATCTGTAAACCTATAAAATACTTTATCTCACTGATTAATGACATCTCAAATTCTTTGCTCATTTCATTTGCAAAGTTCTTACATAGAGAGTCATTTCCACAAAATATAATATCATCAACAAATACGACTGAGATCAGTATTCCATTTTCATCATTCATCATGTATATATTGCTATTCTCACTTGTCCTTATAAAACCAATCTTAATCAAATAAGAGTGCAATCTTTCATACCATGCTCTAGGTGCTTGTTTCAGACCATTTAATGCTTTATTCAATTTACATACCCGATCTTTATTATTGTCTTCAACAAATCCTTTAGGTTGTTCAATAAAAACTTCTTCTTCTAATATTTCATTTAGAAATGCAGATTTGACATCTATTTGATATACCTTGAAGTTTTTGAAAGCAACATATGCCAACAATGTTCTTACTCCTTCAAGTCTAGCCACAGGTGCAAAATTTTCACCATAATCAATTCCTTCTTCTTGAGCATAACCTTTCCAAAGTAGTCTTGCTTTATTTCGAATGTCCTCTCCTTTTTCATTTAGCTTGTTTATGAAAATCTACTTTGTACCGATTACATTTTTGTCCTTTGGTCTTGGGATTAGTGTCCATGTGTCATTCTTCTTGATTTGATCAATCTCTTCTGTCATAGAATTTATCCAATCTTCACTGTTAAATGCCTCTTTCACTATTCTCGGTTCAAATTCAGATATCAAACATGTGTTCTGTCTCAGTTTGTTCCTTGTCATCACTGGAACATCCTTATCTCCTATAATCTGACTTGGTGCATGATGTCTTCTGACATACTTGGCTAATATAGGCTCAGTGGGCTCTATATGATCTTCTTCATCACTTGGTAACTGGATATTCTCTTCATTTTCTTGAACAGTTTTCTCAGTAAGACTTGTCGATTCAACATAGACAAATTCATCATAATCTTCTGGTTCCTTGGAATTTCCTTAATCATTTCTTTCTGCAAATTCATCAATTTTCACATTTGCACTTTCTGCTATTTTGTTAGATGATTTGATCAGACATTTAAATGCTTTGCTTCTAGAAGAATAACCTAGAAATGTTCCTTCTTCACTTTTTTTATCAAACTTGCCATTTCTATCATCTTTGTGTACATAGCATCTACTTCCAAAGATTTTAAAATAACTTACATTAGGTTTCTTGTCATACCAGATTTCATATGGTGTTTTCAAAGTACCTTTCTTCAGTTGTACTCGGTTCAGGGTGTAAACTGTTGTGCTTATTACTTCTCTCCAAAATGTTTGTGGCACTTTCTTTTCAATCATCAGTGTTCTAGTGCAATCCACAATAGATCTGTTTCTTCTCTCAGCTATTCCATTTTGCTGTGGAGTTCTTGGTGTAGAGAGTTGTCTTTTAATACCATGATCATTGCAAAATAAGTTGAACTCATCAGATGTGAACTCTCCTCCTCTATCTGATCCAAGACATTTTAGTTGTCTTCTTGTTTCATTTCCAACTCTTTCCTTGTACCATTTAAACATTTGAAAAGTTTCTGATTTTTCTTTTAAAAACATTATTGACATCATCCTTGAATAGTCATCCATAAATAATATGAAATATTTATCACCATAATAACTTTGAACTTTCATAGGACCACAAAGATCAGTGTGCACAAGATCTAAAATTCCCTTAGAAGTGTAAGACTTACTTGTAAAGCTTGATCTTGTCATCTTACCCATCTGACATCCTCGACACATAGCATTCTCTGGTTTTTCAAGACTCGGTAGACCTCTTACTTGGTGCTTCTTACTTATTTTGATCAGATTATCAAAATTTACATGAAAAAACCTTTTATGCCATAACTAGGTATCATTTATCTTTGCATACAGACACTTGTTCCGAGTTGAGTCAAGGTGAAATGTGTTACCTTTTGTTTGTGTCCTGGTAGCAACTAACTTTCCATTCTTGTCATGAACTTTGACAACTCCTTTCTGAAATTCTATTCGGTAACCTATATTGTTTAGCTGTGCTACACTCAACAAATTGTACTTCAAACCTTCAACCCAATAAACATCATTGCATCTTGCATTGTCAAGAAGTGTTATAGATCCTTTACCTTTCACCGGACATGGTGCATCATTACCAAATCTAACATAGCCTCCATCATAATCTTCTAACATAACAAACTTGTGTTTATCTCCTGTCATATGATGTGAGCATCCACTATCTATGATCCAAGAATCATTTGTGTTTATGTGAGATATTAAAGCTTTTTCCTCATACCTTTCTTCATCTGATCCATCTTTGATAGACACATAAACTACTTCCTCTATATCATTTCCATCTGATTTTTCATCATTGAATTCCTCATCAACTATTAAGCATGTCTTTCTATCTCTTCTTCTGAAGTCTCGGTGTCCTCTGTAATGATTGTCTTTTTGTTTGTCATCTCGGTAATATCTCTTTTTAGTAGAATCTTTGTCAGGACAGTTAGAAGCCATATGTACTATCTTAACACAATTGAAACATTTCAAAGGTAGTTTTCCTTTATACTTACCTTTGCCTCTTGGTAACCTTCTGGCTAATAGTGCTTCAAACTCTTCTTGCTTTCTGATTTCCTCATATAGTTTGTGTACTTCTTCCATGTTCTTACGAAATCTTTCACTTGCTCCACTGTGATCTCCTTCAGAGTACTTATACTTTCTTTCATTGTAATCATTAGATTCATCAAGATGAAAAGAACTAAATGCAGATTCAACTTTATTTACCGAAGATCCACTTGTTGGCATTATGTGAACCGGCATTAGCCTTATGTAAACTGGCATGAAGACATAATGATATTGTATGTTGTCATTGATGTCAATATGAGACATAGTGTGAACCGGCACATGAGATAAGTGAAGAAAGAGATACCAGCATATGTGTGAACCGGTATATACCAAAGTGAAGCGACACATTTGTTCAAAGTGAACTGGCATGTAGTTATGGGAACCAACACATGGAAGCACTATATGACTAGCGGTTGGTAAGCCAGCTTCCACTTCGGGGTTTCCAGTTGGAGTATCTCAAGTTTGTGTGACTCAATCGGTGATCTTTGTGTGATGAGTTAGTAGTATGACAGAAGACAGATTGTGTTGCCACGTAAGCTCTATGCACGTGAAGGATCTTGCATGAAGAAGACTATTCCTATCTACCTCGGGAATGTGCGAAGTCTATCAAATAGTGATAACGCGTGATGGGTTATCAATCGCCATGACAACGGTGGATAATGGACGATGGAGAATGTCTTGAGATCGACTCAAGACTGGTGCATTCAATGCAGTATGTTTCAATGGTCAGGATCTAACCGTTTGAATTGCTCAACCTAACAGGTTTAGGGTTTAGGGTTTTTGCTACCGACCTGTATGTTCCCTATAAGGTCGATGTTAGGTTTCTGTCTAAAGTTGTTGGAAAAAAAAAAGTTGTGAGTGTGTATCCAATGAAAGTGATACAAGATTCTTGCCAGACCATAGGAGAAAAGAGATACCTGCAAAGTGTATGTGCAGAAGGAAAAGAGGAGCCTAAACGGATCTGTATTAGTATTAAGTACTGTTATCAGATCATTGTAATACCTGTTGATCTCTAACCACTTCAACAGTTGCAAAATCCCCTAACAAGGTAGCCTTAACCAGCTTGCTGTAAATCCCTTAACCGGGTAACTCGAAGCTAATGAGTTCTGAGAAGCTAGAGAAGCTTAGGAGATCCTTTCAGCTATTGAGTTCTTAAAATCCTCTAACAAGGTGACCCTACCAGGTTTAACCCTTAACCGGGTATCCCTTAACCGGGTGATCCCTAACAGGATCGGTTCCTACCAGAACCTATTGTAATGTTCTTAATTGGACAAGGCTCCTAACAGAGCGGACTTCTAAAGAGTTCAAAAAGAAGCTTGTGGGTATTCATCCCCATCGTGGTTTTTCCCAGTTGGGTTTCCACGTGAAAAATATGTGTGTCATGTGAAATGCTTTTGTCTTGTGATGTTTTGTTTTATCTAATTGCACATGAAGTTTCTATGTTTTATGCCTGTCCATAAAACATATTGAACTCACTGTAGTGAAGATTTGATGGTTAGGTCTACTAGTTCATGCATGAGAATATTATGATAATGTGGTATTGAGCTAAGAGAAAAGCTTAGTAAGTGACCAGTTCATAACTGATTGAGTTATTCTGGATGCTATCGGTTGCACTCTGTTTTACCAGTATCTCTGTTTATCAGTCATTGTGAGTGTCTGTTGTCAAACCGGTTTTGGACTGTATTTGTGTCTGTACTGATTCACTCCCCCCCTCTCAGTAGCGGTTTGGTACTAGTGGTTCATCATTGAGTTATCACCACTGTTATCAAAGTTACTTAACTCAAATGCATGTAGCTTACCAATAGTAGCATCTAAAGAAACTGGCATATTAGGTACAAACCTCAATTCATTGATTACAGAGACCCAGATTGCATAAGCCGGTAGAAGGGTTCTTAACAACTTACTTGTTATATCCTTTTCTTCAATAGTTCCACCTGCTCCTTTGATTTGATTGACAATCTCCTTTAGTCTTGTACTGTACTGAGTTATGTTCTCACCTACATTCATCCTCATAGATTCAAGTTGTCCTCTTAGACTATCTACTTTTTCTCTTTGAACATGTTCATCTCCTCCATATATTGATATGAGGTTATTCCACATAGCCTTTGGATCATTGCAGCCTTCTAGATCATTAAACTTTGAGTCGGTCAATGCAGATGTTATTTCAATCATTGCTTGGATATGTTCTTGCTTTGCCTTTATCTCTTCCATTGTCAATGGATAGGTGCTCGGTGTGATGAAATCATTCTCTAGATAATATACAACATATTCTCCAACTCCTGATAGGTGCAGCTTCATCCTTTTCTGCCATGTGGAGAACCTTGCTTTGTTCAACTTTGGTGCATCCCTCTTATACATCTTCAGGTCTTTGCCTCAAGTACCTTTAAACTTTTCTTCCTAGAGTCCTAATGGTCTGATACCAATTGATAGTTCTGATACTTAATGTAAGTACAAATCCAATAGCCAACAAGATGAGAGGGGGGGGTGAATTATACAAACTTAATCTTCCATAAAAACATCAGATTCAACCTCAGTAACATATACTTCAGTAATATAACCAAAACTGCTAAACATGCAAACTCAAAAGCATATAAACATCATAAACCTCATGACACTAGATTTAACGTGGAAACCCAAATAAGGAAAAACCACTGTGGGATTTTGGACCCACTAAAAAATATACTCTTCTAGAGTATGCTCGGTTAAAAGCAAATCCTGTTAAAGATTACAAACACATTGCTAGATGTGACCCAATTAAGGGATTTCCCTTAGATCTGTTAGGATCTTCACCTTGTTAGAAGTGACCTTGTTAAAATATTTCAAACACTCAATTAGAATGTCACCTTGCTAAAGGGTTTTACAAATAAGACTGTTAAGTCCACTCGGTTAAGAGATTTTCTATCACTTTTACAAAATAACAGTAATAAAAATCTATCTGCAACTTCACATCTAAAATGCTAAAGCAGATTCTTATTTGTTCAATACAGTCTAGACATAGAACTAATCTTGTCCATCTGCTGCGCTTCTATACTCTGTTATTAAAACAGGTCTTCAAGCTTTTGTGCTCGGTAATCACTATGTAGCATCCTTGTGCATATGTTTGCCCACATACATTGTTTGTCAATAGTTCCCTATTTATAAACAATTAGCTAACTGCTTAATCTCCTTGATCACATTTCCCATGATCAATCATAGCCATCAGATCTTCAATCTTGTCCAGGTTCAATGTATCCTTCGATCGAAAAAATGTTTTACCCCGCTTAGGAACTTGCATACATTTCTTGGAACTTGTGCTAGGGTATTGCAGTTCGATCTGAGCTGTAGATCTTCATGCCGATTTTCCTTTGCCACAGATTCATTAACAAACTTCATGCACAGCATACCAATCATCTAATCAGTTCCAAGTCATCAGCTTCCTTCATTAAATAATGCATGTAACCATTTAATGTATTCTGTTATAGCTCGGTTACAACTCGGTAATAACTCAGTGAATACTAAACTTCACTCAGTAGACATCCACCTTCATTAACCGATAGCGATAACCTTAGGGTTTACCGACTAGGTTCCTTAGGGTTTACCAACTAGGTTCTTTGCTCGATAACATAGTATAGTATTAACCTTACAATTTACAACATATGTATGATGTTAAAACAATCTAAACATCATGATCTCATCATTGTCTGACTCGGTAATAGTCACCCATTGAATACCTTATTCATCCCCTTATTCATCATATTCTTTCTGTGTCTTTTACCGACATCTTTATACTCTTCAAATCATACTTCTCAAGATATGGCAACATCATATGCCAACAATCTTCCATTATCTGTTATAATGCCAAATGCTAACACAGTTATTGCAGGAGAACATGCATACATGAAAAGATACATAATAACACCAAGAATTATCTCATGGAAACCCAAATGGGAGAAAAGCATAATGTGAGTAGAAACTCGCAAAATTTGCACTCTTCTAGAGTACACCTGGTGAGGAGCCATCCTTGTTAGGATATTACAAAGAAACTGTTAGGTGCCACCTAGTTAAGGGATTTTCTTTAAGGCCTGTTAGTGCCTTTACCCTGTTAAAGGTAGCCTTGTTAAAGGCCTTAGGATCATCAATTAAGATGTCACCCAGTTAAGGGATTTTACAAAGGGACCTATTAAAGGCCACCCGGTTAAGGGATTTTGAGTTGTAATGGTTAGAAAGCAACAAGAAGTTGATCTACTAGAATAGCTACTGATAGTGTGATCATATCACAATGAATCTCATACTTTGTCTACACCGGCTGTGTCTGCTCTGCACTACACTGGTTCT
The DNA here is from genome assembly GCF_030272615.1 of Cryptomeria japonica. Classification (NCBI taxonomy): domain Eukaryota; kingdom Viridiplantae; phylum Streptophyta; class Pinopsida; order Cupressales; family Cupressaceae; genus Cryptomeria; species Cryptomeria japonica. Next base: position 79,462,079 of record NC_081408.1, on the reverse strand, counting down.
TTGCTCATACCCTTGGCTCTCCACTCTATCGGTCCTCTGCTCATACCCTTGGCTCTGCACTCTACCGGTCTACTTCACACAAACTCTTCTATGTTAAATCACTTATCACTTCCTCACTCTTCACTCTGCACTTTGAATTGCTTCTCACAGGATTTGCACTTTGTAAATTTTTCGATCAATCATTTTGGTTTTCATCAAAAACCTTTATACCATATTTCGCCAACACATACCCACTGATTCCTCAATTAGTTTACACCTAGCACTCGGTAGATTTGAAATCCAAATATTTTCAAATCTTTCCCCACTCTCTCAGTTTGCTCTCCATCACTCTCACCAGCAACTCATCCTTGTTTGCCTCTGCAATTCATAATTTCACCAATCTTTGGGTCATGTTCTGTCTTTTTAATGCGAATTGGAAAATCTGCACAAATCTCACCTTAATTGGTTGTTAACTTCTTTAGACTTCACTATCCATTTTTTTGATTATATCTCGCCATGACTGACTCACCTTTGGTCATCACATCCAACTTACCGGTCACTGCTCTGAGATTCCTGGTGGATATCATCCTTCAACCCATATCACCAGTTCATCGATGTAACTCTATTATCTTCTGCCACCGATCACTAATCACTAAGCAGATTAATCACTTGTCTATCCAGAGAGCTCCGGTCATGCATAAGACTACTAAACTTCAATCTGAGTCAACTCTTGTGATCGCATCATCATGTCAACTACTTCTTATGGTGACTGCTTCTTTATTTGGTGGGAGTCCTATTGTTTCTTATCCAAACATGCTTCAACATACTGGTTGTTGGTTGACACCAACTCACTTGTTAGTTAAAAATAATGCACTGCCAGCATATCCTATATTGGTCTATAGTCTTTGCAAAAGTTAACACTAACTTGTGTACCGGTGACTCCAAAGGTCTTTGTGTTGAAAGACATTTTCTCACTTACTGGTGAATATCAAAGACATCTCATTAAGTATGCAACAATAATAGTACTACACAAACATTTATTATACCGGTAAGCATCCTATACCAGTTGACATCAATGAAAATAACAATGCCAACAATCTCCCCCTTTGGCATTGATGACAACACTTTTGACTCCTCTTTAGCAATCACTCACTTTTGCTTCTACTAAACCGATCTTTGAGTAATGATCTTACTCCTCCTTTCAACTGACTTCCATTCATATTACTTCTGACTTCATTGTCACATATGTCTTCATCTTCCTTCATGTTACATCATCTGTATTCAAACTTCTCCCCCTTTGACAGCAATGCCAAAGGTATAGTCTAGACACCCTATTTCACAAACTGCACTGATTGCTCCCCCTAACAGGAGTAGTCCATAATCATCAATCCAAATACATAGATTTTTTAGGAAAATCATACCGGATTGATGTTGTTCCGATATTTACTCACCTTAGAGTATGCAAGGGAATTACACCTATCTTACCTCTAAGATATTCAAAGGTGTCCTTCGAGAGTGGCTTGGTGAAGATATCTGCCACCTGTTCTTTTGTTGGTATATACTCCAACCTTACTTCCTTGTCTTGAACCTATTCCTTGAGGTAGTGATATTTGATGGCTATATGCTTTGTCTTGTAATTTATCACCGGATTCTTGGATATGTTGATAGCACTGGTGTTGTTACAGTGAATCACCATAGGTTCAGTCACCTTTTCTCAGATACCTTCCAATATCTTCTTGATCCATACTACCTGTGTACAGTTGATTGCAACAACCACATACTCTGCCTCAACTATGGATTGAGAGATGCAATTTTGTTTCTTGCTTGTCCATGACACAATCCTATCTCTAAGAAAGAATGCACATCCACTAGTGCACTTTCTGTCTTCAATGTTCCCTACCCAATCTGCATCAGTGAAGATACTTAAGTTGAAATCTCCCTTATGTGGATACCAGAGACCATACTCATCAGACCCCTTAAGGTATCTAAATATTATCTTAACTGCAATCATATGAGTCTCTTTTGGATTTTTAACAAATCTAGCAACCAAGTCAACTCCTTGTGCTATACCTGGTCTACTGTGTACTGCAGACTGCAACTTATCGATCATGGATCAATAAAGTGTCTCATTCACTTCATTAGCCTCATCATTTTTGGAGAGCTTATAACTTGTAGTCATTGGAGTTCCAATAGGTTTGGAATGTTCCATTCCAAAAGTCTTCAATATTTCCCTTATGTACTTGGTCTGTCTAATGAATATACCATTCTTTAGCGGAGATACTTGCAGAATGATGAAGAATTTTATTTCAGCAATCATGGACATTTCAAATTCTTGCTTCATTTCATTTGCAAAATCTTTGCTCATCTCATCATCTCCCCCAAAGATGATGTCATCTACAAAAATTTCTGCAATTAGATGTTTTTCTTTTTCTCTGGTTTGCAAATACAAGTTGTTTTTGTCATTGGTTCTCATGAACCCTATATTCATCATATATGAGTGCAGCCTCTCATACCAAGCTCTTGGTGTTTTTTTTAGCCCATACAGAGCCTTCTTTAGATTGCATACCATGTCTCTTCCATCTTTTGATACAAATCCTTCTAGTTGCTCAATGTACACTTCTTCCTCAAAAATACCATTCAAGAATGCCAATTTGATATACATTTGGTAAAATTTGAACTTCTTGTAAGCAGCATAAACAAGCAATATTTTGACCCCTTCCAGCCTGGCCACCGGTGCAAAGGTTTCTCCATAATCCAAACCTTCTTCCTGAGCATACCCTTTGCAAACTAACCTTGGTTTGTTTATTACTACTTGACCAATTTCATCCACTTTGTTTCTAAACACCCATTTGGTGCCTATCACATTTTTGTTCTTCATTTTTCTTAATCTGCTCCAGTTCCTCCTCCATGGATTTGATCCATTCTCCATCTTTTAGAGCCTCCTTTGTTGTTTTTGGGCTCAATTTTGGAGAGCAACCAAGTATTCTCTCTTTCTCTTCTTCTAGTCAAAACTCCAACATCTTTATCACCAATGATATTGTCAACAGAGTGATTGTTTCTAACATACCTTTCTAGTACCGGTTCATTTCTTGGAGATTCTTCTACCGATTGTGTAGGTTCTACTTCACATGCTTCCTCATTTTCCGCTACAACAGGATTCTCTTCAGCATGTTCGACTAGTATAGTGTACTCGAATCCTTTATAATCCTTTGGTTCACTCTTGCTATCCTATTCATTTTTCTCAGAGAACTCAACTACTCTGACGTTGGCACTCTCCACAATCTTACTAGTCCTTTTGTTCAAACACCAATATGCTTTACTCTTTGTGGAGTAACCTAAGAAGGTTCCTTCATCACTCTTGGGATCGAACTTTCCAGAGTACTCATCCCTCCTTATATAGCACCTAATTCCAAATACTTTGAAATAACTCACATTGGGTAAGTATCCACACCATAATTCACATGGAGTCTTATTTGTCCCCTTCTTCACCTATATCATGTTCAAGGTATACATAGCAGTACTTACTACTTCTCTCCAGAAGATATGTGGGATATCCTTCTGTATCATTAGATTCCTCGCACAATCAATCAAAATTTTGTTTCTTCTTTCAACAACCCCATTCTACTGAGGTATTCTAGGTGCATACATCTGTCTCATAATCCCCTGTTCTTCACAGTAATTTATGAACTCTTGAGAGGTAAACTCTCCTCATCTATATGATCTCAGACATTTCAGACTCTTACTGGTTCTTCTCTCCACTCGATCCTTGAAGACCTTAAACATGTGAAAGGCTTTAGATTTTTCTTTCAAGAACATAGCCCACATCATTCTTGAGAAATCATCTACAAACAACATGAAGTACCGGTCCCCATAGAAACTCTTAGTTCTCATAGGAGCACACAAATCTGTATGCACTAAGTCTAGCACATTCTCAGATGAATAAGATTTGTTGTTGAAGCTAGATCCAATCAAATTTCCTAGTTGAAAATCTTTACACATAGCATTCTCAGGTTTCATAATGTCAGGCATACCTTTGACAAACTTCATTTTACTAACCTTTGCTATACTATCAAAATTTACATGACACAATCTTTTGTGCCACAACCAACTATCTTCTACCTTTTCCATTAGACAACTTCCTACAGTGGAGTCTAGGTAGAACAAATTTCCTCTAGTTTGTTTACCGGTAGCAATCAAACTTCCTAATTTGTCATTTATTTTGCATATTTCTTCATTATATTCTAATCGGTAACCCTTATTATTAAGTTGTGCAACACTTAACAGACTATATTTTATCCCTTCTACCCAATAAACATCTTCACAATTTATTTTATCATTTAGGGCTATAGATCCCTTACCTTTTACTACACAAGGAGCATCATTTCCAAATCTCACCATTCCTCCATTATAATTCTCCATGCTAAGGAATTTGTTTCAGTCACCGGTCATGTGGTGAGTGCAACCACTGTCAATTACCCAGTCTCCACACCGTTTTGAATTAGAGATCAATGCCATATCACTTTCCTATGTGTTGTCTTCCTTTACCACTACAAATGCAATTCCATCTCCATCAGATCCTTTTGATTCTTCATCCTTAACTCCTTCTGCAAGATAGCACTCCTTCTTGCTCTTGTCTTTGTAGCTTCTAAAATTATCCTTCCTATCATTATGAGGACATCTGGATGCAATATGACCTATTCTATTGCAAGAGAAACACTTCAAGAGAAGTTTATCTTTATAATTTCCTTTTCCTGTTGGTAGCCTTCTTGTTAATAGAGCTTCAATCTCATCTTGTTCCTATTCTTCAAATAACAGGTTATCACTGGTTCTTATAGTATAACTATTTTCGGTTTATTTTCTTCTCCTTGTTGGTGTAGGTATCATGGAAGCTTTGAAGGTAACATTAATCTTTGGTACATTGTTATCATAGTCTCTTAGTTCAAAGGAAGTCAACTTATTGATCAGTGAGTCAAGTGAAACACTAACTATTCCCAAGGATCCGAGTTCTTGAATTGTAGAAACCCTTATGGCATATTGTGGTAGCAAGGTTCTCAAGATTTTTCTGACCACATCATCTTCTTCAAGCTTTTCTCCGATACTTTTGATGGAATTTACCACATCCTTTATTCTTTTGCTATATTGTTCTATATTTTCTCCTTCTTGCATCCTCGTCTCATGAAATTTGCCTCTTAAGTTGTCCACCTTAGCCTTTTGTACATGAGGATCTCCTCCATAATAGTCTTCAACTTATTCCACATCTCATAATCTGTTTACAGATCTTGAACTTCAACATACTCATTATTAGATAGAGTGTTAGCAATCACATCCATAGTTGCAATGTTGTCTTGCCTTTCTTTGATTTGATTTATAGTGAGTACCCCTGTAGGTTCATTGTACTCTATGCTTACATGATTCCAGTATTGATTTCCTAGGGTTTTTAGGTAGAGCTTCATTCTACCACACCATAATGTATAATTCTCCTTAGAGAACTTGGGGCCATCCTTTCGCATCATCTTGGATCTTTCCTTAAGCTTTTAAGCTCTTCTAAATCTAAGGACCAGAGCTCGAATATCAATTGTTAGTCCCAACTGGTGCTAAGAGGGGAGGGGTGAATTGACACTTTATTGATTTTATAGAATTAAAACCCTTTTACTCAAGTCCGCACTAACTTAATATTCATCAATACAAAAGGTTATTGCAGGAGAACATGCATGTATAAAAAAATACAAAATAACAACAAGAATTATCTCGTGGAAACCCAAATGGGAGAAAACTACGGTGTGAGTAGAAACTCACAAAATTTGCACTCTTCTAGAGTACACCCGGTGAGGAGCCATCCCTGTTAGGAGATTACAAAGAAACTGTTAGGTGTCACCTAGTTAAGGGATTTTCTTTAAGGCCTATTAGTGCCTTTACCCTGTTAGAGGTAGCCTTGTTAAAGGACTTAGGATCATCAATTAAGATGTCACCCAGTTAAGGTATTTTACAAAGGGACTTGTTAAAGGCCACTCAATTAAGGGATTTTGAGTTGCAATGGTTAGAAAGCAACAAGAAGTTGATCTGCTAGAATAGCTACTGATAGATTAATCAGATCACAATGAATCTCATACTTTGTCTGCACTAGTTGTGTCTGCTCTGCACTACACCAGTTCTTTTCTCATACCCTCGACTCTCCACTTTGTCGGTCCTCTGCTCATACCCTCGGCTTTGCACTCTGCTAATCTACTTCACACAAACTCTACTATGCTAAATCACTTAGCACTTCCTCACTCTTCACTCTGCACTTTGGATTGCCTCTCACAGGATTTGCACTTTGCAAATTTTTCGATCAATCATTTTGATTTTCGTTGAAAACCTTTATACCATATATCACCAGTTCATACCCATTGATTCCTCAATCAGTTTACACCTAGCACTCGGTAGATTTGAAATTCAAATATTTCCAAATCTTTCCTCACTCTCTCATTGCGCTCTCCATCACCCTCGCCAGCAACTCATCCTTGATTGCCTCTACAATTCATAATTTCACCAACCTTTGGGTCATGTTTTGTCTTTTTAATGCGAACTAGAAAATCTGTACAAATCTCACCTTAATTGGTTGTTAACTGCTTTAGACTTCACTATCCATTTGTTTGATGATATCTCGCCATGACTGGCTCACCTTTGGTCATCACATCCAACTTACCAGTCACTGCTCCGAGATTCCTGGTGGATATCATCCTTCAACGTGTATCACTGATTCACCAGTACAACTCTGTTATCTTCTGCCACCGATCACTAATCACTAAGCAGATTAATCATTTATCTGTCCAGAGAGCTCTAGTCATGCATAAGACTACTAAACTCCAGTCTGAGTCAACTCTTGTGATGACATCATCATGTCAACTACTTTTTATGCTGGAAGTCCTGTTTTTTCTTATCCAAACATCCTTTAGCATACCGGTTGCCGGTTGACACTAACTGCCAACATATCCTATACCAGTCTGTATTTTTTGCACAAGTCAACACTAACTTGTGTACCATTGAATCCTAAGGTATTTGTGTTGAAAGACATTTCCTCGCTTACACATGAATATCAAAGATATCTCACTAAGTATGCAACAATAACAGTACTGCACAAACATTTCTTATACCGGTAACCATCCTATACCAGTTGGCATCAATGACAATCACAATGCCAACAGTCCTACCTATTCAGAACTTAAATTTCTAAATAATTAATACTTTATTATTAGTTTATTAATTATGCAAATGATTATGATATGTAAACTAAATAATAAGAATGATATTTTATAATCTTATTGTAATGTGGTGAAATGTGAGTGAGAGATCAAGAGGAAAATTACCCTTTCCCTCCAAGGAGAGATGAGAGTTTCACTACGGATTTCCCTTCAAACACTTTTCACCTAATTACATTGGAAGAGGATAGGAGAATTCACTAGATTCAACCTTCCAAGAAGAAGGTAGAATTCTGAGTGAAGTGGGAATGATAAGCGAATCCCCTCTTCCTATTTGAAATGGAAAGGAATTGATTGAATTATGTAGTGAAAAAGTGACAAAAAACCGATTATAACTTAAGATTAGAATATGGGATGAAGATGTGCACCTGGATCTGGCAGTAATATGTCAAGATAGTCACCCTTTGAATTTGAGGAAAAGTTGCCCGGACAATGGCGGGAATGTACACGGTCCTCTAAAAAATCTGCGAAACGAAAAGGGTTTTTCCACCTCTGCAAATGGAGCCCGAATCCAAAAGTATAGTTGTGCACCTGCAACCTACACACAGAAAAGAGGAACATGGGTTGGGATTGGGGGTTTGCCTTTAGGTCAAACCCCAGTTTTGGAATTAACCAAGTAATGAAAGAAAGTACTTGCAAGTATATGTAAATGAAAGATTGAATTGTAAATCACCTCAAGGGAGGTTGTGGTAGCAATGCTAATAGAAATACTTGTGTGGAATTAAATGTTGGAATCAATCTCATCTTTAATGGTTGAATCCTTTACTTGAATGCAAGACCTATCCTTGAAGGCAGACTTGAGAATGCTCAATGCTAGAAAAGAATGCTTGAATGCTTAAATGCTCTTGAATTCTCAATTGCTTATGCAACTTGACCCACTCCCACTTATGCAAATGAGAGGAAAAATGCCCCTTAAATACATGTTAATGGATTTGATTTTCATCATAGGCCAACTTCGGGTGAGTTTCCCGCTCATTGCACAACCTACAATGCATGCTCTAGGAAAGGTCCCTGCCCCAAAACAGGGAAGGGACAGGAGTGCCACACCCCTAAACTGGGAGGACAAGGGTGCCATGCCCCTATCCTACCCCTTTCTCTAGGGCAGAGTGAAGACAGGGTGACGCAAAGGCTAGGGGAGAAGAAAATTCTGAGGGTTGAGAAGTCTCCGATCTCTGAGCAGGCTAGATGATTCTATCTCGCGTGTGTGAGGACCCTAATGTAGTAAAAAATTGCTAGGGTCACAATTTTATGACACTATATTTAGCCTCCACTTTAGCAGGAGTATTATGCGTACACCAATATTGTCGGTAAAGTTCAAGGAATCAAGATTGAAAGACTTTTACCATGTCAAGGAGGCAAGATGCACCAAGCTCCTAGTAGACTTAGGATCTTATGACTTCGATTGACAAAGTAAAAGGGAAGATCGAGAAGGAAAGAACCATGAATGCAAGTAGCAAATTTCCCCTTACTATGAGTCATGAAAGCAAGGATACTAAGGATTACAAAGAAAAACAAAGTTCACTAAGTAATTCTAAGTATCAAGAAAGAAAATATGAGTGGAGTGTATGTCCCCACGTTAAAGTGATTGCACACACCTTATCAAGAGCAATGAATTTAAGGTAGGATACACTCAAGAGAGAGAGAAGAGAGGGAGCACGTTATCGAAAGGATTTAGCTCCCCATTCAAGGAATAAACCCAAGGATAATGAACACAAAATGGGAGGTATGAGGTAGTTTTAATTTCCTCGAGGTCAGTATGCTGTATGATAACTCATGTATATCATGTATGTATATGTGCATATAAAAATCATCATTCACCAAAGAAGGACACTACCTTGGAAGAAAGGGAAGAGAGGATGTCTTTTGAGTCAACATGAAAGAGACCAAGAAAAGATCTCAATTCTTTGCATCATCCCCAAGTAGACAATAAGGGGATAATAGAAGAACAGGGAGACACATAGAAGAATGGTCACAAAAGAGCAAGACAAGAGAGAGAGAGAGAGAGAGAGAGAGAGAGAGAGAGAGAGAGAGAGAGAAGATCTACAGTTCTAATATTGCTAATCTAGCATGACATCCGCTTCCCAATCTTGTTGATCACTATTCGAGGAAGGCGAGCAACACGCCAGAGGAGCGACATCGAGCACAATAGATGGAGCTATCACAATATCCAAACAAGGACTATGGTCATGTTGTAAGTCACTTTGTTTGATTCTAGGATCTAGGATTAGGGTTTGTGAAAATTCAGTTGATAAATGCTTGTCTACATCAACATATTCATACTCACTATCAAAAGCATTAGGAGTTGTATTTCTATTACAAATAACTTGTTCACCCTTTTCTTCATCAAAGTTTAGAGAAAGAGGAGCAAGAACACAAATAGGAGTAAAACCATCACATGTTTTGTGCAACTTATGATTTGGATATATAGGTTTAACATCTTGCTTGGGAGAAAAGGGAATCATGTCAACTGTCAAAGTCTAAGGAGATTGACTATTTTGGGGAACAACTTCATGAGCTCAAATACAGTGCCTTCATCATTGTTCTCTCGCACAATGATTTTGTTGAGTCTTAGTGGAAGGCTAAGGAGGAGGAGGAACATTTCAAAAAGTAGGAATGTTTCTCTCCTTGATAGTTGAAGGTTTATGTTGAGGTATTGTAGGTTGAACAAGAGGAGAAGTAGGCCGCTTCTCTCGATAAGAGGAAGGAGGTGGAACTGCGCTATAGAAAGAAGGAATATTAGGTGTAGGAAGGAGACCAGGTCCATCATGAGGAGGAGGAATAGGTCTAACCTTCAGAAGAATATTGTTGTTCTCTTTAAGAGAAGGAATAGTCACATCCATAGGTATAGGTTGCCAATATTCCTTAGGAGGGAGATTAGTTATATCCATGAGGGGAAGAACCTCATCTTGAAGGATAATATGAATGTCAAGTGTTGGAAATCTAGGTTGACTTAAGGATAAGATCATATATTTCATCTATTTTGGATAAGATTGAAAAAGAGCATCGCTCCTTGATGGAAGAGATTGAAATTGTTTAGGCCAAAATAAATCAATAGGAACACTAGGGCTTCTTTCAAATGGACAAAATAAGCTATGGTTCATGGTTATGATTTCTCCATTGTGAGGAAATTTCAGACACTTTTGGATTGGAAGCAATAGCCTTCATGGAAGATAGCCAAGGATAGCCCAACTTCATACGGAATTGCTCAGAAGAGGGTATGATAACAAAGTCAACATCCATGGATTTAGTATGAACTTCAATAGGAAGGGTGATAGAACCAATGGGAGGACAAGAAAATTCATTAAATAACTTCACAACCACATTAGAAGCATCATATATTAGTTTATGCAATCGTAAAGTGAAAAGATACTCTTCGGTTATGATATTAACCATGCAAGAGGGATCAATCAGGGCACCATTACAAGAGATATCCTTAACTTTCACAACTATGTATAAAGGGCCATCAGCTACTCAAATGTTCTCACTAGGGTCAAATGTAATACAAGTATCCTTAGGCGTATCTTGTGTTTCTACCATATTAACCAAGTTTGGAGCCATAGAGGTGAATTCTTCATAAGAGAAAGAATTAGGCACAATCTCAATAATGTTAGAGGTATGAGAAGGCAAGGGATCAGTGAAAATCTTAAGATTTTGATTAGGAGGAGCTAATGATTTATTCCCTTTATCATTCACACCTGCCATAGATATTGTATTATTATCAATCAAGTCTTGAATCTTATTTTTTAATGCAAAACATTTCTCAGTATCATGACTAGGTTGATGATGAAATTGACAAAAGGAATTGTTATCAAAATAAGGGGATACAAGTTTAGAAGGATCAACTGGTTTTATAGGAGGAAGTTTGATAACATTTATGTGCAACAACTGAGACATAATACTGTGTAAAGATTCATTCAAGGAAGTAAACTATCTTTCTCTTTGGAAAAATTTAGAAATAGAAGTTATACCTGTTGTAGCATTCACATTGTGGTTGTTGATTGTATCATTAAACTTGATGAAGATTTTTATTGGTTTGAACTTCGCAAATGGTTGTTGAACACTCTCCCCCTTATCACTTGGAGCCATAGGAGCGGATTGCTCCATTTGGCTCAGAACTAGTTGATAATTTTGGAGTGTTGCGCACAACTGCGGAAAGGAATTACACTTAGACAAAAGAAGCTTTTCCCTGATATCTTTTTGTAAATTAGAAATGAAAATTCTTTGAATATCATTATCAAGTACATGAAAAGAAATTTGAGCACACAAATGCTTATATCTACCAATGAAATCAGTCACTTTTTCTTTAACGCCTTGTTTCAAATGCATTAAATCAGTCAAAGTGATTTTATGACCAATGTTGTTTGGAAATTGTTGGATGAAAGTATTTGCTAGTTGTTGAAAGGAAGTGATAGAATAAGAAGAAAAATAACAATACCATTGTAAAGCCTTATCTCTTAGTGTTCTTGTAAACAATTTTGTAAGAAATCTTTGATCATAAGCAAAATCGGTACACAAAGTTTGAAATGATTTGACATGCATAAGAGGATCACCTTTTCCATTATAGAGTTCAAATTAAGGGATCTCAACATGTTTAGGTGGCACAAATTTAATAATATCAAGAGAAAGTGGGATTGCAACATCAAAGGTGGGCACACTAAATTTGGATTGACTCATAGAAGCAAACTGTTGTTATAAGGAAGACACGACTTGAGCAAGATTGTTAATTGTCATTTCAGGAGAAGAATTGATGTTAGACATAGTTGATTGAGAAGGTGGTGTGATGTTATTGAAAGAAGACTTGGACTAAGAATAAGGTGGCAGGACATTATGGTAAGGAGGAATGGGTGATGATTGGGTAGGAAAAGGGACACTTAAAGGAGGAACAAAGTTGTTGAAGGAATCGCCCCCTTGTGTCACATTGATTGGTTGAGGAATAATAGGAATACTAATGGAAGACATAGGTAAAGATGGAGGATTAAATGAAGAAGATGGATTTCCCCCATGACCAATGTTTGTAGGAATGACACTTTGAGTTGAAGTAGCCATTATATTGGAGGTAAAAGTAGGAATACTAGTCATAAGAGTAGTCAAAGGAATTGAAGGATTGACTTGTGTTGAAGGTTGTGAATAATCTAGGGTTTTGACATAACTCTTGATAGGCATGAAATTAGAATCAACAATATGTGCAATAATACACAATATATCAATTCCATTCTTATTACTTTGAATCACGCGTTTAAGGCCTTCAATTAATGGAAGAGCTTCACTATTTATGGTTCATACACTAGGCACGGCTCGGGGGCAGGCATTCTGTTTATCACACCTCAAGGTGATAGCATCCCGAAGTCTTACAGGCTCACATTTCCATGCACAAACAATATAGCTGAGTATGAGGCCTTGATCACAGGACTCAGGTTAGCCATCCAATGGAAATTACAAGAACTGCAAGTATATGGCGATTCCCAACTAGTCATTCGACAAGCAACTGATGAATATCAGACCAAAGATGATAAACTCATGCCATATAAGAAAATGGTGGACACTCTAAAGACATCATTTACTACTATCACTTTTGAGCAGATACCAAGAGATCATAATCGAGCTGCTGACGCTATGGCTACCATCGCATCTCTACTAAATCTTCCACAGAATTCAACACGCTACGAGTTCTTGGTAGAACAGCTTTGGATCCCCGCTTATGATATCCCTGAATCTGAGATGATATGTCACCTTGTCGGTTTTGAATCCCCATGGTACGGTGAGTTCTACACCTATCTCCACGATCACACCCTTCCTCCCAACCAATCGAATAACCAACAAAAAACCTTCATTTGCCAAACTGCTCGATATACCATTATTGCCGAAACCCTATACCGACGCAGTCTTGATGGTACTCTCCTTCGATGTCTGGAACAAGGTGAGATAACAAAGGCTTTGGAAGAGGTACATGAAGGAATTTGCGGGACTCATTCAAGTGGTCCATCACTCGCCAAGAAACTCCTGTGAGCTGGATATTATTGGCCATCTATGGAAAAGGATTCCTACTACTTTGTCATAAAATGCAAGAAATGTCAAGTTCATGGCGACTTGATACATGCACTAGCTCAGGAACTGCAACCAATCACGACACCATGGCCTTTCTGTCAATGGGGCCTTGACCTTGTGGGTAAGATTCATCCATCTTCATCCAATGGCCATAAATTCATTATTACCGCCACCGAATATTTCACAAAGTGGATCGAAGCTGTTCCACTTACCCAAGTCACCGGCAAGCAGATCGCCTCATTCATCCTCAGCTACATCATCTGCCGGTATGGTGTACCCATGTCCATCATCATAGATAACGGTCTTCCTTTCAAAAATCAGGATGTCCGTGAACTTTGTGAGAAATTTCATATCCAACACTGCTTTTCCACTCCCTACTACCCACAAGGCAATGGTCAGGCCGAAGCATCCAATAAAAACATATTAAGAATCCTCAAAAAGACAGTCAATGATGCCGGCCATGATTGGCATGTTCAACTAAATCCAGCGCTATGGGCATATCGAACTAGCATTTGAACCCCTACAGGTGCAACTCCTTATTCATTGGTCTATGGTGCAGAAGCTATCTTGCCTATTGAGGTCGAGATACCGTCACTACGGGTTTCCTTGCACAATCTCATTGATGATGAAGCTTACAGAGTCTCATGTCTTCAAGACTTAGAGTTACTTGATGAGAAGCGACAAGCTGCATACAATCACCTCAAAGCCTATCAGCAGCGCATGAGCAGAAGCTACAATCACCGAGTTAGACCTCGTACATTTGAGGTAGGAGATCTTGTTCTTTGAGAGAATCCTTGCAACCAACCAAACAGAGAACATCAGGACAAGTTTGAATCGAACTGGCTAGGCCCATATGTTGTCACTGCTGTGTTCGGGTCCGGGGCATATCAGTTGGCTACATCAGAAGGAGAACCACTTGCAGATCCAATTAACAGCATGCAGCTCAAACGGTTTTATACCTAAGCTGTACAGAGAATCAGGCTCCCCTGCATACCAGAAAATACCAAAAACATTCAGAAAAATATCATGACGAAATACAAAAACATTCAAAAAAGTAAAGAAAAATCATGCATCCAAACAGTGAACAACCACTCCGGTGGCACCTTGGGTAAGTACGATGGTGAAAACCTGGCAAACAGGCGTCACTCGTAAAGGCTCTGACTCCATTGTCTTTCAGACTTGTTGCGATCACATCTTCTTCATACATACATCCATCCATCCAAAAAACCATGGCTTGTTATTTCTCTGCAATTATGATAAATACTTCATGCATCTTGCGTCCCGCTTTTTCATAAGTCATGTCTAAAACTGGGGGCAATGCCTTTAAACTATTGATGGAAGTGGATTCTACATTGTCTTATGATTCATTAAGTTCTTCATTCAAGCAATCATCAAAATACCAAAAACATTAGAAAATGTCTCAACAAAATCCAAAAACATTCAAAAATGTCTCACAAAATCCAAAAACATTCAAAAATGTCTGACAAAATACCAAAAACATTCAAAAATGTCTCACAAAATCCAAAAACATCAGAAAACATCAAAAATCACACAAAAACATGGCAACACCTTGTACATACCCATCCGTGCAGATGCAAAACAAACATTGACAAAATACTCACACAATGACCACTTATCAATCAACCACACAATCCACATCAACAATCAAACTGTCTTCAACAAGGATGCATCCTTCCTTACCAAAAACAAAGACACAAATGACGTTTTCTTTGACAAGAAAATTATGTTAAGCTATCAAAAACTTGGTTGATTTGTGAGTACAATCATTTGTTTATCTGTATCGGGATCTTTTCAGCATTTTTTTGTTTTGTTTTGTTTGCACATTATTTCCGATGAAGTTCTGGGGCATGTACTAATGGTGTCTACGTGGGAAGTTCACTAAGCTATGTGATCATAGGCAAAAATACAGTCATAGATCACTACGGCTTGTTGACTACAGCGTATACCTCGACCATATGAGCATGAACCATTACCAAGGATCCATATTCTTTATTCTTTATGTATATACTATTTGTTGCAGGTATAATGCTCCTTCTTTGATTCCTCCTCATCCAAACTGGATAAAGGTTTTATCTCTTATTACGGTATGCACTTGTCTCAGGATATGATCAGCCTAAGATCAAGGAGGACAATCCAAGTCATGCATGAAAGGAGATAATCCTTGTCTGTTCTGCAAGCAATACTCAGGTCAACTTGATCCATTATATCAAGTTGCTTGTATTAACTTGCTATATCAAATCCATGCAAGGAATACACAGGTCATCTTGAATCTTTATGTCAAGTTGCTTGTATTTTCTTACAACATTTTAAAGCTCAATGATGAAAAATAAAGCACCATGGATCATCATTCCATCTCATTTGTATATATTGCATTCTGTTGCATTCCATCCATCCATACATTCATAAATAGCTGCATATCATTCATACATAGTAATGACAATGGATACTCTATTTTCCTCTTCTTCAATAGGAATGTAATAGGTCCTCCATTTCTTCTATATAACATTGAACCCCCCCAACCCTCCCCATCTCGATAATCACCATCACATACCCTACATCATGTCCCAATCAACCTAATCAAGCCACGTTCATCACCATCCATCTCTAAATAGGAGGGATTGTGTTTTCTATCCTAAGTCATCCAATAAGTCAAGAAAGTTACTCTATCTGCACAGATACATCAACTCACGCACACCTAGACTATCAACAGATACTCTGATCAAGTATCTTCGGGTCTCAACAGGTAATCGATTATGGCAAACCTAGACTACAATAGGCATTTATCATAATGACCTAGTCTCAACGAGGCTACTATGATTCACCACAATCATCCATCACACGCACACACTATCAATTGGTCAACCAATCAAAGACAATCCAATGGACAATTACATCAATTGTCTAAGTCTCAACGAGTATTTTGCTTCAGATACCTTGACTTCATCGGACAATTACATCAATTGTCTAAGTCACATCAAGTCACTTTGATTCACTTACTCAGACTTTATCATGTCCAAGTGACCAATTGACATCAACTGTCATGCTTTGACTTGACTGGGGCAATTAAACCGATTGCACCAGATTGTCCAACCAATTTTGATCAATTGTATAGCATCAATCCAAACCCCACACTACATCTGCTATGTATCTCTTGCATGACCTCAGGGTACTCGCTAGCTTGTTGTTTCTTCATATTCACTCCATTTTTTCCCATTCTTTCATCATTAGTTCTAATTTCTTCTATTCTACCTCCCCTCCACTTTTCATTCTTTTTCGAGAGATCATCCGATTTTTCAAAAAAAATTCGGTCCATCTCTCGAGGGGACATACCACCCATTAAATTTACATTTTATGGGGCATTTCTTCACACCTATTTTTCTTTCTTTGAAACGACGCAATAAACCGCACCGTCTCAAAGAGGGGCAAATGTAGTCACATAAATCTGTCCACTTGATTAAATGAATACTTAGTATTTATTTGATTATTTAACCATCAATTAATGAATTAATTAAATTAATATTTAATTAATTCATCTTAACCCTCTTCTCCTATTAATTATATAAATTATTCAATTTATTTGATTTAATTCACTTAACCAAATTTAGACCATTAATTAAATAAATAAATCATATTTATTTAATTAAATCTTCTCTCACATTTAAATAAATTAATATTTATTTAAATCCCCCAAAATCCCACCTCTCACATTTAAATAAATTAACATTTATTTAAATCACCTTTATCCTCTACCCACTTGTATTTTCCTACAAATGCAAGTTGCACAACTATTTTAAATAAATTAACATTTATTTAAATCACCTTTATCCTCTACCCACTTGTATTTTCCTACAAAAGCAAGTTGCACAATTATTTTAAATAAATAATTTATTTAAATTACCTTTATCCTCCACCCACTTGTATTTTCCTACAAAAGCAAGTTGCACAACTATTTTAAATAAATTATTTATTTAAAATCCTATTTATCCTCACCCACTTGAAACCTTTAATGGTTTCCCTTAAAGTATTCAAACTTGATGGCTTTAAAGTCTTCAAACTTGATGGCTTCCTTCTATAGTCTTCTTAAGACTTTAATGGTTTTCCTTAAAGTCTTCAAGCCTTTAATGGTTTCCCTCAAAGTCTTCAAGAATTTTAATGCTTTATCTTCATTTTTCTTATTTAAATAAATTAATATTTATTTGAATATTTATCCAAATGCAAATTACACCATTTAATTGAAATAAATGATTTTATTTTAATTGAAAATACCAAAATTTCTCCCACTTGCATTTTCCTACAAAATCCACTTGCATGCCTAAACCCCTTCTAGAATTTTCTAATCACTTCTAAATAACCTAACCCCTTCTCTAAACTTTGTCACATTCCTAAGCAAAAGGGAAGTCACTTCTCAAACCCTCAAAGTCTTTGATAACCATTAAAGGCTTTCAACCTTCAACCACTAAATGGCTCAAAGTCTTTGATAACCATTGAAGGCTTTCAACCTTCAACCACTTAATCCCCAAAGTCTCCAATAACCATTAATGGTTACCTCAAACCCTCCCACATGGTTAAAACATTTGTTTTGACTCAACCTCTACCCAACCCAAAGGTCTCATCAGGCCATTAATGCTTTGACCATGATTATCTCTTAAACATTTGCACAAAGGTTTATCCTTGGATTAACTCTTAATCCAGTGGGTAATCTTAATTTGGACTTGACCCTTAGCCTCTAGATAACCATGAGGTCTTCTCAGGCCTTTAATGCCTCCAACCTCTTCTCTCAACCCAATCCTATGTTGACACTTGTCACCATTTTATTGGTGCCAATTGTGCACATGGATCCCCAACTTTCAAACTTGGCCCTTGATTAAACCATTCAATCTTTACCCTTCATTTCCCCATTTCTTCTATAAATAGAACCCTTCTCCTCAAGCAAAGAGAGAAGCATTAGAGTATTGTTGTTATACTGGCATTAGCATAGAGCTTTTTCATAGCATCACTATCTACTCTTGCATAGTATTTGCTTATCATATTCAACCATCTTGAATCTCCATATGGCATCCATGGCTAGTGCTAAAAACTGAGAGCTACACTCATTTGGGACTTGGAGAGGAGAGGAACAAGGGAGGAGCAACTATGAGCATCTTGATTAGCTATTTTATTCTATTTTTATATGCTTTCTATTTCATACTTAATATCTCTCTTGATATGCCTGTTTAGGATAATCTTTTGTTGCTAACACTAACGTTTGTTTCTTGTGCTCTTGTGTGTGTTGCCATCAAACAGATTTTCTAATCCTTTTTGCAGAGCATCAGATTATAACTTAAGATTGGAATATGGGATGAAGCTATGCACCTGGATCTAACAATATTATGTTGAGACGAAGTTGCCCTACGAATTTGAAGAAAAATCTCTCGAACCGTTGCAGGAATGTACACGGTCCTCCGAAAAATCCACAAAACAAAAAGGGTTTTTTTGCCTCTGCAAATGGAGCCGGAATTTGAAAGTGCAGGTGCACACCTGCAACCTAAACACAGAAAAGAGAGGAAAATGTGTTGGGATTGGGGGTTTTCCTTTAGGTCAAATCCTAGTTTTGGAATTAACCAAGTAATGAAAGAAAGTACTTGCAAGTAGATGTAAATGAAAGACTAAATTGTAAATCACCTCAAAGGACATTATGGTAGCAATGTTGATAGAAATGCTTGTGTGTAATTGAATGTTGGAATCAATCTCCTCTTTAATGGTTGAATCCTTGACTTGAATGCAACACCTAGCCTTGAAGGGAGACTTGAGAATGCTCAATGTTGGATAAGAATGCTTGAATGCTCTTGAATGCTTGATCGCTTATGAAAATTGACCCACTCTCACTTATGCAAATGTGAGGATGATGAATAATGATGAACAATGAATACCCTAAGTGGTACTGAGAGGGGGGGTGAATCAGCACATACAAAAACTTCTCAGCAACTTATCAAGTTAAAATGATGCTAACCGGTTGTCTTCATTACTAAAATTAACCATGGCAATACCGGTTAAACATAGTAAGACTTTAGACAACATAAACATGTAAAATTGAATACTTCAAGTACATTCAATACTTGATAACTACTTCACCCATAAACATATGCATGTGGTATATCAACAATACCATAACCATTAGCTCTGCATGCATTATCACTTAAACAAAGAATACTTAATCATCACATGAGAAATGCACAACTCATGACACACCGATTTTTACATGGAAACCCAAATGGGAAAAACCATGGTGGGGATGAATACCCACAAGATTGTTTTGAACTTTTTTGAAGCTCGCCCTGTTAGGAGCCTAGTCCGGTTAAAGACTTTATAATAAGGTTTTGCTAGGAACCAATCCTGTTGTGAGATTTTGCCAAGATCAAGAGCTCAATGAAATGTACAAAATAGAGACACAATATAGGACAAGAATAAATTGTATTCTCATCAATAGAAAATGATCAATAATATCAAATTACATACAATGTAGATGAGCTTGCTTATATAGGCAAGGCTAGGGATATGTGAGCACACAAACATGACATGTGGCTCAATAAGAAACAAGGGTAGGTAGGAAATAGGTGTGGGAAGGTAGAAGAAATAATATAATAGTCCACATGAGGTGGATCACCCACTGAATGTGGAGTGTAACAACAAGATCAACACCATAAAAGGTGGAATTTCTCCTACACACACTATCCCAATGTGGCACAAACACCCAAGTGTCTCATACCCAAACTACTATGAAATGCATTTGCTAAGTAAACTTAAGTAAGTGTAAGAATATCCAAGATGAATAATTATTTACACCAACACCTGTTAAAGGTCACCCGGTTAAGGGATGGCTATATGCCCTATTAAAAGTTGAAACCCTGTTAAAGGTTATCTTGCTAGAGGATTTAAAGAACTCAATGAACTTGAGTCACCTAGCTAGAGGATTTACTGTAAGCTTGTTAAAGCTACCCGGAAAAGGGATTTTCCTTCTGTTGAAATGGTTATAAGACAACAGGTAAAACTCTGACATGATAAAACACTATATGCTAAGGCAAATCCTTTTCAGTTCCTCTACTCTGCTATCTTTGCAGTTTTCTCTCGTTGGTCTAGAAAGTATCTCATCACTCGGATACATACACAACTTTTATCAACATCTTACAATAACAAACATCATCGACCTTATAGACAATAATTAGGTCGGTAGCGTAAACCATAAACCCTAAACCCTAAGCATTTAGGTTTACTATTGTTTATAGTGAAAATGGATAACAATAATAATGATATTGAAAGGCTAAATGAATTCAACCACAAAACCCTAGCCTAACAACAACAAAGATCCACCATAACATATGAAGATTACCTAAGACAATGCAAATCAAATGAAATCACAAAGATTATACCATCACATGTCCAATAGGGTTTGGATCTCCATTCTTCCTATCTCCATTGATCTTGCTTGATATATTTGCTCTCAGATTTTATGTGCACAAGAGCTCAACAAAAAACGGAAATGTGGTTGCAAGTAGGATCTCCTATGTTCAAAAGTGTAGTGTAGTCAAGTAGTCAATGGGGTTGAATGCATAGTGAGTGTAATCAATTGATTAAGATGCATAGATTGATTAGAATGATTGATTAGGGTTTGATAATGAAGGAAGCATCTCCTTATATAGAAGACACTATATGAAATGGAGGGATAAGATTGAGAGGTGTAAAAAGAGGTCGACTATGATTAGAGGGTAGGTAAAAGAAATAATAAAATAATGAAAGGGGTAGGTAGTGTATGAATTAAGAGATGAATGACATGTGTCATGGGTAGAAAAGGTTAATGAATTAATTAAATAAATAAAGATTTATTTAATTAATAGAAGAAGTGGGATCAATTAAATAAATAAGATATTTATTTAATTTAGGAAAAGGATAATTTAAATAAATAAATGTATTTATTTAAATGAGAAATAAGGCTAGAAGAGGATAAATGAATGAATTAAATAAATAAAGATCTATTTAATTAATAGAAGAATTAGGCTAAAGTAATTAAATAAATAAAATATTTATTTAATTAGACTGGACAATTTTGGGTGTCTACAACTATTACAAGCGGTCCAATCTTGACCATCCAAACACTTTTCATAGAATGAATCAATCTCAAACAGATCACAAGTCATTCTACATCGTCCATTCTTCATCGCACATAGAAATCGGTAACCCATCACACTTTCTTCTCATACCGCTAAGAAGAATGTTCATTCCCGAGGTAGACATTTAGTGCAGTCGATCTTCACATCCAAGATCTCAAGTAAATCCTTCAAATGCACAAAATTGATGTGGCATCTCGATCTCATCCTCATTTCTTAGCTAACTCATCACAAAATATCACCTATTGCATTTCACAAGCTAGATTGCCAAAACAAAAAACCCTAGAGCTGAGACTACCAACCGGTAGTCACACTTAGTGGAACCTTGACATTGGTTCACTACATCTCTTCATATCGGTTCTCCAACTTGATCATCAATAACAACTTCTTCTAATCTTCATACCGGTTGACCTATACTTATTGACATCAATGACAACATACTTTGTCACCAGTTCATCATATGCCAACAGAGGATAAATGCCCCTTAAATACATGTTAATAGATTTGATTTTCATCATAGGCCAACATTGGGGGAGTTTACCGCTCACTGCACAACCTATAATGCATGCTCTTGGAAAGGTTTTGCCCCAAAATAGGGCAGGGACAGGGGCACCACGCCCCTATCCTACCCCTTTCTTCAAGGCAGAGTGCAGATAGGGTGATGTGGAGGCCAAGGGAGAAGCAGATTCCGATGGTTGAGCAGTCTCCAGTCTTTGATCAGGCTAGAGGATTCGATCTCGCATGTGTGAGGACCCTAATGCAATCGAAAATTGCTAGGGTCACAATTTTATGACACCACTTATATATGAACGATAAATACATATTATAAGAATACGACACATAATAATATTATATTTTAACATCATGATGAAACTATATTCTCACTTATATTAATAAATTAAAGATTATATCACTACTTTCAATTAATCAATTAAACATTTGTATATATATTTTCATTTTTAATTCAGATTTTTATTACAATCTGTCCAATATCAAATTTCACAAGTCAATCATGTTTCTCCTATGAGTTTTATTCTATTTTTCTTTAGAAAAGATTTTGAAGTAAAGTATTTAAAGCCATTTAAGAAGAATTATTATTATGATAACGTTTAAGTTAGATGTGTTAATATATATAGATTTATAGATTTGATTATATAACATTTTTTAGTGTCAACATTCTAATTCATATTTTATGATCCATCATGATATGCCAATTCTTTCTTTTTTTCGATATAAGATTTCTTTAAATTATCAAATATATCTATTTTTTATAATTTAGTATTTAGAAAATGGGAAAAATAAACTATAATGACTTAATAAAATGAAAAAAGTTTTTTTTTAATAAAAGTGGAGAACCACTAATTTTATTAATTATAAATTTATACAAACCTGGTTCAAAGAGCACTAGTAGGAAAGAACCAGACAAAGAAAACCTTTGGTTTTGCTCATAAAACTCCCATTGGGAAGACAACATGAACAATTACATCGAAGAGAAGAAATGAGATCTCCAAACCAGCCCAACCCATCCCCAAAAAGGCTTATAAGCCAAGACCGATACCAAAATGATACCCCAGCCCCTCCAAAATTTGTGAGCCAAATACAAAATCGCTTTCCAAAGAGAACAAGAGAAGGTGAAGCAAACAAGCATCAAGAATGAAGAAACCAATTGCTTGGACCCTCAACTGGAGGAGGTGAAATCACTTCAAACTGAGAAGCAACCAAAACCCGATCATCTGGAGCAACCACCTGTAGAGGTTCCACTATACTCGGGAGAGACATAACTGCATTCATAGAGTCAAGAAGGAAGTGTAAACCTAAAAAAACAATTACGGCCGCAACCAAGGTAATTGAAGAAACATGATCCAAGAAGGCTACAAGAGAAAACATCGTGTCATCATAGATATTAGAAACCAAACCACCTCTCAATAGTGAAAGTAATTCACAATGCCAACCATTAGATAATAGTTGAGACTGAGATAAAAAACCACCATAAGGAAAATGACCAAACTCAAGATGATAAGAATACAAAGCATTATCCAAATTAGAAGTAGAATAAAAAGAGGGATGTAAGTATGCATCCAATAATGCTTGAACCAAAGAAGCATCCATGAGCATATCCATACAAACTATAAGAAAACAAGAAGTCGCATCAACAAGGAAAACATTAGCATTTTCCACCAACCTCCGCCTGCCCACCACCTTATGAATAGCAATAGAAAACTTCGAAGAATGAAATTTAAACAACCTACCAAGTTTCTCATCATAGAAGGCATGAGTATCCTGGAATCATAATTCTTAATAGGTAACGAGATTCTGTAACCAACAACATAAACTTCCATAAAAAAACTATAGGAGAAAAACAAAACACAAAGCATAGGGCCAACAAGCATATATAAAGAGAAAATAAGCATCAATAATTGATAATCTTATCACACAAGCAACCATAATATCACACAAGCCTGACAGATATTGATGCAAAATCATAAAACTATACGAGCCATAACACAATCCCTGTATCAGTAAATGCACACAGGTCGCCACACCTCAAAGAAGAAATCATTAATCAATGTCTTAAAATAGAAAAATTGTGCGAGGCATAACAATACGAGAGTTTTTATAATACAACAAGAGAATATCACCCCGATCAAGATGCCACCCCAATCAACACATCAACTCAGAAGCTAAGAACCGGCTAGCACATTCCTTGCAATTATGAACAAGGATGCAATATGATGTAATCAAGTAAAGAGGCCAAAAAACAAGCCCCATACTCCATCCCACCAAAAATGCATACATATTTACAATTCCAAGCAAAGTGCGAGGTCAAGGCAAAGCTAGAGAAGATGGCCCAAAAGAATTCAAATAAAATCCCTAGGAAAGTGCTAAGATTTCGCAGGCAAAGGAGACAGACAACACACATCTATATCCTCCAACATTTGAATATTCTCATCTAAGGCCTTATTAGCCAAAAAATCAGCAATAAAATTTGCTTCCCCATAACAATGAGAAATAGAATAAGAATTAAATAACTTAAGTTGTAACAAAATCTTATCCAACCAATATTGTAAATACCAGGAATTACAAACCCGATTAGAAACAACATAAAAGACCACCATAGAATCTCCTTCAATCACAACATCTTTAAAATCCAATGAAATTAGCATATCTAGCCCAATAGAGAGTGCTTGAAATTTTGCAACATTATTATTTCCATCTGGGATATACTAACACCTAGCTCTAATAACTTTGGAGCCATCATCAGTAATCACCACCCCAATGGAAGACTTACCCGGGTTGCCATGTGAAGCACCATCAAAATTTAGCTTATACTTAGACCTAGGAGGTGGTAACCAAGTCACCTCTTTTCTATTGATTTTAGAAACCATTTTCCTAGAAATAGCACCTTGAGAAGAAAGTAAATGCAAAGTTGACCAATGCCTCATAATCCAGCTATCCCAAGAGGTAAAAGAACACTGAGAACCCAAACCCTTATAAATAAAAGCCAAAGCAGATTTAGAATTGGATTTCTCAATGTAGAAAAACACATCCGACGGGGAGGAAACCTTCTTCCTAATGATTCTATTATTCCTCTCTAGCCATATATTCCAAATTAGAATAGAAGGGGAAATGTCCCACAGACAAGCATAAAAAGAAGATGAGCACAAAGAAGGCCAACTCCTAAACTGAGACTGTAAATCCCCACATAATGCAGCAAACCAATTTAATTTATCAAAAAGCCAGTACCAACACTCTGAAGCAAAAGGACAATGTAGAAAAAGGTGATCAGCTGATTCCAAGGAGCATCCACACAATACACAAGGAAACACAACAATGATCCCAAGTCTATCTAATCTCATACCAGTGAGGACTCTATCTTGAATAACCAACCATGCAAAAGCACTTGCCTTTGGAAGACATGCAATATGCCAAAAAAGTCTAGAGGGTCATACTTCCCCCCTACAATTAGCAAATAAAAACTTATACCCATCTTTAACCGAATACTCCCCAGATTTAGAATGGACCCAAATTGACTCATCATCACAATCTAAAACAAAAAATTGGCGCTTATTTAACTCCTCAACATAAGAAGACTTAATCTCTTGCTCAACAGGGAAAGAATCTATCGATTTCCATCTGGCAACCGACACAAGACCAGAAAAATCCAAATAAAAGTAATCTGCCACAAAAATTCCCCAAGAAGACTTTAATTGAGACATGAGGGTCGACCAATCTCTAATACTAGTCAGAGCAGAAAAACCATTCCATACTTCCTCCCAAAATTTGGCTTTCCTACCATTATGCACAAGCCAAGATAAACCAGGTAGGATAACAAACTTACATTTAGACATAAAACTCCAAATTGTAGAACCTTTGGGAAGCGAGGAAGCTATAAAATAGTCTCCCTGGGTCTATTTCCTAAATATTTTGCAAACAAAATTGAAGCCCACTTAGAAGAAGTTTCTTTATACAACTTCCACACTAACTTAGCCCCTAAAGCCAAATTTTGCCTACCTAAATCTCTAATACCAACACCTCCCCTGTCCTTCAGAGAATAAACCTTATTCCAAGCTAGCAAAGGTATTCTAGCCCTACCACTCACATTACCATTCCACAAGAATGACCTCAGAACTAACTGCAAATTAACAACTGCTTTTTTAGGAGCCTTTAAGACTAACATCAGATAAATAGGAACCACATTCAAAACAACCTTGATAAGCATTATCTTACCGGGGATGCAAGAAAGAATCCTTAATGATATGGAAGAGGAGATTCTTTCCCAAAAGTTACGCTTCTCAAAACCAATATAAAAAGGAATCCCTAAATAAATGAAAAAAGTTTTAGTTATTTAGACAAGGAAAATATTGTATATGTTGTTCATTTCTATATAATGTGTTCAATCATTTTAAATAAAAAATATCAATAAATAAATAATATTTATGAAATTATTATAATAATATTTAAATATTATTATTTAAATAAAATATATATATTTTAAAGAAGAGTAATAAATTGATGGAACAAAAGAGTGGTAAATTAAATTATGTTTGTATTAAAAGTTTAGAATAAATTTACTATAAAAATATATAAAAAATAAATAAAAAATTGTTTGCTAGTTTATTTGTTATGTTTGCAATGGTGAAATTTGTATATTTATTTTATTCTTATTTATTTATGTATTTAAAAAATGATATAAGTGTTAAATAGTGTAATTTTTTTTTATAAAGTTGGATCTTTTTATTTATTTATTGATCTATACACACACATCTCTTCGCATTTAATCCTATCATATTCATTTAAACATATTCTTTTCTACATTCATCGTATTTGTTTACTTACCACACTTATCTATGAATATACCTCTATTTATTCATTTATCACTTGATTTGGTTGTGGAATATCTACATACAAAATTCAATTTTAATATTCTAAATTCAAGTTTGGACAATGCCCCATTCATTCACCTACTAAGAGCTAACTAAGAATTCTTCTAGCGTAATTTGATAGTATGTGCTAGTATCTAAACACACTCAATGCATCCATTCCAATCATCCAAACAATCAAGCAATTTTTTGAATTATAGTGAGCAATTCATAACATTTTAATTCTCTATAATAAAAGGTGTAACAAATATGCATACTTAGATGCTTCCTTATTATTTTCAATCTTGTTCAATTTTTAAGAATTGATATTAGAATAATTTGTCTAAACTATGACTAATTAATCATTCTTAAGGTATTTTTAAATATAACAGAGTCCCAAGCTGTTTAGGAAGAGCAAAGCATATTGTCATACAATAAGTGAATTTATAGGAAAAAAACATCAATGGTTTTTAAGATGATTAAAGAGTTTAAATTCACGTCCACAATTTTGACCCAAATTTATGAACTTGTCCTTTGAGAGAATAAAGCTCTAGCATAGTTTTCTAGGTAGTTCATTGATAGAGAGTCATAATTTCCCAATCAAGTATCAAGAAAATTTCATATTCTTATTAATTTGAGACTTGCCATTGATATTTTTTTATTGAAATAATGTAGAGAAAAAATACAATCAATTGATAGTCAAAAACATTTTTAATGAGATAAAAAAAGAAGACACTACAACTAAGCTACACCAGCTACAAAACATAAGAACAACCAGCTATAAATAGGGAAAATCAACTGAGTAGACATGGCATTACATAACAACAAAACATAAATCAACTGAGAAGATTAGAGATAAACATAAATGAGTTGAATAATCAGCTCATAACATAACAACAAAACATGACCAAGAAGATTGGAAAAGGGAGCAACAACCAACCTACAAGAAGTTACAATAAGAAGAACAATTGAGAACTTAATTTAGTACTCTGAGAGACCTTAATCCTTGAGTAATACAAAACTTCTTCATTTTAAGCAGTTGGTTCACTTGGCACTTGATACTTAGAATTTGAAAATCCAACTTTAAATTCTTCTTGGAATCCTCCAGAAGATAAGATAAAGGAGATGCAAGACAATAAAATATGTTAGAGTAAAACTTGAAAAATGTAAAATCCTAATGATTGTTATTATTCAAAATTTGCTTTGCGTCCGATTCTCCATATATGCAATAAAATAGTATGTTGAACTCCATCAACAATAACAGTGTTATGAAGCTCTACCCCAAGCAAGGCCTCTTTCCAACTGAGTTTATGTTCAAAAATAGCTGGCAAATCATGAAAATCAGAATTCCATAGTTTCTTAACAAAATGGAAACCCCCAAAAACATATTTCATATCTTCTTGTCTATGGTAAAAAGGACAATTGAAGGGTTGCAACATAATACACCTCAACCTATCCCCAATAGGCAGTCTACAATATAATATCTTCCAAGCCATTAATTGTGTCTCAACATTGATTTTTTGATTTCTATATTTCAGCAGAAAGCTTTGCCCAAAATCTTTCACTGTGAGATTTCAATGGCAAATCATGAAGCAACTCTAGGTATATCTTTGTTAAAGAAAAAAATAAGAAAGGATAAGTTGATAATTGTTAGTTATAGATTTTGTCCTCCGAAAATAAATCTTAAAAATGACTCACAAACACCCAAGATGAAAGACAAACCAAACTAACAATTGGAGAGATCTATGTTAAATAAATGACCTTCCTCTAAATTTTAGAGCTACAACTCCCTCTTATGATATATTTTTGGGTTTTTGGGGTATGCTTTTAACTAGAAAGCAGTAAAGGCAAAACTAACATCTAAGCACATCTATACTACAGATGAGAACAACATATCTATAAACAAAGGGATTCATAGACAATGACACAAAGTTCATTTTTAGATTACCCACAACAAGTAAATGAAGGAATGAATTAACGTTTTCTTTTCAAATTTATGAAAAACCAAAATTCAAAGCTTCTGAGATTGAGAACATACATAGCTAAATGAAACAAGAAAGACCTCAAAGAATAACTGATAACACACAAAGGTAGATATGCAGTCAAAATATTTCATATGAACACAAAGTCTCAATATAAGATTCCTCCTCTCTTTGATAAAAGCCAAAATAGTTCAAAGCCTATTCTTTCCCTGTATAATATCCATGACTGAAAAATAGAAAATCACCCATTCCCCTTTCCCCTTTATAATGATAAAATCATTTTTCTTTTTCTTTTTGACTTTCAATTACATACTTAAAGGATTCCTCTTCAACTAGGCCTTTCAGTTTCATAACTGATTCTTGGAAACCAATTACAAAAAAAATATGTCCTTTTAGTTTCCATTCTTCCATGGATGTCAACATCTTAACTTGTTGACGTAAAGATAACTTTAAAATAAATGGTGCCACTTCTTATGAATCATAATAGCATAAGAAAAGTGGAGCTTGTTGAATCTGTTAGTTTCTATCGTTTCCCTCTTTCACAACTCAATGCCTCTATAGCCGTTTGATGTTCCCCATTCCCCAAGTATTTATGCATGACTGATGTATATCTAGTTTTGGCTTATCCAACCTACATCAAAATTTCCCCAAATAAATGTTGACACCTCGATCATTTTCTTATTGGGTTATTGTCATGTATTATCCAAATACCATGTAGTTAAAAATGCAGAGGACACCATTAGTTGCCATAACACAAATCAACATACCCACATCCAAATACCCTTTACATCATTTTATGGATCTGTTGATTACTGGTCGTGGCTTATGATATCGAATTGCCATCTTGATCATAATATTTCCTGTTATAGTTATAAGCATAGGAAGTTCTTTGTCATCTCCGGTTTCAGCAGTCCTCAAGGTTGTGCAATTTCTTTAGAAAAATTCTTACCGAGGCACATGCCTCTGCATCAAGTAGTTTATCCAAGATTGTACAGAGAGAAAACATTGACACTACCCGGTCCTTTGAGATAGAGTTGATGTCTTCAAACCAAGACATATGATATATAAAAAGCATGGTTCCCATAGCATCATCCAAACTCAAAATCACTGGAAGTGTGGCCTAATTTCATGCTCATACCGCAATCATGAATTTATTAATATAACAACTCTATGAGACATTTCAACTATTCTACATTACCAATATCAGAGATGTTACATGATTACTTCTTTATTTTATTATGTATATGTAATGCCTCGTCAGGAACCCCGAAGGAAAAACCCACAATAAGGGTGAAACATTTTTTTTTTTAAAGTATAAACAACATAAGCGCATTTACACAACATGCAAGATGACACAAGTGGAATACTTCTACCAGAAATTCCTTAAGGGTAACCAACGAAGAATTTACTTCAAGAATAAATTTTCACAAAACCATAATTTCACATATGCATCATTAACTCAATGATCACAAGAAGCCATACACAAATAAATATTGGAAGGATACAATATAAATCCACATCAATAAGAATTCATAAACATCATAAAGGAAACTGATAAAAACATCCCAACATAGGGTTACATTACTCTTCCAATACATAACTTATCAATATACATATAAGGATACACCTCATCCAATTACAAGGTTACAAAAGATCAATAATACAATAACCACATAGGTCTCTAAATAACCATAATCTCCAAAATGAGATGAAGCATGAGCCATGAACCACAGGAATGCCTGCGAAGCCAATACTCGCACGAAGGTACAAATCTGAAAATCCGATGGCAAGTGACACTACCACCTGACCATGTAATTCCCAAAATGGAATCACCCCACCGTGCTAGGAGATAGCTGAGGACCCTCAAACAAGCATAAACATGACATGATCAACAAAACAATACGACTCTATGACATCACAAAATGACTCCACTAAAATCCAAGCGACTCAACATCACAAACACACAAGTGAACCAAATGAGAGTGTGTCATCGCATAGCTTAAGATGGATACCATGGTACAACCTCCATAGGTCTCAACTCACTATCCTGGTAACATCTCCTGAACCTCCAGTTCCAACTAAGTCTCATGCGGACCCTTCCAACCTTTCGAGAAGACAAGGTTGTTGGTTTGCCATTCCAAGCCTTCTCACAACATTATGAGCCCTGTACTAGCACTCACCTATGCACGAGGTACAATTATCTTTATTAATGTTATGATACTACCCACCTAATCAATTCATTAGATTACCAGTTATTATCTAACTCTTACTGGGTCATAATGCCTACCACTTTGGGCACAATCCCCAAGTGAAAGCCATTCTCTCAAAGGACACTAAATAGACATGGTCACTCCCCGAGGACCCTATGGCGAAGCGGGAACCATAACACCACTGTCAAAACAAGTGGTCAAACAAGGACATACTGACTCTTGGCTAACCATAAGGCAAATACACTACATGGTTAAAACAATGAAGCCAACATATATCTCTTGGTCAAAGGTACCAAATACGCCACCATAGGACGACTGAACCACATACCGAAATAACACATAATGCACTTCCAACAACATAGATTGAAAACTTAAATAAAACACTCTTTCCGGTAGTCACATTATTTAATTTCCAAAACAATATTCCATCAGAAATGAAATCCGCATTAAACATTCAACCGAATAAAAACATGAATTCCAAACAAGCATTTTAATTCATTTCCAGAATATACCCAAATTAAACAATTTGAATTCTTACTTCATGCCTTGATTCTCATTGATGAATTTATTAACCACATAATAAAATTTACATGAAAATCACCTTTATTTTATTCAACACAAAAATCTATTCCAAAATCTATTTCATTTATTAAAAAAATTAACTTAAAGCATTGACCGGTTTGAACCAGTAAAGTACCTGGTAACGTGGGGGTTAAACCAACCCCCAACAGTGCCACTGTCGGGGGCCGTAGGTACTACCGATCGATAGTACTGTTGCCAACCGATAGCAGACACTGCCGACCGGTAGCACTGCTACCAACGGGTAGTGTTGCTGCCGTCGATAGTAGTAGCTACCGATTGGTAGTACTACTACCTGCGGGCAGCAAAGACTACCATCTCGCATGGTGGGACTAGCCCGCCATGCGATGGGGAAAGGCAAGGAAATAAAACAAATAAAATACATGCATCCTAAGGCATAAAATCCATACACCTAATCGTTTATCATGAAAATGATTCTTTTCTGGAACATTTCACGGCACACACGTACAAAATGCCAAATCCAATTTTCTCAAATGGATATTTACCAGCAAGGTAAAAGATGAAATATAGTCCCACAAGAACCCAAAATATATGCAACATGAAACTAGAAAGCATACAACAAGCTAAAACTAGTTCATTCTTTCCAAATAAACGAGGTAAAACAAGAAATTGATTTTCAATATCAAATACACAACAGAAAGAGAAATGAACCATTTCCTTCCTAAAAGAAAACATGTGATATAGATTTCACAAAACCAACAATAATAAACACTATTTCTTCCATTCAAATCATTCCACAACCATCTACATGAAGATTGCATAAATTTCCACACACAGGAAACAAACTGAAAATTTCAAATCACAAATTCAAAACAAGAAGAGAATCTGCAACCTTGAAGCAATTAGCAAGCAAAAAGATGAAATTCCAGTCTTGCAACCGGGTCGAATTTCCCAGCTTCTCCAGGAAGTTTTTCCAGAATTTTCTCTTCCAAAATTCTCTTCTTTTTTTCTTCCCGTGAATCCTCCAGGAATAGATGGAAAAACTATCTTTTAACCTAAAATTCTAGGTTAAAAGTTTCCCAACTAATCAGATTTAAATAATTAAAAAGTAAAAACAATCAGATTTATTCCTTTTCCCAAAAATAATTCTTTTCCAACAATTAAAATGAAAAAGCAAAAGTCCTTTGGAAAAGCAAAAAGGAAAGCTTTTTTTTTTATAAATTTATATATCCAAAAATACTTTCTTCCAACATAAGCATTTTTCATTTAAATGGCTAGGCAATTATTTATTTCGTCCCACAAAACACATTATGCAACTTAACACAATAAATTAAGCCATTTGCCATTTAATCTAGCAATCATTAATTAAAATAAATCAATAATCACAGAGCATAATAATTAAATAATTATGCCAACATAAGATAGCATCATCCATTTAAATTAAATAACCATCTAAATAAACGGAAACACGCAAAACCAAGAATGATCAAATGATGTCTCTCAAATGACCAAAACAAGGCACCATGACACGCATCACAACCAGACGGGGAAACACAACTGACTGACAACACTCACATGAGTGTCATTGCAGTCAAACTAGGGTACACCAACTATCTCCTCCACTCCCATCGGATATATAAGGCATGCTCAGACCTGTGAAACCAGGTGGAGTCAATACCCCGTACCTACCTAGTACTAGTACCTGCAATGTCTTGCACCAAAGAGCCACATGTGCATATAGACCAATATATATACCAACATGGCACACACATCGATGAAGGAGAATCATGACATTCCCTGTCTCACCAGAGTGAGTGAAGGAAAATCATCCCCTCGCATCCCAATACACTTGCAAACACGCAACATATAAATAACGCATTGCAATATAAAGGAAAAGTGTCAGTCCATGATAATGATCCATAACATAACATTAATCATAAGCATTGAGATACTGCATAAAAGCATACACCATAAATCCATATAAAGAATGAAATAACATCGCATAGCATCTGAATCAATATACAATAATGTTCCACTGAACAGTCACTGAAGTAACTCAAAACATACAAAAGAGGTTGATCGAGGAGGGGTACTACAGTAGATACCTGCTAAAGCTACCAACTTTCTCAAGGTGTTCCAAGACATTAGTTTCCATTGGGAGTTTCTCAAGCTTTAAACTTATCTCATCACATCCCCTTTGCATAAAAATTCTTAGAAGGAAAATGTGGAGGTAGAAAATTTGAAAATTTCAAATTCATAATTACAGGGAAAAATAACCATAGCTAGTCTTTGAAAAAGTTACATTGTATAAGAGTACATAGCTTCATAGTAAGCTCTAGTGGCACCAATGATTGTACAAATATTACAAATGGTTTGAATTTTAAGGTAACCAATCTAGGGTGGTAAAATCCCAAAGGTCGCCAACTTTATTGATCCATTTCTTATGCAAGAAATAAGCTTGTTTCAAAAAACTTAATGCCAATGGATGCTCATGGTACATGATATGTTTGTTCCACTAAATAGAAGAAGTGGAGAAGCTAAACCCATGTTTAAGTGAGTCATCTTTCCATATTAGAAGTTGAATGGTATATTGACAAGCCTTCCAAATTGATTGGAAAGTAGGAGAGTCTCTGATGGAGAGAAAAAAAGGTGCATAAAGAACTTTGTCTAACCAACCCACTGCCTACCATCTACCTTTAACTGAGGAAAAGTTGATTATGTTTCATATAAGTATTTTCCATGGTTCCTATTATTTTATAGTTCTAATAATACATTTAATCTCTAAATATATCCCTTGTGTTTTTGGGTCAATCAATCCCAACCCACCTTTGCACCTAGGTTGAATACAACAAGGCCAAGAAGTGGCAATAAATCCATTGTTGCCATCCCATTTGGTCCATTAAAATAATCAAATAATTTTGATTAAGTCTTCATAACCTTTGTTGGATGGCATCCAACAAGAAGAATAATAAACATGAGTGGCAAGGAATATTTTATAAGCAACTTGAATTTTTCCCGATAGGGAAAGGAATTTATTTCCCCGATTAAAAAGTTTAGTTTTGACTCTATTGAGATACCAACGACACATATCAGAGAGAGGAACCCCAAGACCAAATGGTACCTCAAGACACCTCACAATTTCCCCATGTATGATCTGTTTCTATTCTCGGGATATCCAATGAGGAGTAGGCCCAACTTGTATCATCAAGAATTTATTTTTATCATGAGCAATCTTGGATCTAGAAACAACACAATACAACTCCAAGATATCCATAGTATTAGAGATATTCTTTTCCAAGTTTTGTAAAAATAACAATCTATCATCAACATAATGGGAATTAATAACAACATTATGAGGTATGAAAATTCCTAAAATAAGCTTCATATTGTGGGCACTTTGTAGCATGTAACCTAATACATTGGTTGTAAGCACATGTAAATATGGATTTGAAGGACATACTTGATGATTAGATCTCTATAGAGGGAATGGATTAGTCATCATATTGTTGATAATTATTCAAGCGTTAGCATCATGAAACAATATTTGAATGAGCTCAAATTTTAGGACTGAATCCCAACCACTAGAGCATGCTAAGGATAAAATTCTATTGAATCATGTCATATGCCTTATCAAAATCAAGTTTGATAAGAACAACATTTTGACTAGTTTGTTTGGCCCATTTGCAAGTTTCCCAAGCCAAGATCAAATTGTCAATGATATATCTTTCAACAATAAAACTTGTTTGTTTAGATCAAATGATTCCTTGCACCACACACCTTACTTATAGTAAGAGCCTTTGCTATGCTTTTGTAAGAAGTGTTATATGATGCCACTCAGAGATAGTATCCTCCTTTTTCCCTTTGAGAAGAAGATTTCCCTTTGAGAAGAAGCTCGATTATGCCTCCATTAATAATTGGGCCTAAAGAGCCCTATTAAAAACTTCTAGATATAAATAATAAAAATATTCTTTAATATGATACCACGTGGCTTGGTAGAATTCCATGGGGAGCCCATCATTGCTTGGACTTTTTTAAAGGTCCATAAAGAAGAGAGAATTTGCAAGCTCTTCTAAAGAGAGAGTTCTATCTACACATCTACTGTAATCAATGTCTATTTAGTTAGGAATATAAGATCTAACCATATCCTCAAGGGCATTTTGTATATCCTGCCACTGGTTATCTCTAAAAAGATCTTCATAAAGTTGTTTAAATAAATTAGAAAAATATGAAGAGAACTAGATTCATCTTTTATAACAAGAATTATTTCCTTTTTGTGTTTATAAGTGAGATAATTAAAAAAATATTTAGTGCCCTTGTTTCCATCTTTAATCCGGTAAAGTCTATATCTAATTTTAGCCCCTTGTGCTTTGTAATTGTCAATTTTATGTAGATGAAATTTTGTAGCAACAATATAAGCTTGTGGATTAATATAATTAGGATCAACATTGAGAAGTTTACTAGCATGAGCAAGTTTCCCTTGGAGTGATTTTTCTTTGAGTTTTCATTGCTAGGCCTTATTTTTGCCAAATGAACGAAGGAAATTAGTGCATTGAGTAATGGCCATACACCACTAATAAATCCAAGAATCCCCTTCACTGGGTTTAGGAAGAGAAGTCCATATTGCTTCAAGGGAAACCAAGCAAATAGGATTTTTCAAGTGAGAAACATTGAGCTTAAATGGAAGAGAACTATCATTTTTTGAATTATGGGACAAACAAATATTGCAAACAATGGGATAATTATCCGAGAGGGTAGAAGAAAGGTCCACAAGAACATACAACCCAATTAGGTCCTTAACCAATGAAAGATTGGAAGAAACATAAAACCTGTCCAACCTACTTAGTTTTAGGTCTCTTACCATTCTATAGTTAGATCAAGTATACCAATTTTGTGAATGGATAGCAAATTTTTTATGAATAGGATCAACCAGTCCCAAGAAATTATGGCAAAACAACTAGCTATCAAATTCATCTCTATTGAAATTTGTAGATTTATTCTAGCTATGGTCTTAAAAATGTTATACCATATTAAAATCACCATCTAAGATCCAATCAACATTAGGTAAATTATTCTCCATCTAATCCTAGAGCTAAATTTGTTCTTTGGAGAAATTGGGGGCATATATAGAACAAAATCCAATGAGTTGTCCATTGAGGATAGTAAGAACCCAGGTACAACTGTGTAAGGGGTCTTCACCCTTATCAATTACATACTTCGAAACCCATGCTGAAAATCCAATTCTTGCACCACCTTTACCATCAAGATGCGAAGTATGCAGGAAAGTGGCATCTTTCCAAACATGGCATAAAGAAACCTCAAGTCTAATGTTACTTAGCTTGACTTCTTGGAGAAATAAAACATCAGGTTTCCACTTCATGATTATTTCTTTAAATTTATATTTATGATGAGGGAGAGAAATCCTTGTAACATTCCAAGAAAGGAACTTACAATTCATGATGAGAATCAGAAGAATCATCATCATGAGCCAACACACTGAAAATATTGTCAAGAGTAAGTTTTTTCCTCCTCGCATTCATGATATTTAGAGATAAAAGAAGGGGATATAGACCCACGTAACAAGAGTAAGAGTATGGGATTGAGTCATGGGAATCGGGTTGGGGGGAAGGTTGACGGGGAGGAGGTGAGGGCTAATGGGGAGGGGTAGAAGTTTCACAAACAACAACTCTAGAAGAAGAAGGAGAAGAAGGGGGATTAATTTGATGGGGAGAAGGAAATGGAATTGGGGTAGACAAATAAATTTATGGATATTTTCTTTTTTTAAACTTTCTCCATCCATGTATGATGCAAAGGGTGGAGTCCCAATCAACACTTCAAATTACCCTTCACCATAACACTATGCTTCATAGGCTATAAACACCAATTTTTGCTTCAGGGATTCAAATTCTTGAACAAACTATGGAGACATCTTAGACCAAGTAAAAACAACATGAATGGACTAACAAAACCCTCCAATACTTCTGTTCACTCCAATTTGTATGATTTTAACACAAACTGTCCTAAGACTAGTAGCCCTCACAAATGACAAAACAGGGCATAACCTTTGATGTAGATAAGATATTCACAAATTTTTACATATTTAGATATCCTTTTGTGGATTAAAAAACATATAGAAAAACTTGGTTATGATTTTTTTAAAACACATCAATAAAAAATGGACTGGTAATTTACCCTTTAGGTTTAATTTCAACAACAAGCCGATTTTTTTTTAAGTATAAGTTTCACTATAGGATCCATATTAGAAATATAAAACCATTTTTATGTACCCATTTTTATGTTATAAATTTTATGTAAAATATAGATATGGTTGTTTTAGAACATGTCTCTCAAAATAGGACTTCTACGCTGGAAAAACCTAGTTTCTAAATAGGGTGACTGGAAAGATTCGACCTTTAGACAACTTAAACGATATTTAATTTTGACCTATTAAGAATGAAAAAGTTCTATAATTCAATTATCTTTCCAACCTCATCACATCCATACAGGTTGTACCAAACAAAAGAGAAGCAAATTTCTAGAAAAAAATAGAGAAAAATGAGGTTTCTTATTCATTTCATCTTCAAAATCATCCTCACACATTTCTCCACACTTAACCATGTAAAAATGATTCAAAAGGTCCTATTTATAACTTCCTATACCCCTTCTAACTTCTCCAACTACCCCTTTGCAACTTTGTCTCTTCAACTTCCCATTTTGTGCTTTTGCAGCTTTACATTTTTTTCATGACAACATTTTTGACAATATTACAAAATATGACAATATGAACTAAAATGAATCCTATTACATTATAAATGGTCTATTATGACCTTATTACAATGACACAATGTCTCAAAATATCAAAACTCATTAATTGACCATTTTTGACAAGCATGGCTAGGTGCCCTTGCACCAATCTGTCATTATTGTATCTTTATAAGAAGTGATTGACTCACTAGATACTATTGGAAATATGCCTCGAATTTTCCTGACCAGTGTTTGGGTTGATCGGTGTAACTTACCCTGATGGAACAACTTATGGGAAGGTATCGGGTTGTGGACTTTTCCTATTAGTGTAACTTTGGTCGATGAACATGTTGTGGTCAAGTATCGGGTTAGGTCTATCCGATGTATCCTCCTTGTTTGGTTATCTAGAAGCAATGTTTCAGATCCTCTTTTGTGGTCATCAAGTTAACATCGCCTATTGAGCTAGCCAGATTGAAGTTATCCTGATGACCTGACAAAGTCAACTTCAGTCATTGGGGTAACTTCGGCTATTGGAAGGACTGCATGAGCGTTATGCCGAAACCCGATGGAGTCGCCTTAGGCGATCGGGTTGTCATCAGTTATCGGAGGTTCCTGTTCGGTGTTATGCCGATACCCGATGGAGTCGCTTTAGGTCGTCGGGGTTGTCATCAACTAGCAGAGGTTCAGGTTAGATGTTATGCTGATACTCGATGGATCCACCTTGGGTCATCGGTGTGTTATCGGATATCAGAGGGGCCTTCTGGATGTTATGCCAAAACATGATGGATTCACTTTCGGCTATCGGGTTGACAATATGGAAGCTATGCTGAAGTCCGATAAGTCTGCTCTCTCCTATCTTGGAGTGCATTGCTCATCAAGGTAACTTTGCATATTAGGAAAGGTTGTTTGGTGTTGTGCCGAAGTCTGATGAGGTTGTCTACTGGTTATCGGGGATCGGCAAAGAATTTCAGATGTCTTGCCGATGACCCGATGGAGTTTCCTTCGGCGATCGGGTATCATTAGAAGATACGGTCTACCTATTGAAGGTTATCCCGAAGAGACGATGGAGCTGACCAGTTTTGGAGTTGAGCTATTTTGGAGTGCATTAGTAAGTCATCTACGGTTCATCGGGAGATTAGAGTAACATGTTTTTGATCTGCTTGATGACCGATGGAGTAAAGATCAACTATGGATGGCCGCTCGGACCAAAGTCCAAAAGACAAGTAGGTGGACACTCTGAATGTTTCTTTTGATGTATATGAATATGAACCGACCCGACTTCCAAATGAATGTGGGATATTTGGTTTCCACAAGTTCATGAACCGACTGGCAGTCACTCGACAGTTAGACTTCCTAGTGGTTGGGATGACTAACTGTCAGAGTGGCCAGAGGAAACAGAAACGTAGTTGGATGGATGGAAGACCATTGGATTCCATAACGGTTATGCTTAAAAAATACATTGTAATCTTGGCTGATATATATGTTGCCAGAAATGTAACCGATACGAGATGAGTGAGAAGCTCAAAGTTGCACAGAGAAGAAGGCATGTAATGCCATTAAAGAATGACAGGAACTCTGAGATGCTTTGTCTTTCTCGATGTGTGAGGTGTGTGAGAGGTTACTGTGTGATGTATGTCTAGAGTCTTGTAATCCTGAGTGTTCTGCATTGGTGATAACTGTCATCCAAACAGTAGATTTTGAGAACAAATATCTGAGAAGAGAATCTAGAAACTTTATTGTAATCATTTGTTTATTGATAATAATGTGATATCTCTTTGGTGGTGGGTTTTTTACCTGTAAAGGTTTTCCCATATAAATATTGGTGTTCTATCTTTGTGTGTTTTGGATATGTGAATTATCCTTCTGTATCATCTTGATGTATTGCAAAAGAATTTGAAGGCATACCTTGCTTAATCCCCTATTGAATTGACGTTAGGAAGGCATTTTCGCACTGTGTTTTCCTTACAGATATATTAGAAGGAATGTAAGGATAAGGGGAAAGGATGGAATTATTATCAATAACTGATGAAGAACAAGGGAAAGATTGATTTCCAAGGGGAGAGCTCTGAGATGGTTGTACCAATTTGCTTCTTCTGATGGCGCACCCACGAATTAGGTGACCATCCTTTTGAAAATAAAAACAAGCATTTGTCTTATCTAGGTAAAATATATGCAAATTAGGTTCAAAAGCTAGACCAATAAATTTTATGTTTTTAGGTAAGGGATTATTCAAGCCAACTTCTACGCAAGCCCTGGGGTGGACTCTCAATGGTGCAGGAGAACCTAGTTTTGCTTATACTCTTCATTTTTGGTATTTTTCATGCTTAAGTGTCTTTTTAGTTTTTATATGTTGTCATAGGTTGTGTTTAGTCATTTCATAGGTGTTTGATCTCATTTTGTGCTTGAGAGATCAAATTTTGCTTCTTAGAGCTTGAATTGTCAATTTTGTGCTTCTAGGCCAAAATGGGCTAAAAAGTGAGAAATTACCTTATAGGCCTAGATATGGTTGGGAAAGTTTTGGAACATGTTTTGTGAGTAATTTTAATCATTCCTAAGTTTCTAGGAGAGATAGATAAGTTAGGTTGCTCAAAAATGTCATTTGGATCAACAAAAGTTGCTTTCTTGTTTGGAACAGTTGTCATTTTTAAGACAAGATTGTAAAAGCAAACCTCCTACAGCTGTGTGTCCGTATAGGGCCTCATAACTGAATCATGATGCTATAAATATGCCTCTCTCTTCTTTGTATAGGGTTGGCATTTGTATTTGAAGACATTCTCAATTGGAAATATAAAGAATTCTAGCTTTTAATGGTTTTTAGACTCAATTTCTTGTGATAGTCCGTACTTGGACAATTTCTTTCCATACTGTACTTTCTGGAGATTATTCTTAATGTAAATTAAAGGAATTTTATGTATTAGTTTCAATTTTTAAGAATTTGGAAGTTGATTGTATAAATTAGTTTCAATTTTGGCTTTTAACTGCCCTCCCAAGGGTTTGGGCCTAAAAAATGTATCAATTTGTCTAAATCCAGGTTTGGGATCCCATGGATGGACTTAGAAAAGTTTTATGGCACATGTATAGTGTAAATATTTCACATTTTGGCCAAGGTTGTGAGAAAGAAGAGTTTTTGAGCATATGCTAGGCAAATTGGAAAGGATTTGGCTAGCAATGTGAGTAAGACCAAACTTGTTTGTGCTCAAGACCAATTTGAGTAATAAAAATTGAGGTAGAGGTATGAAATATAATTCAAGGGGTTTTGGATGCATATGGAGTTCTAAACAATTTACTTTTCATCTTGCAAGTGTGTGTTAATTCTAGCTAGCAACAAGCATACATTTACCAGATTTATGACAGTCAAAACTAGTCTCGGTGCAGAGATGATAACTGTTTATTGAACCATTGGATCTTTATTAATTTTGGATATGTTTCTTGTAATCAAGTTGTCTAAAAATCCAATGGAGCGAT
Source organism: Cryptomeria japonica (assembly GCF_030272615.1). Lineage (NCBI taxonomy): Eukaryota > Viridiplantae > Streptophyta > Pinopsida > Cupressales > Cupressaceae > Cryptomeria > Cryptomeria japonica. The sequence goes on along the minus strand of NC_081408.1, from coordinate 79,420,357 downwards.
TGGACTATTCTTTTCTGGTTTGGAAGTTATTAATGTTTGAGTGTGTGTTAACTCAAGCTGGCAGCAAGTACCCAGTTTTGGGGAATTAATGAATTTTTGGGTCTAAACTTGCTTTGAATATATATCCATGATTTGTAATATTGTGGAAGTTGCTGGAAGGGTTTTATGAAGTTACCACATACCTTGGTGAAGGTTTCCATGCTCCTCTAACCTCTGACAGTGCAGTAAAACAGTGAAAGTGCAGTCATAATGCATAAAACAGTCAAGTAAATGTTTGTGTGGAAAGTGTTTGTCTTATTTTCATGCAAAGAAGTGATGGAAAGTTGATTTAAATGGTGTGTCAGAGGTCCTACATGAATTTGGGGGCTTGGTTTGCAGTTACAAGATAACAATTCTATTTTGGCATTTAGTAATAACATTAAGAAGGTCTTTAGGAAGTTGTACTTCTCAATTTTTACCCATTTTGTTGTTCAACTATTCTTCTTGCATTGATTCCTCTATATCCTAGCCTAGATTTGCAACGTTATCAAAGCTTCCTCCTTGAATTGCTTTTCTATCCTCTATGATATATGCTGAAACTGGGTTAATCCTTTCATTCTCTTTCATAGCATTCATTAAATCTCCATTCGAGAGCCCAATTTGCCTGACAGTTGTTTTGAGACGCATAACAAAGTCCTCTATCATTGGAAACAAAGGAATGACTAAGATTTCAACAATTTCTTTCAAACCTACCATGTTACTTCTCTCATTGGTTTCCTTCCTCACTTTGTTCATCAAAAGAATGCCTACAATCCTCTTCAGCGTAGAGAAAAACGACTAAGGTTGCAACAATTTTGGCGGACGCTTCTCTCTAGTCGACACTCACAATTTGTTTATTGAGCTAAGTATCATCACTTTTCTAATTTATGTTCCCAAATAAAAATATCAATTCACTCATAACCCCAATCATTATTGTATTTACTTAATTAGTCTTAGTTAACCTCAAGAAAATATTAATTTCTTTTACAATATTGTTTTTCTTTTTAAATTTCTCTTGATGTTTCTATTTCTATAAAGGTTTGTTGATATTTTACTAGACAGTTATTCTTATTAATTAAGAGATTATTTTTTAGTATTTTAGTTGCCTATAAATAAAGAGCTTGGTTCTTATAGGTCAAAATATCATGATGTTATAATAAAAGTGGCTCTCTTATTGACATAATAATTAACTAATTGTAAATCAATATTCTTATTTACTTGATCTTCCCTCTCCTCTTTTATAACTAAAAATTTAATAAATCTTTTTAAAAATGTTAAATTTTTTTTTTTTTTTATAAATAATAAAATAGATACTTATTCATAAAATACAATTATTTATAAAAAAAATTACTTTTACCTAATTATATAGATCTAAAAATTACTTTTAGAAAGTAAAAAAAACAATTTATACCATACAAACAAAACAAGATAAAATAAATATTAATGTATTTTATGCATTTGAAGACAAAAATATTAATGAACTTTTAATGATATAAAAATCTAAAGTAAAGTTTGATTGTCATAAAGTTAAAAAATCAACAACATATACCTTTCAAAGCATAGACCAAAAAATAATGAGATCATTCATAACGTCAGGGATTGTTATTATTAAATTGAATTTTATTTTTTGGAAACCCTCTTAGATGATATTTAATGTTTATATGAAATTATTATTCAATTATATTTATTTGAAGATCACTCATTGGATGGAGCTCTACGTTTTTTCGGTGCTTTTGATCGTGATCGCTCCTTGAAGGTGGAAGTAGGATCGAGGCACTCAGGCGCTGACGGGGGTACCTCGGCATCTACATGGAGGAGTTAAACTCCTCCACTCGATTTGCACTTCTTACCTCGCCCACTTGCTTTGCCTGCTTTGTGTTTTAATTACTCTGCTCTGCAAACAATTAATTCGGTTAACTCCACCCATCTGCTCATCCTGCGCGATCCTAACCCTGGTTTCCAATGGAGCTAGAGTCAGACGGAGTTAACATTAATAACTCTAAACCCACGTCGCAGACAAAAAAAGACTTTCACTGAGACCATCACCCCGCTTGCGAATGGAGTTCGCTCATCGGCACAATTCCTTAAGGCTCCTGCAGACGAAGGACCCAATAAGGACGGTAAGTCCCCTTGCAATACCTTGGACCCCTTCTGCATTTTGCCAAATATTGAAATGTTGAATGAAATTGCCTCGGAAAAGCGTAGGTTATGTGACACTGCTATATTTTTTGCCTGTGTTGATGCTAAAAAATGCCCACCTATGAACTTCGTAGACGATTGGTTTCACAATCTATGGAATCTTAAATTAGGGCTTAAAATCACATTCTGTAGACAAATATAGAGAGGTCTTTTTCTCATTTTCTTTAACTCACATGAATCCCAATTGGAAGCACTTAAACGCTAGTACTAGACGATTGGGAATACCTCCTTTCAAGCCCTAGCCTGGTCTCTGTAGGCGGTTAATGAGGAAGTCCTCGCACTATCCTCTCCCAGATGGGTCATCCTCAAAGATGTCCCTCCCTTTCTATGGTGTTTTCTTCCCCAATTAAAAGAACCATTTGGCAAAATAATTCAGATCGATGAAACTGCTCGGTTGGTACCCAACCTTGACGCAAGAATGCTTGTCTCAATTAAGCCCGGAATCGACATCCCACCATCTTTAAACCTAGATATTAATGGATACACATTTGTCTGTCCAATTGAAATGCTTGGAGGATTGAATGCATGTTTTCTCTGCAAGAAAGAAGGGCATATTCGTAAAAACTGCCCAATTATTAGTCGTTGGAAGCAAAAACATAAGTTAGTTGAGACTTCTGTAAACCCTAAAAATATTAATGACCTAAATTCTCCTCCTCTCCACTCTGCTAACATGATGTCCGCAGATCCTGATCCCATTCCTAATGAAGTAAACCCTATCAAGCCCGATCACGCACCTCTAGCCCCTGAACCCCTCATCCCTATTTCTAACCCTCCACAAGACCTTGTAGAATCACCCTCTGATTGCTTTCAACTTGTTACTTCAAGGAAACGAAGACGTAAAACTACCCCTCACACTACCCTAAACCTTAGCCGCTTAACCACCAACCAATTAGCCTCTAATCATAAACCCCAAGACCCTGCACAATCCCCTTTCAACTCTGTGGTTAGAAATATGGTCAAAAACTTGGAAAACCCCAATCGTGGTGATGATGATGCTAGCATTAGTAATAACCCGACAATGATCCTCAGATCCAGAACCCCCAAACAATTGGTCTCCTCTTCACTTGCAGGACTTATTTCTGATACTAGCACCATCAACCCCTCGACTACATCGATGCTCAAAGAACTAGAGGATAATCATATTATAGAAGTTATTTATGCCAATAAAGGTCTAGATGAAATTAGATCTAGCACAATGCTCCCTGGCTTTCCAGGCTCCCAGTTGTCTAGGTCTGACATAGGAGGAAATTCAGATATTAGAGTTGAGCCTCCCCAAACTAGTGAAGATGATGAGGACCTTATGAAAGGATACTCCTTAAATAAAAAGAAAGGTAGGCCTGTAGGCTCCAAAAACAAGAAGAAGTCTAGAGATCAACATGGTCTCCCTACTAGCCCCCTTTAAATTCTCCAATTTGATGAAGTACATATCATGGAACATTCAAGGCCTTGAGTCGCCTAACAGGAAATTTGTTATTAAAAGATTTCAGGACTATCATAAAAACTTAGACTTTATGATGTTACAAGAACTTAAATCTATTGGGTTCTCCCTCAACACTACACTTGACTTCATTTGGAGAGATGCAATCAAAGTTTGTACCAACCACTCGAGAGGAAAGGGAGGAGTTGGTACTCTTATTGCCCCTCAATGGACAATGTACCTCAAGGATAAAGGAACCTCCCCCTGTAATAGAGTAGCTTGGGCTACTTTAGATGTTAAAGGAACTTTCTTTGGCATATGTTCCATATATGCATCTAACGATTATAAGGAAAGAATATCCCTTTGGAATTGGCTAACATCCCTCCCAAATATCCCCTGGGTCATGGCTGGAGATTTTAATATGACTGAATCCCAGGATGACAAGGCTAGGGGACTTCCATTTGAATGGAAAACCTCAGAAAGACCTCAGTGGGATAAATTTAAACAATATCTGCAATTGTTTGAACCCTTGGAAGGCACCAAACCTGATACCCCTAACCTATGGCACACCTAGTGCAACTTTCAACAAAACACTAATAGGATCTACTCCAGGTTAGATAGATTCTATGCTAATAAGGACTTTTTCTCCTTCTCCCCCAACCAGTTTGGGAATACGATTGTAGTCTTACCAACTACCCTGTCTGATCACTTCCCCATTTTAGCTATCATTAACATCAGGAACTCCATCACCCCTAGCCACCCTCACAATAAGAAATTTTTACTTAACACCTCCTTGCTGCAAGATGAGGATGTCCTAAATGCCATCAAAATAGTTAGACTCTTCAATTTGCAATCACATCTCCCCCAATCCCACACTCTCAGATTGCAGAGGAACATTTCCTCTTGGTAGAATCTTCTCCAAACCATTGGCCAGAAAAAAGCCAAGGACTTTAGATTCATAGAAAAAACCCTTACGCTTCGGCTTCACTCCCTAGAACATGAAATTCAACTGCAGCCCTCTTTCCCTACCTTGGCCAAACAAGTCTCTAAGGCTAGAAATATCCTCAAAAAACACCAGCAGGTTAAATATTTGAGGTGCTTTCATCAGAGCCCGCAACCACTGGCTCCAGTTTGGTGATAAAGGCTCCAAAATATTCTTTAATCTACTCATGCCAAAATAGACCAGAGAAAAAATAGATAGAATAATTGTAGATGATAAGGAAATCTTGGATATCAATGATATCAACAAAGCCTTTGAAGTATTTTACAAGATGTTGTTTACCTCAGAGGATAATGAGGGCTCGATAGATGCTCGTACCAAATGTAGGACCATTATTCCTAATAGAATCTCTGAGGATGAAGCTAGCCTCCTCAAAGCTAAGCTAACCGTGCAAGAAACCAAGGATGCCATTAAGGCTCTCGAGGATAACAAGGCCTCGGGCCCTGATGGACTTCCTACTAAATTCTACAAAACCAACATTGACTAGATCTCCAATGACCTCTATGACATCTACAATGAAGCCCTTGACACTGGTACCCTAGGGGAGTTCATAAATAGGGGTATTATTAAGCTTATTCCAAAAGAGGGGGACAAAGCCCTAATTAAAAATTGGAGGCCAATCACCCTCCTCAACGTCTCCTACAAAATCCTAGCCAAAGCCTTAGCCTCTCGCCTTGAGAAGATCCTCCCCAAATTCATCTACTCTACCCAAACAGGTTTCATTAAAGGCAGATACATCTTGGAGAATCTTGTAACGAGTTGGGAATCCATGAAATGGGCCAGAACCTCAAACCAAGACGCCACCATGTTCCTTGTCGACTTTGAGAAAGCTTATGACAGGGTGGAATGAGACTTCATCCTCATGATTCTCTCAGCCTTTGGCTTTCCTAGCGAGTTCTGTGATTAAGTTTGATTAAGTCAATGGGACCCTCTCCCAGCCTATTCCTCTGTCTAGATCAATTAGGCAGGGTTTCTCTCTTGCCCCTGCTCTGTTTGTCATTGCATCAGATGCCCTATACTATCTCCTTAGAGATGACACCCTATCCCCCATGTCCAAGGCATTACTATGCCGGACGACTCTGAACTGATCAACATCCAGTTTGTCGATGATACCTCACTATTCCTGAAGCTCTCAAGGCACAATATTGATTCCCTTAATCAAAAACTTGACATTTTCGGTAGAGCATCCAGAGCCTGGATATCTAGCACCAAATCAACTTTACTTGGGTGGAAAGATAATCCTCTGGACTAGCTTTACCAGTTTGGATATGCTTGGAGAGGACCAAATAAATTAGTTTGTTATCTTGGTATCCCCTTTTCTGTATCTCCCTCTCTTAAAGACATGTGGGGTTGGGTCAAGGGAAAAATATACAGTAAACTCAACAAGTGGGACAATAGGGTCCTCTCCCTTGTTGGTAGGATTCAAGTCTGCCAAAAAATCCTATCTTCCTATAACATATACTACTCCTTAGTGTGGATGTTCAACAACTACCAAGTCTTTGAAATCCCCAGGGCTATCAGACGATTCCTATGGTCTGATGGTAAGGTTAAAAGAAAAGCTCACGCGGTCAAGTGGACCTGGTGCCACTTGGACAAAAAACTTGGTGGGCTAGGCTTGAAGGATCTTAGGCTACAAGGTATCTCCCTCGTAGCCAAATGGATATTTCACTCACTGGAAGGACAAGAACCCTAGAAAATCCTCATAAGGAACAACATACAAAATGGTGTTCCCAAAACTGCCAAAACTTGGAAAGCCCTCCCGTTCAGTGATTTAATTGCAGGTGGTTTCCCTGTGTCTGTCCAAGGTACCTAGGTGTTTAAATCCATCTGGAAAGCTTGGGAGCATGTGCGTGGTCTTATTAACAACTCGAGCATCAACTGTGACAATACCCTCCACGATGAAAGGTCAATATGGTGGAACCTACATCATAACTCCAGAGCCCTTGCTTTAACCCAAGGTTGTTCTGCTAAGCACTGGCATAATAAAGGAGTCAAGTATATTATGGATATTCTAGAACATGATGACCTTATCAGCTGGGAGGCTCTTAGCACTAAATATGATCTCCCTGCATCACATAATAATACATACAACATGATTAAAAATGCATGCACTCCCTTTAATCTCCCCCAAAACACCCAAGTAGACGTCCATAGATACCTTACATTCCTATGGAAGGATGGCTCCACCCTCCCCAAGATCAAAGCCAAGTCTATCTATACCCTGCTCAATACTGATACCTCAGTGATCGAACATATCAACACTCCATGATACATTAACTATACCCCTCACACTTGGTAGAAAACCTTTGAGAAGCTTTGGAGGTCCCCCATCCCCCCTAAGGTCAAATGCTTTAGATGGCAACTTATATTGGACAGGTTACCTATTAGGAATAAATCGATTGCATATGATCGGTGTTTTGTCTGCAGAAAACTTGAGACCACGCGCCACGTCTTCTTTGACTGCCCTTTTGCTAGACAAATTTGGCTACTGTTTGGAATTTCTATTACAGAATATGTTTACACTATTGATATAGTTACTGGTTTTATTCAAGGATTGAGGAAAGATACTAATGTAGTTTGGCAAATTCTATCTTCTTACATTCTCTGGTTTATTTGGAAACTTAGGAATGAGGAGAAGTTCCAAGGTATTACAAGAGAACGTACCGAGTTTTTTAAAAAACTCACACATTACAAAATTGCTGTGCAGGTCTGTTTTCTGATGAACATCGAGAGAAACAAGCTCATGTGATTCCTCAAAGATGGAAGAGTGACCATGTTTGTTTGTGAGATGCAAGATGGGTACGAATGGGCCAAGCTTGCAGAGAATCAGACCTCCTTTGATAAGGCAGTGAAGAAGCTGATAAAGAATCTACAGGACAACTGGTCTCCTCCCTTCAACAGGATAGAGATGTGCTCCCAGATCCTAGCAAGAAAGAAGGTGGTCTGGATGGAAGGAGAACAAGGCTAGACCACATGGTTGGAGGACCAGGATGAGGTTCTCCAATAGTGCTATACTCTACTGTGTCCCTTTTTTGTTTGGTTAGAGATAAATGTATATAGTTATCTCTCTGGTTGCATAGTTTGGCGGTTGAGGCCCTGCCCCCCCACTCTCTAGTTTTGTATAAACTCTATGTTTTACTTTTGGACTCTCAATCTCTAATATAAAAAAAAAACCCGCTTAGATAGTTCCTCATGGCATCATGTTGAAATTTATGATATATGAATTCACAAAACAAAGGGTTGAGTACTATAGATGATTAAATATTATTTCTCAATGTAAATTCTACTTTGCTTAATATTTATAAAAAAATGTTTGATGAATTTAATATATATATTTTAAAGTAATTATATTGAATATTTAATTTAAGACTTAGTTAATTATTATTATTTTATTAAATGTTTTAATGTATTTTTAAATATTATTTATTTTTACTTGTTTGTACTTCTGATTATATTTTTTGATAAATTTTACTTACATTTTTTAAAAATATGAAATTATTTATGTTTTATGAATAGTCATGATTATTATTTTCAACCTCTAAAAATTCATGTTCTATAGTCAATGTACATAATATATGGATTGCAATGAGAGCTACCCCGTACATTATGCTTGGATGATTAATATGAAGCTTTCACGTCTTTAGTAGCACCAAAGGAGTAATGAATCATCTAAGACCTTTCAACTTTCTGGCTTGTCCATTTTGATTGAAACCGCCACTTGTCTATGATGGAAAAACTATTGTTTCTTTTATCATAATTATGACTAAGAAAGATCAAGAAAACTAGTCATCGATTGTAACATTATGTCACAGGTGAAAACCCATTGTTTGAATGACTACCATAGTTTGTCTCTTCTTTATCATACACACTTGCCCTCTAACATTACTAAAATGTTTTGAATCATCCCAAGACATCATTTAACATGTATACTAATATTCTAACTTCTAAAAGTCATGATTGTCAATCTCCTTGTGAAGGTATGTTTTAAAATAATTCTCTTTTAGATTGAATGCACATGATCAATTAATTGTATACCGAAGAAATATTTTATAGATAATACCTCCCTATTAGAGAGGTTTTTGTTCCCTAAAATCTAAAGGATTGGATAGTTGAGGACATTTATTTCTTACATCCTCATTTGGATAACACTTTAACTTGGAAATCCTTTTCCAAAATCCATATAAATACTCTTGAATGCATGCTCGAATATATAAGTATTAGCTAATACAACACCAACGTCTAGTCATTAGGTTTATTAACATTGCACAATTCACACACTCTGAGATTTAAAACATCAACTTATATATGTAACGTCCCCGCTATGAGGCCCATAGAAGATATAACAAATTCAGAGATTACTTTAGTGACGAATATTCGCCAATGGCGAATATTTTGTACCGATTGGGGTTGGCCATGTCGCCAGAACATTATCAATTTCCGTCAAATTCATGACCCAATCGCCATATGTTTTATCTAATTAAATGTTTCTATGTGAGGATTTCGCCAATACAATATATGGTGGACACACAGTAAATTTCATTTTTTCACCTACACTCTCTGAGGTTGCCTTAATAGATGACCATAATCCGCGTATAGGCATGTGAAGATTTGTTAGCTAGGAGGACCCAATTTGGCCGACATTTTGCCGACGCGTGTCTCCATTCACCCCAACTTTCGTCAACTATATTGTATTTGCCAATTATTTGGATGACCCATTATCGCCTCGAAAATTACATAAGTCATGTTATAGTTACGCGAGATTCACCAAATATTTGTATACCATATAAAATTCCCATGAAATTCGCCATATAAGGATTGGTATAAATACATGCAAAGATCAGATCTATCTCTACACAATCTGGTGGGTTCTAGGCTCTAAATTCTGATCAATAGCAAAGTTTCAGACTAAGGAAAATCATTGTTGTTGACTGCATTGGCGACTACTAGTGACCTAAAGGTGAACGATCATATTTTTGAAGTGTTATAATATTATTATGAATTTATCTATATTTGTTTGCACTGTTGAGTTCATTATTTTCCAAGTTTTGTAAAAATAACAAGCTATCACCAACATAATGGGAATTAATAACAAAATTATGAGGTATGAAAATTCCTAAAATAAGCTTCATATTGTGGGCACTTTGAGGCATGTAACCTAATGCATTGGTTGTAAGCACATATAAATATGGAGCTGAAGGACATACTTGACGAATATATCTCTATAGAGGGAATGAATCAGTCATCATATTGATGATAATTATTCAAGCATTAGCATCATGAAACAACATTTGAATGAACTCAACTTTTAGGACTGAATCCCAACCACTAGAGCATGCTAAGGATAAAATTCTACCGAATCATGTCATATGTCTTATCAAAATCAAGTTTGATAAGAACAACATTTTGACTAGTTTGTTTGGCCCATTTGCAAGTTTCCCAAGCCAAGATCAAATTGTCAATGATGTATCTTCCAACAATAAAACTTTTTTGTTTAGATCGAATGATTCCTTGCACCACATGCTTTACTTATAGTAAGAGCCTTTGCTATGATTTTGTAAGAAGTGTTATATGATGCCACTCGGAGATAGTATCCTTCTTTTTCCCTTTGAGAAGAATATTTCCCTTTGAGAAGAAGACTTCCCTTTGAGAAGAAGCTTGATTATGCCTCCATTAATAATTGGGCCTAAAGAGCCCTTATTAAAAACATCTAGATATAAACAATAAAAATCTTCTTTAATGTGATACCACATGGCTTGGTAGAATTCCATGGGCAGCCCATCATTGCTTGGACTTTTTTAAAGGGCGATAGAAAACAAGGCATTTTCAAGCTCTTCTAAAGAGAGAGTTCTATCTACAGATCTACTATAATCAACATCTATTCAGTTAGGAATATAAGCTCTAACCACATCCTCAAGGGCATTGTGCATGTCCTCCCACTGGTTATCTCTAAAACGATCTTCATAAAATTGTTTAAATAAATTAGAAAAATATGAAGAGAACTAGATTCGTCTTTTATAACAAGAATTCTTTCCTTCTTGTGCTTATAATTGAGATAATTAAAAAATATTTAGTGCCCTTGTTTCCATCTTTTATCCAGTGAAGCCTGGATCTAATTTTAGCCCCTATGCTTTGTAATTGTCAATTTTATGTAGATGAAATTCTGTAGCAATAATAGAAGCTTGTAGATTAATATTATTAGGATCAACATTGAGAAGTTTACTATCGTGAGCAAGTTTCTCGTGGAGTGATTTTTCTTTGAGTTTTCGTTGCTAGGCCATATTTTTGCCAAATTAAAAATGGTAATTAGTGCATTAAGTAATGGCCATACATGACTAATCAATCCAAGAATCCCCTTCACCAGGTTTAGGAAGAGAAGTCCATATCGCTTCAAGGGCAACCAAGCAAATAGGATTTTTCAAGTGAGAAACATTGAGCTTAAATGGAAGAGAACTATCATTTTTTTAATTATGGGACAAATAGATATTGCAAACAATGGGATAATTATTTGAGAGGGTGGAAGAAAGGTCCACAAGAACATACAACCCAATCAGGGCCTTAATCAATGAAAGATTGGAAGAAACATAAAACCTGTCCAATCTACTTAGTTTTAGGTCTCTTACCATTCTATAGTTAGACCAGGTATACCAATTTTGTGAATGGATAGCAAATTTTTCATGAATAGGATCAACCACTCCCAAGAAATTACGACAAACCATCTAGCTATCAAATTCATCTCTGCTGAGATTTGTAGATTTATTCTAGCTATGGTCTTAAAAATACTATACCATATTAAAATAACAATCTAAGATCCAATAAACATTGGGTAAACTATTTTCCATCCAATTCTAGAGCTAAATTTGTTCTTTGGAGAAATTGGGGGCATATACAGAACAAAATCCAACGAGTTGTCCATTGAGGATAGTAAGAACCAAAGCACAACTGTGTAAGGGGTCTTCACCCTTGTCAATTACACACTTCAAAACCCCTGCTGAAAATCCAATGCTTGCACCACCTTTACCATCAAGATGCAAACTATGTAGAAAAGTGACATTTTTCCAAACATGGCATAAAGAAACCTCAAGTTTAATGTTACTTAACTTGACTTCTTGGAGAAGGAAAACATCAGGTTTCCACTTCGTGATTAGTTATTTAACTTTATATTTACGATGAGGGAGATAAATCCTTCTAACATTCCAAGAAAGGAACTTACAATTCATCATGAGAATCAGAAGAATCATCATCATGAGCCAACACACTAAAAATATTGTCAAGAGTAAGTTCTTGCTCCTTGCATTCACGATATTTAGAGACAAAAGAAGTGGATATAGACCGAGGTAACAAGAGTAAGAGGATGGGATTGAGTCATGGGAATGGGGTTGGGGGGAAGGTTGATAGGGAGGAGGTGAGGGCTGATGGGGAGGGGGAGAAGTTTCACAAACAACAACTCTAGATGAAGGAGAAGAAGGGGGATTAATTTGATGGGGAGAAGGACATGGAATAGGGGTGGATAAATAAATTGATGGATATTTTATTTTTTAAACACTCTCCATCCATCTATGATGCAGAGGATGGAGTTCCAATCAACACTTCACTACCACACTTCACAAACTTCAAATTACCCTTCTGTTGGATTTTGCCAAGATCAAGAGGTCAATGAAATGTACAAGATAGAGACATAATATGGGACAAGAATAAACTGTATTCTCATCAAATAGAAAATGATCAATAATTGTTTAATAATTGTTGTTCAATAGTTACATACAATGTAGATGAGCCTGCTTATATAGGCAAGGCTAGGGATATGTATGAGCACACAAATATGACATGTGGCTCAATAAGAAACAAGGGTAGGTAGGAAATAGGTGTGGGTAGGTAGGAGAAATAATATAATATTCCACATGAGGTGGATCACCCACCGAAGGTGGAATTATCACTCCACAATAAGTGGATATGATAGTGTAATAACAAGATCAACACCATAAGAGGTGGAATTTCTCCTACACACACTATCCCAATGTGGCACAAACACCCAAGTGTCTCATATCCAAACTACTATGAAATGCATTATCCTAAGTAAACTTAAGTAAGTGTAATAATATCCATGATGAATAATTATTTACACCAACACCCCCCCTTAAGTGCGAACTTAGGGGAATGCACTTAAGTCTACAATGCAACTAAGCAATGCAAGATGGGTCCCGGCTACGAGGCCATGTTAGGTACCCATGAACAAATGCAAATGCATGCAAACCAATGCAATGAAATCTCTCACAAAGTGGGGAAAGAGAGAAAAACCCAATGGGAAAAAACCCTCCCCCAAAAAGAGAGATGAAAGCTATACAAGAGAACTCTCAAAGAAGTATGTGAGGAACAAAACCTCATGTGAGGAAAAAGTCCCCCCCATATGAGAGAAGAAGAGAAGTCAAACTGTGATCCTCCCTCAATGAAGAATCTGCACCAATGATAGAAGCTCGATGTATGAAGAAACTGCTCCACGAACGTCGAACAACATTCCTCCCCTTAGGAAGAAACAAAACCAAAGGTGCATCCATGAAGTCTCCCCAATCATGAAGGGAAGATGTATGAAGAAAACTCATGATGAAAGGAATCTCTGAAAACTGCTCAAGTGTCCCCATGTCGATGCTGAAAGATACCCCCTCCAAAGGTGGTGAACTGCACCACACTACTGAAAAAGGAACTCCAACATCTAGTGGAGATGGATGTAGAACATGTCCCAAAGACTCATATGTCTCCTCAAAGCATAAAGAGACCTCCTCCAACTGCTGTACATAAGTATCCACAATCATGTCAACCTCGAAAGAATGATCATGTAGAGAATGAACAAGAGGGTCAGAGTGTGCCCTCGCAACAATCGAAGAAGGATCATCTTCATCAAAGAGAAGATGTATGTCATCAATGATGTCTCCCAAATCTGCAATGTAGGATTCCACAAACAAACCTGGAATATCTGTCAAGTAATCATCCCATGAATCTGAAGCTGGAAGACAATGTATATCCTACTGCACTGAATCACATGAAGGCAAAACTGTTGCACTATCCACATAATCAGGTGCAATAGGTGATGTGATATCAATATGAGGAGATGAAGTACAAGACTCAAGAACTGGTTCATATGTGAGAATCCCCATGTTCAAGTGTCCAAAGTTCTCCTCAAAATCTGAACCATCACAAGAAGTGTGATTATCATGTGTAGAATCATCATCATCATCAACAAAATCTGAAAAGGAGTATAACCGAGATGCATGATCAACCACCCCAGTTGCAATGATAGCTCTAGTCTCCATGTCTCTAATGAAAACTAAGTCAGGTGTGAACTCCACAACTCTCTTAGTTGCGCCATGTGTGATTTGATAGATAGAAAGGAGATTGTTTGTCAAGTGGGGTACGCACAACACATCATTGAAGGAGTTATCCCCAATGTCAATAGATCCTTTCCCAATCACATCCATGTATGTATGATTGCCCATCAAAATCTGTGGCATGGTGCAAGGCTCAAATGTAGAGACCATAGACTGTGAAGATGCCATATGATGAGAAGCCCCTGAATCTAGAAGCCATCTCTCTGAATCATGACTAATAGTAGCACATAGAGCTTTTCCTTTTCTTGTTCCAAAAGAGTGAGTCTTCCCACTTGTAGAAGCCATGAATGCTTGCCCTTTTCCTTTTGAATGTGAGGAAGTGGAAGTTGATGAATCATCCTTCTTGTAGACTTTAGGTAAATCAATGTTATGCTTTTTGATGATGTGTGAGCTCATCAATCTTCTTAGAATGGCAACGATGTTCCTCATGACCAATCTTTTTACAATAAGCACAAGTAGGTCTCTCCCTCTTTGGTGAATTATCTCTCTTGGAAGAGGATGAATCTCCTTGTTGTGGAGAAGATGGTGCTTTTTCCTTAGGTTTTGATTGCCATTTCTTCTTGTTTGAATTGTCCTTTCCTTGATTTCCTTTGTTCCCTTGATTTGCCACTAATGCTTGAGACTTAGAAGAAGCCTTAAGAATGCCCATGCTTATCAACTTAGTTTGTTCCATCATCAACATTTCATTGAAAGCATCAAATGTAGGCATTTTGTAGCTTGAACCCATTGTCATCCTATGAGTTTGGAAACTAGAAACAAATGCTGCATATTCTTGTGGAAGCTTCCCTATCAAGTTGAATATCAATTGAGTATCCTTCTTATCAATGCCACAATCTTTGAGTTGTGCCCTCAACTCATTTGCCTTAGTGACATAATCTTGTATAGTATCAAAGTTCTTGGGATCTAACATGGTGAGATCACTATCAATTTGTTATCCCCTAATCTCATCAACTTGACCATACAAGTTTTGAAACTTTTGCCAAGCATCCTTGATTAGAGTACATTTCTCAATATGGAAAATGAGATCCTTTGATACATACTTTCTTAAGGTACCAATTGCCATGATATTTTTAGTGAGCCAATCTAAGTGACCAACTGGATCAGCCTTAGGATCAGCTGGAGCAACAATAGTTCCATCAATGTAATGAGTGAGTCCTTTTTCCATAAGTTTACTCCATGCATCAATTTTCCAAGTAGCATAATTATGAGGAGTTAAGAGAGGAAACTTAGAAGAACCCATAGTAGCAAAAAGGAAAGAACACAAGAGCACAAAAGCACAAGAGACACCCCCCAAATTCAATCAATCAAAGTACCCCCCCTGAAGTGATGATTTTGGCACTTTATACTTAGTGCGATTACAATGAGCCACTTGCAAAACAAGGCAAAGTGGACTTATGATGCAAATTTTACAACTTCTCAAATGAGATACAAGAGACTTCAATCAATAGTGCAATGAATCTAACTGAGATTCAAGCAAATATACAAGTACCAAGATAGCCAAAAATCGCCAAGATCTAAAAGTACAATTTCTACTTACAATGACATCAATCTGATAGCATCATGTAAAAGTAGACAAAAAAATACGCACTTTCAAAAAAAACGGCACCTAAAAAGGAGGTCGGATGACCCCAAACGAAGCCTCTGAAGTTGCAAAAACTGGGATTACTCAGGGACAGTCACCAAAAACTGCATTTTCTGAAAAATCCGTGCATCAAAATCAAAAAATTCTTTCACCACTGCGGAGAGCACGAAATTCTAACCCATTTCAAAAAAAATTGCACCCAAAAAGGAGCAAAAATGAGCAAGTTATGGCCATTTGAAGTTGAACTGCAAAATCAAAAATGCAAATGAGAGGGGGTCAAAAAATTTTCAAACCCTGCTGATGTGGCACTGATGTCAGCAATTCACTGGATTAAATTTGATGGCCGTATGACCGTCACCAAAACTTCACCCTGCTGACTGGACGTCCGTACCGTAGGGACAGATTACGTGGCAAGCTGGCTGTATGTTCCGTACTGTACGGAATTGCTGACTGGGCGAGTTGATTCTGCGAGTGACGTGGCGTCCGTACGGTTGACGTGGCGTATGGAAATGGCTGACTGTCTGTACGATTTTCCCGCGGGCTAGTGGCCGCCTGCCACGTGGCGGGCGCGGGTTCCTCCGGTTTGTGTGGCGGGCGGCGGTCTGGAAGAGCCGAGAGGAACCGGCAGTTGCGGACGAGCGGCGCCGGTAGAGACCCGGGAGCGGAGGTAGCAGAGCCGGAGCAGGGCGGAGGGCGCCGGTGCAGCGCGGGCGGAGCTGCGGGGAGGTGCGGACAAGCAGCAGGTGGAGAACCTGCGAGCGGACAGCGACGCTGGAGGAGGCGGCGGTGGCCACTCGCAGGAGGCGGCGGTGGCGGTGGACGCTGCGGGCTCGGAGCTGGAGCTGGAGTTGCCAGAGGCTGCCGGGAAGCGGAGGTGGCGCCGGGTGCTGGGCGGCGCAGGTGCGGGATCCGGCCGGCTAGCACGAGCGGGTACAACCGGCGGCGCAGGTGCGGGATCCGGCCGGCTAGCACGAGCGGGTACAACCGGCGGCGCAATGAGGACGGACGTGCAGGTACTTTCTGCGAAAGGTACCTGCAATCTGCGGGTTACGGGGGGGGGTCTGCGGACCCCCCAAAAAATCTTTTTTTTTTTTATTTCTTTTTCAACTTTTGATCTTTTTCAAATTTTTTTCAATTTTTTGATTTTTGATTTTTTTTTTATTTTAAATATTTTGAAAACAATTTTTTCAGAAATAAAAATAAATTTTTTTTTTCGAAAAATACAGGGATATTCGAAAAATCTGTACGAATAGGGTAAAAATGGAGAAAAAAAATTTCTCACCAAAATAGGCCAACTTTATAACCAAAATTCATGGAAATGGCCTTCCGGACGCAATGGTGAGGTCGGATCTAGTCTAGGACGCCTCCAAAAGATGCTGCTCCTCAGATCTGCCTCTTAACGTCGCAATAATGCCTCTTCAAGACGAATCAATGAAGCTCCAATAGCTCTGATACCATGTTGGATTTTGCCAAGATCAAGAGGTCAATGAAATGTACAAGATAGAGACATAATATGGGACAAGAATAAACTGTATTCTCATCAAATAGAAAATGATCAATAATTGTTTAATAATTGTTGTTCAATAGTTACATACAATGTAGATGAGCCTGCTTATATAGGCAAGGCTAGGGATATGTATGAGCACACAAATATGACATGTGGCTCAATAAGAAACAAGGGTAGGTAGGAAATAGGTGTGGGTAGGTAGGAGAAATAATATAATATTCCACATGAGGTGGATCACCCACCGAAGGTGGAATTATCACTCCACAATAAGTGGATATGATAGTGTAATAACAAGATCAACACCATAAGAGGTGGAATTTCTCCTACACACACTATCCCAATGTGGCACAAACACCCAAGTGTCTCATATCCAAACTACTATGAAATGCATTATCCTAAGTAAACTTAAGTAAGTGTAATAATATCCATGATGAATAATTATTTACACCAACACCTTCACCATAACACTATGCTTTAAAGGCTATAAACACCAATTTTTGCTTCAAGGCTTCAAATGCTTGAACAGACCATGGAGACATCTTAGACCAAGTAATAAAAAAATTAATGGACTAAAAAAATCCTCCAATACTTCTGTTCACTACAATTTGTAAGCTTTTTGCACAAACTGTCCTAATACTAGTAGTCCTCACAAATGACAAAACAGGGCATAATCTTTGATGTCGATAAGATATTCACATTTTTTTTACATATTTAGATATCCTTTTGTGGATTAAAAAATATATTAAAACTTGGCTATGAATTTTTTGAAACACATCAATAAAAAATGGACTGGTAATCTGCCCTTTAGGTCTAATTTCAACAACAAACTGGGTATTTTTAAAGTATAACTTTCACTATAGGATCCATATCAGACATATAAAACAAATTTTAGATACCCATCTGGACGTTATAAGACATATTTAAAAGAAAGATATGGTTGTTTTAGAACACGTATCTCAAAATAGGACTTCTATGTTGGAAAAACCTAGTTTTTGAATAAGGTGATTGGAAAGATTCGATCATTAAACAACTTAAACGATATTTTATTTTGACCTGGTAAGAATGAAAAAAATTTGTAATTAAATTATCTTTCCAACCATATAAGGATTGACCAATCATCACATCAGTATAGGTTGTACCAAACAAAAGAGAAGCAAATTTCTAGAAAAAAAAAGAGAAAAATGAGGTTTCTTATTCATTTCATCTTCAAAATCATCCTCACACATTTCTCCACACTTAACCATGTAAAAATTATTCACAAGGGCCTATTTATAACTTCCTACACCCCTTCTAACTTCTCCAACTACCCCTTTACAACTTTGTCTCTTCAACTTCCCATTTTGTGCTTTTGCAACTTTACATTTTTTCCATGACAACATTTTTGACAATATTACAAAATATGACAATATGAACTAAAATGACTCCTATTACGCTATAAATGGTTTATGATGACCTTATTACAATGCCACAATGTCTCAAATATAAAAACTCATTAATTGAGCATTTTTGACAAGCATGGCTAGGTGCCCCTGCACTAATCTGTCATTATTGTATCTTTATAAGAAGTGATTGACTCACTAGACACATTAGAAGGAATGGAAGGAGAAGGGGTAAGGGTGGAAGTATTATCAATAGCTGATGAAGAACAATGGAAAGATTGATATCCAAGGGGAGAGCTCTAAGGTGGTTGTACCAATTACCATCCTTTTGACAATAAAAACAAGCATTTGACTTATTTAGGTAAACTATAGGTTGATCAAGTTCAAAACTCAGACCAAGAAATTTGATGTTTTTAGGTAAGGGATTATTCAAGTCAACTTCTATGCAAGCCCTGGGGTGGACTCTCAAGCTTGAAAATTTATCAATATTATGTTTACACCAAATCACCCTGCTTAGTTATGCCACAATGTCTTTTAAGAATGATTTGAATACCAAATTAAAAAAGGGCAACTCAACCCACATAGGATAGTACGAGCGAGATGGCCCTTTAGGGTGAAATTTAAAAATTCATGCTTGCAAGTAACATATTTTCCTACAAATGACCCAAGTGTCACATTGTAAAATGGTTAGAGCATGGTTTGTTTATTTGAATGTGCATGTAACACACCCTTTGTTAAGGCCTCTTAAAGTTTCTATCTCCTAGCCCCAATTTTCCCAATTTAGAAGGGCCTATTTATAAAAATCTATTTTAGAGAGGATGCCTTTAAAAAATACAAGATAACAATTCTATTTTGGCATTTAGTAATAACATTAAGGTGGTCTTTAGGAAGTTGTACTTCTCAAGTTTTACCCATTTTGTTGTTCAACTATTCTTGTGGCATTGATTCGTCCATATCCTAGCTTAGATTTGCAACATTAATAGAGCTTCCTCCTTGAATTGCACTGCTATCTTCTATGATATCTACTGAAACTGGGTTAATCATCTCATTCTCTTCCGTAACATTCATTAAATCTCCATAGGAGAGCCCAATTTGCCTGACAGTCGTTTTGAGACACATAACAAACTCCTCTATCATTGGACACAGAGGAATGACTAGGATTTCAATAATTTCTTTCAAACCTACCATGTTACTTCTCTCATTGGTTTCCTTCCTCAATCTGTTCATTAAAAGAATGCCTACAATCCTCTTCAGTGCAGAGAAAAACGGCTAAGGTTGCAATGATTTTGGCGGATGCTTCTCTCTAGTCGACACTCGCAATTCGGTTATTGAGCTAAGTATAATCACTTTTCTCATTTATGTTCCCAAATAAAAATATCAATTCACTCATAATCCCAATCATTATTGTATTTACCTAATTCGTCTTAGTTAACCTCAAGAAAATATTAATTTCTTTTACAAAATTATTTTTCTTTTTAAATTTCTCTTGATGTTTCTATTTCTATAAAGGTTTGTTGATATTTTAGTAGACAATCATTCATATTAAGTAAGAGATTATTATTTAGTACTTTAGTTGCCTATAATTAAAGAGCTTGGTTCTTAATTATCGGTCAAAATATCATGATGTTTATGTTAATGGAATGATGTTATAATAAAAGTGCCTCTCATATTGACATAATGATTAACTAATTGTAAATCAATATTCTTATTTACTTGATCTTCCCTCTCCTCTTTTATAACTAAAAATTTAATAAATGTCTTTTTAAAAATGTTAAATTTTTTTGTTTTTAATAAATAATAAAATAGATACTTATTTATAAAAACAATTACTTTACCTAATTATATAGATCTAAAAATTACTTTTAGAAAGTAAAAAAATCAATTTATACCATACAAACAAAACAAGATAAAATGAATATTAATGTATTTTATTCATTTGAAGACAAAAATATTAATGAACTTTTAATGATATAAAAATCTAAAGTGAAGTTTGATTGTCATAAAGTTAAAAAATCAACAAAAAATACCTTTTCAAAGCATAGACCAAAAAATAATGAGATCATTCATAACGTCATGGATTGTTATTAAATTGAATTTTAGTTTTTGGAAACCCGCTTAGATAGTTCCTCATGACATCATGTTGAAATTTATGATATATGAATTCACGAAACAAAGGGTTGAGTATTATAGATGATTGAATATTATTTCTCAATGTAAATTCTACTTTGCTTAATATTTATAAAAAAATGTTTGATGAATTTAATAGTTTTTTTTTTTTTTTAAAGTAATTGTATTTAATATTTAATTTAAGACTTAGTTATTTGTTATTATTTTATTGACTTTTTAATATATTTTTAAATATTATTTATTTTTAGCATGTTTGTAGTTCTGATTATATTTTTTGATAAATTTTACTTATATTTTTAAAAATATTAAATTATTTATGTTTTATGAATAGTCATGATTATTATTTGCAACCTCTAAAAATTCATGTTCTATAGTCAATGTACATAACATATGGATTGCAATGAGAGCTAACCCATACATTATGCTTGGATGATTAATATGAAGTTTTCACGTCTTTAATAGCACCAAAGGAGTAATGAATCATCTAAGACCCTTCAAATTTCTGCCTTGTCCATTTTGATTGAAACTACCACTTGTCTATGATGGAAAAACTATTGTTTCTTTTATCATAATTATGACTAAGAAAGATCAAGAAAACTAGTCATCGATTGTAACATTATGTCACATGTGAAAACCCATTGTTTGAATGACTACCACAGTTTGTCTCTTCTTTATCATACACACTTGCCCTCTAACATTACTAAAATGTTTTGAATCATCCCAAGACATCATTTAACATGTATACAAATATTCTAACTTCTAAAAGTCATGATTGTCAATCTCCTTGTGAAGGTATGCTTTAAAATAATTCTCTTTTAGATTGAATGCACATGATCAATTAATTGTATATCGAAGAAATATTTTATAGATAATACCTCCCTAGTAGAGAGGTTTTTGTTCCCTAAAATCTCAAGGATTGGATAGTTGAGGACACTTATTTCTTACATCCTCATTTGGATACCACTTTACCTTACTTGGAAATCCTTTTCCAAAATTCATATAAATACTCTTGAATGCATGCTCGAACGTATAAGTATTAGCTAATACAACACCAACATCTAGTCATTAGGTTTATTAACATTGCACAATTCACACACTCTGAGATTTAAAACATCGACTTAGATATGTAACGTCCCCGCTATGAGGCCTAGAGGAGATATAATAAATTCAGAGATTACTTTAGTGGCGAATATTCGCCAATGGCAAATTTTTCACATCGACGACCTGGGAAATGACAAATATTTTGTACCGACTGGGGTTGGCCATGTCACCAGAACATTATCAATTTCTATCAAATTCACGACCTGATCGCCATATGTTTTATATAATTAAATGTTTCTATGCGAGGATTTCGCCAATACAATATATGGTGGACACACGGTAAATTTCATTTTTTCACCTACACTCTCCGAGGTTACCTTAATAGTGCTAGGGTTTCAAGCAGATCTGAAGCAAATATGAACTAACAATTATATGCAGATTTAAATACAAAAGATAACGAAATAAAACATGGCACAGATCAAACAAAGATTTAACGTGGTTCACCCAGAATGGGTTACGTCCACCATACACAGCTGTCCAATCTTTCTTATTATCCAACAAAAATAGTACATCAACCTTACCATGCCTTAAGCATCCCAGCCACTTATAACATGCATTTTTAGGGCAACAAACAAAGTCGACCTTTTTAGGGTTTTATTAGAATGTCAGTTTTCATCAACAAAAAATAGACGTGTTGAGTGTACAATACTTTGCTGATCAGTCGCCACATATCAACAAATAGACGTCCATAATTTGCCTATAGGCATGTGAAGATTTGTTAGCTAGGAGGACCCAATTCGCCTGACATTTTGCCGATGTGTATCTCCATTCACCCCAACTTTCGCCAACTATATTGTATTTGCCAATTATTTGGATGACCCATAATCGCCTTAAAAATTACATAAGCCATGTTATAGTTACGCGGGATTCACCAAATATTTGTATACCATATAAAATTCCCATGAAATTTGCCATATAAGGATTGGTATAAATACATGCAAAGATCAGATCTATCTCTACACAATTTGGTGGGTTCTAGGCTCTAAATTCTGATGAATAGCGAAGTTTCAGACTAAGGAAAATCATTGTTGTTGACTGCATTGGCAACTTCTAGTGACCTAAAGGTGAGTGATCATATTTTTTAAGTGTTATAATGTTATTACGAATTTATCTATATTTGTTTGCACTGCTGAGTTCATTATTTTCCAAGTTTTGTAAAAATAACAAGCTATCATCAACATAATGGGAATTAATAACAACATTATGAGGTATGAAAATGTTAGAGTATTCGGGTATTTACTTGATTAATTAAATAATATTTGCTTAATTATTAAGTTCCCTTTATCTCTTTTACACTTAAGCTAACTTTAGGTGCATAATAATTAATTCTTTTATTAATTATTATGTGCAAACCTAGGTGTTCCCTTTTAGGGTTTCTTGACCTATTAAAGGTTAAGTTCATTCTTTTCTTTGTAAGAAGAAGGATTATTACATTACACATTTTGTGAATATTGAGCTCTCTCTTTTTGAGCATATTTTCTGTGTATTTCTTTCTTCTGTGATTTGCTTCCTTGCTTCTCCTTGTAACAGGTTTTTCAGCTTGTAGAGATCATTTGGGCTCCTATGGTGTTGTATTTTCTCAACTCCAACATGGCATCAGAGCTCATATCTGTAGCTATTTGTTCCTCTTTTTGAGAATTTTTGCATTGGAAGCAGATCTGAGGTTTCAGGCAATTTTTTTGTGTGCTTAGGAATAGGCCTTTTATGAGCACTTTGGGCCTAAACAGACCTCACCATCGTGCTTAGAAGGCCCAAAAACCCCTATAGTCATATAAAATTTGTCTATTTTTGACTCTTGAGCCTTTGGAAATTTTTTTCTCTCCAGATCTAGGTCGTACGGCCTTGGCATGCAGTTCGAGAAAAAAAATTTCAAAAAAAAAAATATTTTTGCCTTTTTACGGCATGCAGGCTAGATTTTGATTTTTTTTAAAATCTTCAAAAAAAATTAAAATATTTACAAAGGTGAAAGTTTTTTTGTGTAAAAAAAAATAAAATTTGGGGCTCCCATGGTACGCAGGGTACCGTGGGGCCCCTGCAGGTGTCAGTACAACCCCTGACGCTGCCTAGGCCTCAGGCCCCGTGCCATCATCCTCCGGCGCCCTGCTGGCCCTAGCCTCCGACCCCCTGCCACCGCTTCCCCGACGGCTCTGCCTCTAGGCAACCCTGCTTCCCGACCCCTGGCCTTTGCCTCCTTGCGGCCCCCACCACCGCTGCCGCACCGCCGGCTACTGTGCTTCCTCAACCATCGCCCTACATAGCTCCCCGCATGGCCCTTGCTGTCGTCACCACCGCCGGGAACCGTCACGTCACTCCACTCTGCTGCGCTGCTCAGCCTGCTTCACTCCGCTCCGCAGCACCGCTGCCGCCTGCTTCCTTGCCGGCCCCTCGGCCCTGCCACCCGGCGGTCGCTCCACCACTAGAGCGCTGCACACTGGCCACCTCCACTCGCCCGAGCCACCAGACTACCCCTTCCTCTTGTTTTAAAGGGGGGTTTGGTTTTTTGGTCATATCTTGGGCATACGAAGTCATTTTTTTGAAAACGAATAGGTGTCAGAAAGATGGTTCCGAGCCAGACCTCATGATATTGATAATTGTTTCCAATTTTTCTATTTGACTGTGTTTTTTTCCAGTCAAAGTGGGGTCTCTTTTTTGCACTCCAGGGGACGTAGAATGAGCATCCAAACTCCGTTTTTTCAAAAAATTTATATTTTTGGAAAGTGTGCGCTATATTTTTTCCAGCCATATGAGTTTTATTTTCGGATTTGGCTCCATGCATATTTTATTCAATTTTTTTCTTTTCAACACTCTGGTGGATATCTTGGTTGTTTCAGGTCCTAGGATCTCTTCTCTAGGTAGGATATCTCTATTTTGGTTCTCCTTTCTATTTCCAGTCTTCTTATCATTGTAGCATTGTATTTATGCAAACACATTGAGATAAAGTGCCATCATGCATTGTTTACTTGGGATCTTGAACATCTTGTGCCTTGTTGTACATGCACTACTTATAAAGTGTCATGAGGGGGTTGATGTTTGCCTTGTTTGCCATCTACCTTTGTCCAGTGAGTGTTCCTTCCATGACATTTGCCTTATGATGTGTGTCAAGCGAGTGTTCCTTCCACGACACCATGCACTTTTCTCAGCACCTTTGATATTCCTGGTTCTTCGTCATGCAGCTCTTGTTGGCCGTTCTTTTTAGTGTACCTGTCCCTCTCCCTCTTTAGCATTATGGGGAGGTTTGTCCTTTTGGTTCTAATGCTTCCGTGGTTTGATTGATCATCTCTTCAAGCTTTGGTGTCTCATGCCATCTATATCTTCAAGTTCAGTTGTTTGCCCTTGTTTGCCATCTGATTCAAGTAGTGTCATTTGAGGGCACTCATGCAGATTACAGTCTTCTCTACCTGGTCATGTTCTATTTTAGTGGAGGTTCTTCAGATTAGCAGTTATTCTTCGACAGCGTTTGTCAGTTCTTCATGCTTCAGTGGTATTCTTTTCCATCTCTTTTTGGAGTAGAGTTTTTTCCCACGTGGTTTTCTCTATTTCTCTAGTTCATAGAGATTTCACTGTATTTGGGTACCTAATCAGGCCTTGTTGTCGGGACCCATCTTTCTTGCTTTCAATAGTTGTTCTAGGTTTTAGCTTCTCCCTAAGTCTAGCTTAAGGGGGGGTGTTAGAGTATTCGGGTATTTACTTGATTAATTAAATAATATTTGTTTAATTATTTAAGTTCCCTTTATCTCTTTTACACTTAAGTTAACTTCAGGTGCATAATAATTAATTCTTTTATTAATTATTATGTGCAAACCTAGGTGTTCCCTTTTAGGATTTCTTGACCTATTAAAGGTTAAGTTCATTCTTTTCTTTGTAAGAAGAAGGATTATTACATTACACATTTTTTGAATATTGAGCTCTCTCTTTTTTAGCATATTTTCTCTGTATTTATTTCTTCTATGATTTGCTTCCTTGCTTCTCTTTGTAACAGGCTCATGTGGTGTTGTATTTTCTCAACTCCAACAAAAAATTCCTAAAATAAGCTTCATATTGTGGGCACTTTGCAGCATGTAACCTAATGCATCGGTTGTAAGCACATATAAATATGGAGTTGAAGGACATACTTGACGAATAGATCTCTATAGAGGGAATGGATCAATCATCATATTGATGATAATTATTCAAGCATTAACATCATGAAACAACATTTGAATGAGCTCAAATTTTAGGACCGAATCCCAACCACTAGAGCATGCTAAGGATTAAATTCTATTGAATCATGTCATATGCCTTATCAAAATCAAGTTTGATAAGAACAACATTTTGACTAGTTTGTTTGGCCCGTTTGCAAGTTTCCCAAGCCAAGGTCGAATTGTCAATGATATATCTTCCAGCAATAAAACTTGTTTGTTTATATCGAATGATTCCTTGCACCACATGATTTACTTATAGTAAGAGCCTTTGCTATGATGTTGTAAGAAGTGTTTTATGATGCCACTCAGAGATAGTATCCTCCTTTTTCCCTTTGAGAAGAAGATTTCCCTTTGAGAAGAAGCTTGATTATTGTTGGTGTAAATAATTATTCATCTTGGATATTATTACACTTTACTTAAGTTTACTTAGGAAATGCATTTCATAGTAGTTTGGGTATGAGACACTTGGGTGTTTGTGCCACATTGGGATAGTGTGTGTAGGAGAAATTCCACCTTTTATGGTGTTGATCTTGTTACTACTTTATCATATCCACTTATTATAGAGTGATAATTCCACCTTCGGTGGGTGATCCACCTCATGTGGACTATTATATTATTTCTCCTACCTACCCACACCTATTTCCTACCTACCCTTGTTTCTTATTGAGCCACATGTCATGTTTGTGTGCTCACATATCCCTAGCCTTGCCTATATAAGCAAGCTCATCTACATTGTATGTAATTGATTATTGATCATTTTCTATTGATGAGAATACAGTTTATTCTTGTTCTATATTGTGTCTCTATTTTGTACATTTCATTGAGCTCTTGATCTTGGTAAAATCTCACATGGTATCAGAGCCATTGGGGCTTCATTGATTCATCTTGAAGAGGCATTATTGTGACGTCAAGAGGCAGATTTGAAGAGTAGCATCTTTTGGAGGCATCCTAGACCAGATCCGACCTCGCCATTGCGTCTAGAAGACCGTTTCCATGAATTTTGGTTATAAAGTCGGCTTATTTTGGTGAGAAAATTTTTTTCACCAATTTTGCTAGTATTGTACGGATTTCGAAATTTTTTTATTATATTTTTCGAAAAAAAAATATATATATTTTCTGAAATTTTTTTTTTGAAAAATTAAAAATCAAAAATAAAAAAAAAAAATCAAAAAAAACTTTTGGAAAAATAAAAAAAAAAAAAAAAAAAATTCTGTGTTTGGGGGTCTGCAGACCCCCCCGTACCTGCGTGTCGTAGGTTGTAGGCGTACTACCTGTCGGACTCTGCAAGTCCGGACCTGCCGCAGCCGCCATGACCCGTACTCGCAAACCGTCACCACCGCCGCCACGCCGGACTCTCCTGCCGGTTGCTCCCGTCGGTTGCTTTGCATCTCCCGGCGGCCCACTCGGTTGCCCAGACCACCGCCCACCTGCAGCACCGGTCCCGCCGCCACCGCTGCCTCGCTCCACTAGCCTTCCTGAGCTCCCTCCCGACAACTCGGCTCCTCCCGACAGCTCGGCTCCTCCCGACACCGGCCCCTGTCCTTGGCTTTGGGCCCGCCTCCGGCAGCCTCCTTCCGCCGGCGGTCAACCAGACAGGAGGACCCGCGTCCGCCACTGGCCCGCAGGTACAACCCATACACGTCAGCTCCGTATGGTAGCCGAGTCATCTGCCACATCATCTGCCACACAAAGCCACCCAGTTAGCAAATCCGTACGGTACGGCCTGCACAGTCATCTGCCACGTCAACAGTCCGTACAGTACAGATGCCCAGTCAGCAGAGAGGTGAAGTTTTTACAATGGTCATAGGGCCATCAAATTTAACACAGTGACTTGCTGATGTCAGCACCACGTCATCATTTTTAAAAAATTTGTAGGCCCCTCTCATTGAGCTTTTTGATTTTGCAGTTCAACTTCAAATGGCCATAACTTGCTCATTTTTGCTCCTTTTTGGGTGCAATTTTTTTTTAAATGGGCTAGAATTTTGTGCTCTCCGCAGTGGTGAAGAAATTTTTTGATTTTGATGCACTAATTTTTTAGAAAATATAGTTTTTGGTGACTGTACCTGAGTAATCCCAGTTTTTGCAACTTAAGAGGCTTCGTTTAGGGTCATACGACCTCCTTTTCAGGTGCCATTTTTTTTGAAAGTGCGTATTTTTTCATCTACTTTCACATGATGCTATCAGATTGATGCCATTATAAGTAGAAATTGTACTTTCAGATTTTGACCATTTTTGCCTCTCTTGGTACTTGTATATTTGCTTGAATTTCAGTTAGATTCATTGCACTATTGATTGAAGTCTCTTGTATCTCATTTGAGAAGTTGTAAAATTTGCATCATAAGTCCACTTTGCCTTGTTTTGCAAGTGGCTCATTGTAATTGCACTAAGTATAAAGTGCCAAAATCATCACTTTGGGGGGGTACTTTGATTGAGTGAATTTGGGGGGGTGTCTCTTGTGCTTTTGTGCTCTTATGTTCCTTCCTTTTTGCTACTATGGGTTCTTCTAAGTTTCCTCTCTTAACTCCTCATAATTATGCTACTTGGAAAATTGATGCATGGAGTAAACTTATGGAAAAAGGACTCACTCATTACATTGATGGAACTATTGTTGCTCTCGCTGATCCTAAGGTTGATCCAGTTGGTCACTTGGATTGGCTCACTAAAAATATCATGGCAATTGGTACCTTAAGAAAGTATGTATCAAAGGATCTCATTTTTCATATTGAGAAGTGTACTCTAATCAAGGATGCTTGGTAAAAGTTTCAAGACTTGTATGGTCAAGTTGATGAGATTAGGGGATATCAAATTGATAGTGATCTCACCATGTTAGATCCCAAGAACTTTGATACTATACAAGATTATGTCACTAACGCAAATGAGTTGAGGGCACAACTCAAAGATTGTGGCATTGATAAAAAGGATATTCAATTGATATTCAACTTGATAGGCAAGCTTCCACAAGAATATGCAGCATTTGTTTCTAGTTTCCAAACCCATAGAATGACAATGGGTTCAAGGTACAAAATGCCTACATTTGATGCTTTCAATGAAATGTTGATGATGGAACAAACTAAGTTGATAAGCATGGGCATTCTTAAGGCTTCTAAGTCTCAAGCATTAGTGGCAAATCAAGGGAACAAAGGAAATCAAGGAAAGGACAACTCAAACAAGAAGAAATGGCAATCAAAGCCTAAAGAAAAAGCACCATCTTCTCCACAACAAGGAGATTCATCCTCTTCCAAGAGAGATAATTTACCAAAGAGGGCGAGACCTACTTGTGCTTATTGTAAAAAGATTGGTCATGAGGAGCATCGTTGCCATTCTAAGAAGATTGATGAGCTCACACATCATCAAAAAGCATAACATTGATTTACCTAAAGTCTACAAGAAGGATGATTCATCAACTTCCACTTCCTCACATTCAAAAGGAAAAGGGCAAGCATTCATGGCTTCTACAAGTGGGAAGACTCACTCTTTTGGAACAAGAAAAGGAAAAGCTCTATGTGCTACTATTAGTCATGATTCAGAGAGATGGCTTCTAGATTCAGGGGCTTCTCATCATATGGCATCTTCACAGTCTATGGTCTCTACATTTGAGCCTTGCACCATGCCACAGATTTTGATGGGCAATCATACATACATGGATGTGATTGGGAAAGGATCTATTGACATTGGGGATAACTCCTTCAATGATGTGTTGTGTGTACCCCACTTGACAAACAATCTCCTTTCTATCTATCAAATCACACATGGCACAACTAAGAGAGTTGTGGAGTTCACACCTGACTCAGTTTTCATTAGAGACTTGGAGACTAGAGCTATCATTGCGACTGGGGTGGTTGATCATGCTTCTTGGTTATACTCCTTTTCAGATTTTGTTGATGATGATGATTTCACATTTGATGATTCTACACATGATGATCACACTTCTTGTGATGGTTCAGATTTTGAGGAGAACTTTGGGCACTTGAACATGGGGATTCTCACATGTGACCCCATTCTTGAGCCTTGTATTTCATCTCCTCATATTGATATCACATCACCTATTGCACTTGATGATACAGATAGTGCGACAGTTTTGCCTTCATGTGATTCAGTGCAGCAGGATATTCATTGTCTTCCAGCTTCAGATTCATGGGATGATTACTTGACAGATATTGCAGGTTTGTTTGTGGAATCCTACATTGCAGATTTGGGAGACATCATTGATGACATTCATCTTCTCTTTGATGAAGGTGATCCTTCTTTGATTGTTGCGAGGGAACACTCTGACCCTCTTGTTCATTCTCTACATGATCATTCTTTCGAGGTTGACATGATTGTGGATACTTATGTATAGCAGTTGGAGGAGGTCTCTTTATTTTTTGAGGAGACATTTGAGTCTTTGGGACATGTTCTACATCCATCTCCACTAGATCTTGTAGTGCCTTTTTCAGCAGTGTGGCACAATTTACCACCTTTGGAGGGGGTATCTTTCAGCATCAACATGGGGACACTTAGCAGTTTTCAAAGATTCCTTTCATCATGAATTTTCTTCATACATCTTCCTTTCATGATTGGGGAGACTTCATGGATACACCTTTGGTTTTGTTTCTTCCTAAGGGGAGGAATGTTGTTCGACGTTCGTGGAGCAGTTTCTTCATACATCGAGCTTCTATCATTGGTGCAGATTCCACATTGAAGGGGGGCTTCCTAGCTTCTCTTCTTCTCTCATATGGGGGGGACTTTTTCCTCACATGGGCTATTGTTCTTCACATTCTTCTATGAGAGTTCTCTTGTATGTCTTTCATCTCTCTTTTGGGGGAGGGTTTTTTCCCATTGGCTTTTTCTCTCTTTCCCCACTTTGTGAGAGATTTCGTTGCATTGGTTTTCATGCATTTGCATTTGTACATGGGTACCTAACATGGCCTAGTAGTCGGGACCCATCTTGCATTGCTTAGTTGCATTGTAGACTTAAGTGCATTCCCCTAAGTTGCACTTAAGGGGGGGTGTTGGTGTAAATAATTATTCATCTTGGATATTATTACACTTTACTTAAGTTTACTTAGGAAATGCATTTCATAGTAGTTTGGGTATGAGACACTTGGGTGTTTGTACCACATTGGGATAGTATGTGTAGGAGAAATTCCACCTTTTATGGTGTTGATCTTGTTACTACTTTATCATATTCACTTATTGTGGAGTGATAATTCCACCTTCGGTGGGTGATCCACTTCATGTGGACTATTATATTATTTCTCCTACCTACCCACACCTATTTCCTACCTACCCTTGTTTCTTATTGAGCCACATGTCATGTTTGTGTGCTCACATATCCCTAGCCTTGCCTATATAAGCAAGCTCATCTACATTGTATGTAATTGATTATTGATCATTTTCTATTGATGAGAATATAGTTTATTCTTGTCCTATATTGTGTCTCTATTTTGTACATTTCATTGAGCTCTTGATCTTGGCAAAATCTCACAATTATGCCTCCATTAATAATTGGGCCTAAAGATCCCCTATTAAAAACTTCTAGATATAAACAATAAAAATCTTCTTTAATGTGATACCACATGGCTTGGTAGAATTCCATGGGGAGCCCATCATTGCTTGGACTTTTTTAAAGGGCCATAGAGAAGAGAGCATTTTCAAGCTCTTCTAAAGAGAGAGTTCTATCTAAACATCTACTATAATCAACATCTATTTAGTTAGGAATATAAGCTCTAACCATATCCTCAAGGGCATTGTGCATATCCTGCCACTGGTTATCTCTAAAAAGATCTTCATAAAATTGTTTAAATAAATTAGAAAAATATGAAGAGAACTAGATTCATCTTTTATAACAAGAATTCTTTCCTTCTTGTGCTTATAATTGAGATAATTAAAAAAATATTTAGTGCCCTTGTTTCCATCTTTTATCCAGTGAAGCCTAGATCTAATTTTAGCCCCCTGTGCTTTGTAATTGTCAATTTTAAGTAGATGAAATTCTGTAGCAACAATAGAAGCTTGCGGATTAATATTATTAGGATCAACATTGAGAAGTTTACTAGCATGAGCAAGTTTCCTGTGGAGTGATTTTTCTTTGAGTTTTCATTGCTAGGCCATATTTTTGCCAAATGAACAATGGTAATTAGTGCATTGAGTAATGACCATACACCACTAATCAATCCAAGAATCCCCTTCACCAGGTTTAGGAAGAGAAGTCCATATCGCTTCAAGGGCAACCAAGCAAATAGGATTTTTCAAGTGAGAAACATTGAGCTTAAATGGAAGAGAACTATAATTTTTTTAATTATGGGATAAATAAATATTGCAAACAATGGGATAATTATTCGAGAGGGTGGAAGAAAGGTCCACAAGAACATACAACCCAATCAGGTCCTTAATCAATGAAAGATTGGAAGAAACATAAAACCTGTCTAACCTACTTAGTTTTAGGTCTCTTACCATTCTATACTTAGACCAAGTATACCAATTTTGTGAATGGATAGCAAAATTTTCATGAATAGGATCAACCACTCCCAAGAAATTACGAAAAACCAACTAGCTATCAAATTCATCTCTACTGAGATTTATAGATTTATTCTAGATACGGTCTTAAAAATGCTATACCATATTAAAATCACCATCTAAGATCCAATCAGCATTGGGTAAATTATTTTGCATCCAATTCCAGAGCTAAATTTGTTCTCTGGAGAAATTGGGGGCATATATAGAACAAAATCCAATGAGTTGTCCATTGAGGATAGTAAGAACCCAAGTACAACTGTGTAAGGGGTCTTTACCCTTGTCAATTACACACTTGTCAATTACACACTTCGAAAACCATGCCGAAAATCCAATGCTTGCACCATGTAGTACCCCTACTAGTTTGAACTCATTAGACTCATATTTTATTATTGTTTGTTTTTCAGTGGATACATTACCATGATATATTATTCAGATTTTTATGACATTATGCTTTATTTGGAGATGAGATGTATAATTTATTTGCAGTATTCAATACTTGTGATTTATGGCATTTTATGTATTATTGCTATGTACTGACATTTTACTTTATTTATGCAATGTGAAATTATATGTTATGTGTTTGCGAGTGTATTGGATGCAAGGGGACGATTTTCCTTCACTCATTTTGTTGAGATAGGGAACGTCGCGATTCTCCTTCATCAGTGTGTATGTCATGTTTTCTATATTGTATATATATGCATGTGTGATTCGGTGATGCAGGATATTGCAGGTACAAGTACCGGGCAGGTACGGGGTATCGTCTCCACCTGGTTTCACAGGTCTGAGCGTGCCTTATATTTTTTGATGGAAGTGGAGGAGATAGTAGTTGACCCTATTTTACTCAGTTACACTCGTATGAGTGTCGTCAATTGGTCATCTTGTCAGTTAGTTCGGTCTTCGTATTTTGTCATTTTATCTTTTATGGGTAATTGCTTGAGATTTATTTAATTTGAGTGTTTTAGTGGATTTAATTAATTAATTAATTAAGTTTATGAAATTATCTCATTATTTTATTGTTTATGCATTTAGATTATAAATTTAGTTAATTAAAGAAATTATTAAATTAAGTTGCAAGCTACATGGTATTTGAAATATATTTTTATAAATTAGATTAATTATATTTATTGTTTCCTTGAATTTTAAATAAATAAATGATTAAATAAATAAAAGAATAAATAAATGAATAAAAGGATTAATTAGAATTAAAATATTGTTTTAATTCTTTATTTAGAAAATTAATTAATGTGCATGAGAAAAGTAAAGAAAGAATAATGTTTTTTAATTATTGCATGTGATAAATTTAGAAAATAAAATATAAATGACTATTATTCAAAATTTTAGGGACACACAGGAACACATAGGGGTTAGGTCTTTATTTTAGGGACACACAGGGACACATAGGAACAAGTCAAGAATTTAGGTGAAGAAATTTTATTGGAAGTTATTGAAGGGATTAGGGCTCTTCTACAGATTTCTTCCAGGAAAGCTATATCAGGTTGGATGATTTCTTAGTTGTGTGTTTTATTAAAAATATTTCTATTTGTCTCTGCTTGATGTGTGTGTAAAATAATTGTCAAATCCAAAACCCTATTCTGGTGAATTCGAGTTTTTGTTTTGAAATCCATGCTTGATGTGTATTTCTAATTTATGGGAAGTATGTAATTTTTGAGAAAATTAAGAGAAATTATTATAGAAAAATTTGTCGGATTTTAGGATGCATGGAAATTTGCAAGATTTGTGAGAAAGGGTATTTACCTGAGAAATAGATTTAATTACCTTAAGAAAATAAATTTAATTACACATTAAATTTATTTGGGTTAATTAAATTTAAAAGAAAAATATATGAAGAAGAATTGAAATTTTGTGAAAATGGAATTATTGAAAAAAAAAATATTGTTTTTGTTATTATTGCTATTAAATTTTATTAAAATGAAATTTTTGAAAAAGTATTGTTTTTTTTATTGTTCTGTTTTAAATATATATAAAATAAATAAATAAATAAATAAAAATAATAATAAAACACTACCTACGGTAGCAGCCACTACCCGCAGTAGCAGCGCTACCGGCGCTAGTAGCTACCAATGGTAGCAGTGCTACCGGACGGTAGTACTAGCTACCAACTGTAGCCTAGGCTACCGTGATAGGGGCTATTTGCGATTATAAAAGTGGTTTTAATTTTAATTAATTTCTAAACCCTGTGCACTGTTTCGGGTTTCGTACCCAGGGGTTAGATAAATTAAATTTATTATGTATTATATTATATATGTATATTCATATGTGTGTTTATATATATATATATATATATATATATATATATATATATATATATATATATATATATATATATATATATATATATATATATATATATATATATAGATATGTTTCTTTTGGTAGTTATTATAATATTTTTTAATGTTATTTTAAGTATTATTTAATTATAGTTTGGAATGGTAATTTATATAAATATGTTGAAAATACATTAGGAGAATTATTTATATTTTATCTTTTTGGACAAATGACAAAGTGGTTGTTTTTGGTGTTAAAAAGTTGTAAATTCTTATTATCTGGAAATTTGTAAATTGCATGTTATTTATGCTTATTGGTTGTTTTAAGGAAAGATTGCCTATTATAGGGTCTTGCATATATTATGTTCTCAGTCAAGCTTTATTTCATTGCAATTTTGGGTAAATTGTCATTGTGTCCTATATTATTATTTCTCCTTGACCAGGTGTTGTTGTATAACCTATTTGATATGAGCCATTGTGTGTTTTTGTCCAAATGGTCAATCTTGGGTTGGTATTTGTTGATCCTTCACCTGTGCTTGTCAGGATTGTTTATGGTTGCTTATTTCGCCATAGAGTTCTCATAGAGAGAAAGATTTCCTATTAGTGTCCTAGGAGAGAGAGTGGCTTTCGAGTGAGGGCCGTGCCTGAAGTGGATGACAAGATAACCCGTCGAGAGTTAGTTAAAAAGTGATAACCTAATAATTGATTAGGGGGTGGGTAGATTAAATATTAATTAAGATAAATGTACCTCGTGCATAGGTGAGTGCTTATACAAGGCTCATAATGTTACGAGAAGGCCTGGAATGGAAAACTTATCACCTTGTCTTCACAAAAGGATTGGTAGGGTCTGCATGAGACTTAGCTGGAACCGGAGGCTCGGGAGAGGTTACCAGGAGAAACCCGAGTATGGGGGCCGGGACCTATGGAGGTTGTACCATGGTAACTATCAAGCTATGCGATGACACTCTCTTCTTAGAGTCACTAGTGTTTTGTGAGTTGTGTTACATGGATGGTTGCAGAGTCTTGTAGTCCTTTTGTACTTGTCTTACTTTGTTTGCTTGAGGGTTTTCTACTATCTCCTAGCATGGTGGGGTGGTTCCATTTCGGGATCACATGGTCGGGTGGTAGTGCCACTTCCCATCAGATGTTCTAGATTGTATCTTCAAGTGAGGAAAGGCTTCGCTGGTGTTCCTTGGTTCGTGGTTTATGTATCAACTCTTGTTCGAGATCATTGTTCAGTTGAGACCGTGTGGTCATTGTATCAGACTTTTATGTAACCTTGATATTGTATCTTTGTAACCAATGATATTATTGGAAGCCATGTATTTATGGATATTGTAATATTATTATGTCAGTGAAATGAATGTTATTGTTTTGATCTTATGTTTAAATGATTTATGGAAATTGGATACATTGGAA
This sequence comes from Cryptomeria japonica, assembly GCF_030272615.1. Classification (NCBI taxonomy): domain Eukaryota; kingdom Viridiplantae; phylum Streptophyta; class Pinopsida; order Cupressales; family Cupressaceae; genus Cryptomeria; species Cryptomeria japonica. The sequence goes on along the minus strand of NC_081408.1, from coordinate 79,384,264 downwards.
TACTTTTATATCTTTGTTTTGGATGTATGTGTAGTTTTAAACTTAAGTTTTCAATTTATCTAATTGAATAGATTAACTGTGGTGTTAATATAATCTATGAAATTAACTTCATTGGTTACCCTTAGGAAAACATATGATAGACTTCCTCTGTGTTGATAAACGTGCAATGGTTTTAGTTAGTGCACTTAGTCTTTAACAAAAAAAAATTATTTCACCCTTTAGTTGCCTAGTTGTGTTGTTTACCTTTAGGGTTCCTGGTGGGGCATTACACACCACCTTTACCATCAGGATGCGAAGTATGTAGAAAAGTGACATTTTTCCAAACATGGCATAAAGAAACCTCGAGTTTAATGTTACTCAGCTTGACTTCTTGGAGAAATAAAACATCAGGTTTCCACTTCGTGATTAATTCTTTAACTTTATATTTACGATGAGGGAGATAAATCCTTCTAACATTCCAAGAAAGGAACTTACAATTCATGATGAGAATTAGAAGAATCATCATCATGAGCCAACACACTGAAAATATTGTCAAGAGTAAGTTCTTGCTCCTTGAATTCACGATATTTAGAGACAAAAGAAGGGGATATAGACCCAGGTAACAAGAGTAAGAGGATGGGATTGAGTCATGGGATTGGGGTTGGGGGGAAGGTTGACATGGAGGAGGTGAGGGCTGATGGGGAGGGGGAGAAGTTTCACTAACAACAACTCTAGAAGAAGAAGGAGAAGAAGGGGGATTAATTTGATGGGGAGAAGGACATGGAATAGGGGTAGACAAATAAATTGATGGATATTTTATTTTTTAAAACACTCTCCATCCATCTATGATGCAGAGGGTGGAGTTCCAATCAACACTTCACTACCACACTTCACAAACTTCAAATTACCCTTCACCATAACACTATGCTTCATAGGCTATAAACACCAATTTTTCCTTCGGGGCTTCAAATTCTTGAACAGACCATGGAGACATCTTAGAACAAGTAAAAAAAACATTAATGGACTAAAAAAACCCTCCAATACTTTTGTTCACTCCAATTTGTATGCTTTTTACACAAACTGTCCTAATACTAGTAGTCCTCACAAATGACAAAACAAAGCATAACCTTTGATGTCAATAAGATATTCACAAATTGTTTACATATTTAGATATCCTTTTGTGGATTAAAAAACATATTAAATCTTGGCTATGATTTTTTTGAAACACGTCAATAAAAAATGGACTGGTAATCTGCCCTTTAGGTTTAATTTCAACAACAAACTGGGTTTTTTTTAAGTATAACTTTCACTATAGGATCCATATCAGACATATAAAACCATTTTTAGATACCCATCTAGATGTTATAAGACATATTTAAAACAAAGATATGGTTGTTTTAGAACATGTGTCTCAAAATAGGACTTTTATGCTGGAAATATCTAGTTTTTGAATAGGGTGATTGGAAAGATTCGATCATTAGACAACTCAAATGATATTTTATTTTGACCTGGTAAGAATGAAAAAATTTTGTAATTAAATTATCTTTTCAACCATATATGGATCGACCAATCATCACATCAGTACAGGCTGTACCAAACAAAAGAGAAGCAAATTTCTAGAAAAAAAAAGAGAAAAATGAGGTTTCTTATTCATTTCATCTTCAAAATCATCCTCACACATTTATCCATAATTAACCATGTAAAAATGATCCACAAGGGCCTATTTATAACTTCCTACACCCCTTCTAACTTCTCCAACTACCCCTTTACAACTTTGTCTCTTCAAATTGCCATTTTGTGCTTTTGCAGCTTTACATTTTTTCCATGACAACATTTTTGACAATATTACAAAATATGACAATATGAACTAAAATGACTCCTATTACGTTATAAATGGTCTATTATGACCTTATTACAATGCCACAATGTCTCAAAATATCAAAACTCATTAATTGAGCATTTTTGACAAGCATGGCTAGGTGCCCCTGCACTAATTTGTAATTATTGTATCTTTATAAAAAGTGATTGACTCACTAGACACATTAGAAGGAATGGAAGGAGAAGGGGAAAGGGTGGAAGTATTATCAATAAGTGATGAAGAACAATGGAAAGATTGATTTTCAAAGGGAGAGCTCTGAGGTGGTTGTACTAATTACCATCCTTTTGACAATAAAAATAAGCATTTGACTTGTTTAGGCAAACTATAGGTTGATCAAGTTCAAAACCTAGACCAAGAAATTTGATGTTTTTAGGTAAGGGATTATTCAAGTCAACTTTTACGCAAGCCCTGGGGTGGACTCTCAAGCTTGAAAATTTATCAATATTATGCTTACACCAGATCACCCTGCCTAGTTGTGCCACAATGTCTTTTAAGAATGATTTGAATACCAAATTAAAAAAGGGCAACTCAACCCACATAGGATAGTGCAAGCGAGATGGCCCTTCAGGGTGAAATTTAAAAAATCATGCTTGCAAGTAACATATTTTCCTACAAATAACCAAAGTGTCGCATTGTAAAATGGTCAGAGCATGGTTTATTGATTTGAATGTGCATGAAACACACCCTTTGTTAAGGCCTCTTAAAGTTTCTATCTCCTAGCCTCGATTTTCCCAATTTAGATGGGCCCATTTGTAAAAATCTATTTTAGAGAGGATGCCTTTAAAAAATACAAGATAACAATTCTATTTTGGCATTTAGTAATAACATTAAGAAGGTCTTTAGGAAGTTGTACTTCTCAAGTTTTACCCATTTTGTTGTTCAACTATTCTTGTGGCATTGATTCGTCCATATCCTAGCCTAGATTTGCAACATTATCTGAGCTTCCTCCTTGAATTGCATTGCTATCTTCTATGATATCTACTGAAACTGGGTTAATCCTCTCATTCTTTTCCATAACATTCATTAAATCTCCATAGGAGAGCCCAATTTACCTGACAGTCATTTTGAGATGCATAACAAACTCCTCTATCATTGGACACAGAGGAATGGCTAGGATTTCAATAATTTCTTTCAAACCTGCCACGTTACTTCTCTCATTGGTTTCCTTCCTCACTATGTTCATCAAAAGAATGCCTACAATCCTCTTCAACACAAAGAAAAACGGCTAAGGTTGCAACAATTTTGGCGGACGCTTCTCTCTAGTCGACACTCGCAAAATTCGGTTATTGAGCTAAGTATCATCACTTTTCTCATTTATGTTCCCAAATAAAAATATCAATTCACTCATAATCCCAATCATTATTGTAGTTACTTAATTAGTCTTAGTTAACTTCAAGAAAATATTAATTTCTTTTACAATATTATTTTTCTTTTTAAATTTCTCTTGATGTTTCTATTTCTATAAAGGTTTGTTGATATTTTAGTAGACAATTATTCATATTAATTAAGAGATTATTATTTAGTATTTTAGTTTCCTATAAATAAAGAGCTTGGTTCTTAACATATATAGGTCAAAATATCATGATGTTTATGTTAATGGAATGATGTTATAATAAAAGTGGCTCTCTTATTGACATAATAATTAACTAATTGTAGATCAATATTCTTATTTGCTTGATCTTCCCTCTCCTCTTTTATAACTAAAAATTTAATAAAATGTCTTTTTTAAAATATTAAATTTTTTTTTTTAATAAATAATAAAATAGATACTTATTCACAAAATACACTTATTTATAAAAAAATTACTTTTACCTAATTATATAGATCTAAAAATTACTTTTAGAAAGAAAAAAAAATCAATTTATACCATGCAAACAAAACTAGATAAAATGAATATTAATGTATTTTATTCATTTGAAGACAAAAATATTAATGAACTTTTAATGATATAAAAATCTAAAGTGAAGTTTGATTGTCATAAAGTTAAAAAATCAACAACAAATACCTTTTAAAGCATAGACCAAAAAATAATGAGATCATTCATAACGTCATGGATTGTTATTAAATTGAATTTTAGTTTTTGGAAACCCGCTTAGATAGTTCCTCATGACATCATGTTGAAATTTATGATATATGAATTCACGAAACAAAGGGTTGAGTATTATAGATGATTGAATATTATTTCTCAATGTAAATTCTACTTGGCTTAATATTTATAAAAAAATGTTTGATGAATTTAATAGTTTTTTTTTTTTTAAAAGTAATTGTATTCAATATTTAATTTAAGACTTAGTTATTTGTTATTATTTTATTTACTTTTTAATATATTTTTAAATATTATTTATTTTTAGCATGTTTGTAGTTCTGATTATATTTTTTGATAAATCTTACTTATATTTTTTTAAAATATTAAATTATTTATGTTTTATGAATAGTCATGATTATTACTTGCAACATCTAAAAATTCATGTTCTATAGTCAATGTACATAACATATGGATTGCAACGATTAATAGGAAGCTTTCATGTCTTTAGTAGCACCAAAGGAGTAATGAATCATCTAAGACCCTTCAACTTTCTGGCTTGTCCATTTTGATTGAAACCACCACTTGTCTATGATGGAAAAAATATTGTTTCTTTTATCATAATTATGACTAAGGAAGATCAAGAAAACTAGTCATCAATTGTAACATTATGTCACATGTGAAAACCCATTGTTTGAATGACTAAATTTGTCTCTTCTTTATCTTACACACTTGCCCTCTAACATTACTAAAATATTTTGAATTATCCCAAGACATCATTTAACATGTATACAAATATTCTAACTTCTAAAAGTCATGATTGTCAATCTCCCTATGAAGTTATGTTTTAAAATAATTCTCTTTTAGATTGAATGCACATGATCAATTAATTGTATATCGAAGAAATATTTTATAGATAATACCTCCCTAGTAGGGAGGTTTTTGTTCCCTAAAATCTAAAGGATTGGATAGTTGAGGACATTTATTTCTTACATCCTCATTTGGATACCACTTTACCTTACTTGGAAATCCTTTTGCAAAATCCATATAAATACTCTTGAATGCATGCTCGAAGGTATAAGTATTAGCTAATACAACACCAACTTTTAGTCATTAGGTTTATTAACATTGCTCAATTCACACACTTTGAGATTTAAAACATCAACTTAGATATGTAATGCCCTCGCTATGAGGCCCAAAGGACATATAACAAACTATACAATAAAAATACAAATGCTTTTTTTATTATTATAAAGGAAATAAATCATACTAATACAATGTGCATCATGATGATACAAGAGAGGATATAATGATCATAAACCATACAAATGTCCTCAGGGCCCCACAACGAAATTACTCAAATAACTTAACAAAACATAAATATAAGAGACTTTTACAATAATAATACATTGTTTGTTACAAGATACATGGATCATTTTACATTGCAAAGAGAATAAACATAAGATCATTGTTTACAATACAAGGCATCCATAAGGATATAGTCTCCAAGAGTACAATAATGAAGAGAGTACAAAAGCTAGAACGTGATGGAGATATTTAGTCTTCTTGCGAACTATCTCGATCAAGATGCATCTCATACCAAAACCCAATGGGTGAAAATAACACTCCACCCAACCATGTGGTACCATCAGGTCCACCCCCTGTGCTAGGAGGTATCAATTAGACCCAAGGGACAAAAGTAAGGTACAAAATGAAACAAGAACTGAAGAAGTTGAGAAATACAACTTCAGAGATCCCAAGAACACCTGCAAGCAAAATAGTTGTCACAAGAGAAGAATGGAGGCAAAAAAGAAATGATGGCTTTGAAGAAAAAGATTATCATTCAAAGAGGGAATGAATAAAAAAGTACAATACAATCCTTGTAAAAGGAGATTAGCAACCCTAAAGGTGTGCAACCCTAAAGAAACCCTAAAGGGATAATGTGTATTTAATAATTAGAATAATTATTAAATACCTACCATATTATTAAATGCCTAAGTTTAGCTTAAGTGTAGAGGATAATAGACTAATAATTAAATAAATAATTATTAGCTAATACATCATAACTCTAACACCCCCCTTAAGATGAACTTAGGGAGTAGCTAAAAACAACTAAGGACTAAGAAATGCATTTTAACAAAATGCATGAAAGTAACAATGGGTCCCAACAACTAGGCTTGATGAGGTACTCGAGTACAAAAGATCTCTCACAATTGGAGAAAAGGAGAAAACCTAATGGAAAAAACTCCTCTCCTAAAGGGAGAAATACAAGTGAAGGACTGAAGAAGCCTCCAAATAAGAGAATGTCCCAAAAAGAAAGGAACAAAGGATGAACATGAAGAACATCATTGAAGCATGAAGCTACAAACACTGTCAAAGAATAACTGTTGATTTGAAGAACCTCCACTGAAATAGAAGATGATCAGGTAGAGAAGACTTTAATATGTATGAGTGCCCTCAAATAACACTACTCGAATCAGATGGCAAGCAAAGGCAAACAACTGAACTCGAAGATACAGATGACAAAAAACACCAAAGTCTGAAGAGTTGATCAATCAAAGATGAAAGGTTGCCTCCAAAAATAGGAATAAAAGAGTGTCCATATGGTAAATGATCCATCTCATCGAAATGCATAGGTAATTAACCACTACATCCGCCTAGTACATAGGAACAAATACTGAATACATAGCTCACTCCAATGAACCAAAGAAGCATTAGAACCAACAACCAACAAGAGAAACCCCCCATAATGCTGACAAGGGAGAGGTGATAGGTACACTGAAACTGAATGCTAAGAAAAACCGCATGACGAAGAACCAGGAACATCGAGAGTGCAATAGAAAGCACAAAGACATATAAAGGCTAGTGTTGTGGAAGGAACACTCACTTGACACACATCATGAGGCTAATGTCATGGAAGGAACACTCGCATGAAAAAGGTAGATGGTAAACAAAGGCAAACATCAAACTCCCTATGGCACTTTATAATGGAGTGTGAATACAATAAGACACAAGATGTGCAAGATCCCAAGCATGCAAATCATAGTGGCACTTTATCTCAGTGCATTTGCAAAAAGGAAAATGCCTACAAAATGATGTATACAATGCTCAAATAAGACAAAAGGCTAGTAATACATGAAGAACAACAAAAAAAGAGTCATCCCACGTAAATGAGAAGTTTCCATGATGTCATATGTCCAAGTAATTCACCAGAGTGTGAAAACACAAAAAACTGAATAAAATGTACCTGGAGTAAAATCTGGAAAAAGTACATGGATGGCTGTGAAGATCTCTGGAACACCTTCCCAATGCTGCTAGAATCGCGAAAAACAGAGAAATTGGTGAAAATATACGAGCTCGGGACTGAAAAAAGCACCTCTAATTTCAAATGTATTTAGAATGTACTAGAAAAAAAACCAGTTGATGAAACCCACAAATCTAGAAAGTAGATGAAACCAACTTTCCAACGATATCTTTTTTGCCAAAAAACTGTTGATATGTGGCGACTGATCAGCAAAGTACTGTACACTCAGCACGTATCCTTGCTGGGGTTTGGGGTTGGGCCGAGCCCTAGGAAAGTGGGCGAAGCCCACTGTGGGGGTTCAGTGGTGGTAGCCCCCGAGAAATTTTTTTTTGCCATTTTTTGTTGATGAAAACCGACATTGTAATCAAACCCTAAAAAGACCGACTTTGTTTGCTTCCCTAAAAATGCATGTTATAAGCAGCTAGGATGCTTAAGGCATTGTAAGGTTGATGTACTATTTTGCTGGATAATAAGAAAGATTGGACGACTATGTATGGTGGACGTAACCCATTCTAGGTGAACCGTGTTAAATCTTTGTGTTATCTGTGTCTTGTTTTATTCCTTTATCTTTTGTATTTAAATCTGCATATAATTGTTAGTTCATATTTGCTTCGGATCTACTAGAAACCCTAACAAAAATGATATCGTATGCCCAAGTTATGCCCAAAAGAAAAAACCCCTCTTTTAGGGCAGAAAGAAGGTCTCAAGGGGCCATGCACTGTTGTCTGTACTGCTGATGTCAGCATGACATCATGTTGATGTCAACATGACCTCATGATGATGTCAGTAGAATATGCCAAAAATATTCTCTGTCCTGGAAAAAAAATCGCCCTACTTGAAAAATCACGAAAAAAAAAAATGTCGCCGGAAAATACATCCTACCGAAAAAAATAATTTTGGTGTCGAAAAAAGGACTGTGGGCCCGAAAAAGGAAGGCCTACAAGTTAAGGGCTCGACGGCTACAAAAAAACGATGGGCAGTGGCTAGGCGGTGCTATGGCGGTCGAGCGACGAGGGTGGTATTGGAAGGCAATGGTCGGGAGGCGGGGTGGTTGCAGGGCGGGAGGGCATCCACAAGGGCTGTCATGGGCAGGGGCTAGAGCAGGCAGTGGCACCAAGGCACGGGCGAGGGCCGGTGTGGTGGTCGAGCGACAGGGGCGATAGGGCAAGAGACAATGACCAGTTGCATGGTGGGTCAATAACAACCCCAAGGATTGCAATAGGTGGCTAGGGGGGCAGGGTCCATGGCTTGCTGCAAGGTGTATGGACCTGTAGAGGCCGCCAACCCCCCCTCAAAGTGTGTTTTTAAAAAAAAAACCTTTTTGAAAGAAATTTTTTCACAATTATTTTCATTTCGACCTAGGTATGTCGTAAAACTGCCCAAAAGAAATTTAATTTATTTTTTAAAATTTTTTTAATGAATTTCTTGAAATTCGTGCCCAAAATTGGGTAAAAACCAAAAAGTTTTTCCAGAGGCTAAAGTTGTCCAAATTGGACAAATTTTATATGAAAATGGGGGTTTTTTGGCATTCTGAGCTCAACGGTGAGGTCTGTTTGAGCCTAAAATATAACAAATACTAACTACAAATATTAACTACTCATTTTGAAATGTGTCTCAGATATTTATATAGCTGCCCAACTAAAGAAAAAATATGGAAACCCATATATATATATATATATATATATATATATATATATATATATATATATATATATATAATTTGATTCTAAAAAGAAAACACGCAGAGTAATCTCTGATAAATTCACAGAGCAAAAATTAACCATATTCCTCCATAACCTAGAATTCCTAAACAAGAATTTACCAAGATAAATATATATGCAACCCCCAATGTTCTTTGAAACTAAATTCTTAAAAGAAATAAATCATATCAGAGAAGAAATTAAACTAACAACCCTAGATAGATATGTAGCAATAAATCCCCAAAGTTTTCATTTAGATTTCTCAATTGTTTTAGTTTTCCAAGAAACCCAATAAAACCCCATCTCCCAAATTTTCTAGAAATTAAATCAGATTTACCATAAGAATTCTCATAAATTTCCCAATGTCAGGAAATCTGGAATATAATCTTTTTCAGGCAACCAAATAATTCCTTCAACTTGAAAAGAAATTTAACATGAAAGGCGTGGATCAGAAGCCCCTACCTCAAGACGCTATCTAGAAAGAAAATATGTAGAAGTAGAAGCAACAATTAACAAAAGATCCTTATATCCAAATCCGGAGAGCCAGACAATCCCCAATCCAAAACTTCAACACATAAATTCAATCCCCTTATCACAATTTCTCAACAAAATTATAGAATAATCTCCATTGCGATTCCCAAAAACCAGACCAATTTTTCAATCATGGAACTTCACAAAGACCAAAAATCCTTCTCTGAGAAGAACTTCTCTTGAAAATCCCCCAAAAACACCAAAATATAACTCCCCCTGCATGCGAGGATTCTCCCATAATTTAATTCATTAATTTTGTTTTGTAACCCCCAACATGCAAATTACATAATTTAATGCCCTTTAAAAAAAAAATATTGTCATCATTTCTTATAACAAAAACATAGATTATTTTATGAAAGCCAAATATATCAATTTAATTATTTTTTTAAACATTAATTTCTTAAACACAAATACCAAATTAAATGTTTAATTGATCAATTTAATTTTAAACTTGCACTATATACATTTTATTAATTAAATAAATAATAAAAATATTTAAGTTCTTTTTATTATAAAATTAAATCTTTTTCTTGCAAAATTAATTAATTAACATAGACAAACTCTAAGAAGATGTTTGCAACAATATACATGAAAACACAAGGATGAGACCGACAATAACAAGACTGCCTATGACCACAAGGATACCGGACAGGGAGGTTGTGTCTAGGGTCTAACTGATATCTCTGGTTTCCACTTTACCATTGGGTTGAAGAACATGCTCAAACCTGAAAATTCAAGTGGAGTTGATGCTTGGTACTTGCAGCTACATAAGAAAACCCTCGAACATATGCATATAATCCATATAATCAACACACCATGAAAAGGGAATGAAAGCGACGTAGCTTGCCCATAGAGAGAAATGCGACACTTTTCCCCTTCACCCAAACACACCAGAGATAATATACAGTGTAAGATCAGAATAGATAATCATCTATGAGATTCAAGATCAAATCCTAACACACATATATAATCCATCTCAATAATCATCTAACTCTCAGAGCATAGATACATCAAATAACATATCGTAATCCACAATATGAAAAACATCATTATTCTAACAATCCACACAACATAGAGTATCAACGTCACATATGAATCCAAGGAACACAATCAAACGTCATAGCCAAAATAAAATTGACCAACACCAAAAAGGGGCGTAACCACACAGAATGCTAAAAAACATAAAGTCTGACAAGCCAAAAGAGAGGGGGCACTACAAGATATAAGACCAATATACATACTATTGTAGGTTAGAAATAGTCTTGGTAACCCCAAAATGTCAAACCACCTTGGAGGTATGAGCCTTCCTCAAGAATAATAATCTCCTCTCTTTTAACAATGTGATTCAATGTCTTGAAGAGTAAACCTTGTTACAATTAAAAATTAGTTTTTGGTAAAAAACATCAATATTGCCTTTCATTTCTTTCTTTGTAGCTCTTCAAAGTCTTCATAGTGTTAAAATTTATCCATAAAAACCTCTTTTATGAAGGGTGTTGTGTTATCCAAAATCAACCCACATAGGAATGCTCTAATTTATTGGATGATTAGGAAATGCACTACTGTTCATGTGGTAATCTAGTTCATTGCATTGGCCATTTGACTCAATTATTTTAGATTGATTGTTCTATTTGTGATCTTTTTATTTTAATTATGTTGAATTTACTGATCATTTTCTTTCTTATGGTGAATTTAATCTATCTAAAAAGGATTCTATGATGTTTTTGTTGGACATTGCTACTGCTAGGATATGTTGTTGTCACTGATGTCAACACATTCTTATGATTTATTTCTCTGGTGATTGCAGATTGGTTTATTGGGATCATGGTTTGGTATTTGGATTATTCCTAGTATCATTACATCTTTCTGTATTGGTTTCAGTGATCTGAGAAGATTAATTTATCATATCATATGATATGGTTTGCAGTTTGGTTTTTCTGATCAGTGCTTTGCAGAGTTCAATATTTCCTCCGGTATATTCTGGCATGATCAGATCTTGAGCTGAGTCTTTGGGAGATTTTTTGTGAGGGTCTTGTGTATCTTCATTTTAGATGGTTCATGATTTGGTGATCTGTAAGTTATCTTTCTTCGTAACAATAGTTGTTGTTTGAATGTTCTTGAGTTTCAGATGTTGATTGATGAAGATTTGATAAGTGGTGCTAGTACAGCTGTTACCGATGATTCTAACATGTTTGTTGGTGTTTCCTAATTATGTCCTATTTGTTTTGATGATCCGTATTGATTGTTGTGCGATTTTTTGGTGATTTTGCTGAACTGGTGATGTTCTTCATCTTATGCATATTCCTGGTGGTGTAGCATGTTGCAGTTGATCTTGGCCTTATTTCTGGTGGTGTTGTGTTTTTGGAGATTTGGTTTAGGTCCATGATATATCATGTATATCATTATATTGGTCTATTGGTTGATCTTTGTATCGTATGATGTAATTTTGTAATTGTGAGTTGAGGGTTTACCCGACCTTATTGTCAAGGTTGATGAATTGTATAAATAGGTGATAAAGTCATGTAATTTAGGTATTAAGGTTTGTTTGCATTATCAGAGAATGGTGTATGTGCAAACAAAGGAATTCATCTTTCAGTGTGTTTGAGCAGAGTTTTGGAGGGTTGCAAAGCAGACATCATTAGGCATTTGGAGATGTTATTCCTTCAATTCATTCTTTCCATATTGTAGTTCGAATTATATTGTAAGTCAGTGATATTTCCCTGAGGGTTGTAGCCTTCCGAGTTATTGTATCTTAAGCTGTAAGCTCTAGGCAGTGTGCCTGAATGCTGGTGCATTCCCCACTGTAATTATTTTCACATACTACTACAAGGTATCATCTTATTGTGGGTAGGTTCCCACCGTGGTTTTTCCCTTAACCGGGTTTTCCATGTCAAAATCTTGGTGTTGTGTGTTGTGATATCAATTTTATTATCTTTGTTGTTGCTGCAATTTATCAGATTTGTGATTGTGGTTAATTTTATTAATTTGGTGAAAACTAATTCACCCCCCCTCTTATTTTTCCTTCATTTTTGTTGCCAACAATTGGTATCAGATCTAGATCCTCCAAAAGAAGCGTAACCACTTGAGGAGATCCGGGATGGCAACTGGAGGAGTTATCTTTAAGGAGAGTCCAAGATTTGATGGAAGTAATTATGCTATATGGAAGAACCATATGGAGGTGCACTTGAGATGTCTTGGAGAGGATTACTAGAAGATTATTAAGAATACCTATTATGTTCCTCCGAATGGACCAGTTACTGCTGATGAGATCAAGGAAGCTAAAAATAACATTAGAGCGAAGGAAGCATTGCTGAGTGCCCTGAATGATTCAGAGATGACTAATGTAATGGGACTTCAAACTACACATGAGATTTAGGAGAAGCTTGAAACCTTGTATGAAGGAGATAAACAAGTCAAAGTTTCTAAGTTGCAGAGTTTGAATGGAAAGTATGAGATGTTGAGGATGAGAGAAGATGAGAACATATACTCCTTTATGGCTAGGGTGAATGAAATTGTCCTAGGTATTAAATGTGTCGATGGAACCCTTAAAGAAGATGAATTTTTTGCTAAGGTGTTGAGATCATTGCCTCCTACTTACAAACACAAGATAGCTTCTATTGATGAGATCCAAAGTGTAACTACTATGACAAGAGATATGCTGGTTGGAAAGATTGTTGCATTTGAACTGAGCAAGTTTGGTGAATCACATGGAAAGTCTGAGACAACATTTGGAGCATCTATATCTAGAAAGAAGAAGTATGATCCCGATGAATGTAGAATATCTAGATATGAAAGAGAGAGAGAAGAGAGATGGAAGAGAAAGAAAAAGAATTTGATGAGCTTGAAGCATTGATTGCCTGGAGATTACCTAAAGGAGCTGGTAAGTATGATGGAAAATTGCCTCTAAAATGTTTCTGTTACAATAAGATAGGGCATTTCTCTTCTAGATGCCCAGAGAGAATGTCTAAATATGATAGACATGATAAATTGGATAAGCATGATAGGAATGATAGATATGAGAAGCATGAAAAGTATGATAAGCCTTACAAGCCTAACCAAAAGTATAAGCATCAAAAGATTTTTTATTAAGTTGTTGACGAAGGTGTTACATATGAAGAATCAGAAGGAGATGAAGTTGTGTTTATTTCTATCAAAAAGGATGGATCGGTACCTATTGATTCCACAAGCTAAATTATTGAGGAGAAAGCTTTAGCTGCTAAAGTCGAAAAAAAATATGAATGGGTGATTGATAGTGGTTGTTAACATCATATGACCGGTGATAAAAGAAAATTTGTGAACATGGAAAGATATGATGGTGGAATAATAAGATTTGAAGATGACAAAGCCTATGTAATCTGGGATAGAGGTTTTATTTCCTTTGATGGTAAGCATAACATTGATGATGTCTTGTATGTTGAAGGTTTGAAGCATAATCTTTTAAGTGTTGGACAGATGGTAGACAAAGGTTATGATTTGCAATTCAAGAATGGAAAATGCAAGATCATAAATGCCTCTAGTAAAAAGATTGCATCTGGAACTAAGACTGAAGGTAATATCTTTCATTTGAATGCTGGTGAGAAAAGTTGTTTGATTGCTCAGATTGATGAAAGTTGGTTGTGGCATAGGAGAGTGCATCATGTTAACTTCGATTCAATGATTAAGATCAGTTCTACACAAGTTGTTAGAGATTTGTCTAAAATTGTTAAGCCTACTAATCTGGTATGTAAAGAATGTCAAATGGGTAAGCAAACAAGAATTTCTTTCAAGAGTAAGCAATATACATCTGATGGATTACTAGATCTTGTGCATACTGACCTATGTGGACCTACAAATGTTAGAAGTGTGTAGGGTGACATATACTTTATGTTACTTATTGATGATTATTCTAGAATGATGTGGGTTGTCTTTTTGAAGGAAAAATTAGAAGCATTAGATAAATTCATGATATTCAAAGAAAAGGTTGAGACTGAGATAGGATTGAAGGTGAAATGTCCGAGATTTGACAGAGGAGGAGAATTTTCTTCTGGTGAATTTGGTTCATTCTATGAGAAGAATGGGATTAGAAGACAATTATCTACTCCTAGAACCCCACAACAAAATGGAGTTGTTGAAAGGAAGAACAAGACTGTCTTGGATGCTGCAAGGACTATGCTGATTGAAGGGAATGTTTCGAAGATCTATTGGAGAGAAGTCGTTAGCACTTATATTTATACATTCAACTGAGTGCATATAAAAGGTGATACCAGTAAGACTCCTTATGAGCTATGGTTTGGACATGTTCCCACTATGAGATATTTTAGAAATTTTGGTAGCAAGCATTATATCAAGAGAGATGAGAACATAGGAAAGTTTGATGCAAGAAGTGATGAAGGAATTTTCTCAGGATATTCAACAAAGAGAAAATCCTATTGGTGCTACAATAAGAGACTGAGAAAGATAGTGGAAAGTGCAAATGTGAAGGTTGATGAGAACCGTGGAAAAGAGATCAGAGCATGCAGATATCATGATGGTCAACATATTATTCTAACACCTAGTCAGACTGAAGAATTGAAGTAGAATGATCCGGTAGAGATAGTTAATCAGGATATTGTTGTTGTTGGTGGAGAGGTACAAGAACCTAAAAGTCGGAATAATCAGAAGACTCTAAGGTATGTAAGAATGAATCACTCTGAAATTCAAATTATTGGTGATAAAAATAAAGGTGTGATGACTAGAAGAAGGCTAGATGTTGAAGAGGTATGTTTGATTTCTAAAATTGAACCTAAAGATGTTATTGAAGCTTGCAAAGATGAAAATTGGTTAAAAGCTATGGAAGAAGAATTAGATTGGGAGCTTGTGCCTAGACCTAAAGACAAGAATGTGATTGGTACTAAATGGGTATTCAGGAACAAATTGAATGAAGTTGGTGAAGTTGTCAGAACTAAGGCAAGATCAATATACAAAGGATATTCACAAAAGGAAGGGATTGATTTTGAGGATAATTTTGCTCTGGTAGCTAGACTTGAAGTTTTTAGACTATTGCTTGCATATGCTACTTATAAAGATTTCAAGGTATATCAGATGGATGTCAAGTCAGCCTTTTTTAATGATGATCTTGAGGAAGAAGTCTACATTGAGAAACCTGATGGATTTTCATTATCAAATGATGGTTACATGGTATGCAAACTGAAGAAAGCTCTTTATGGATTGAAGCAAGCACGTAGAGCTTGATATGCTAGATTGGATAAGTATTTACTGAAATTGGGATTTAATAAAGTTACTGCTGACAATAATCTTTATTTCAAGATTGAGTTTGATATCATTTTGATTTTTGAAGTTTTTTTTGATGATATTATCTTTGGAGGAGATGATAACTTGAGTATGAAGTTTGTCAGTGATTTGCGAAAAGAATTTGAGATGTCTATGATAGGAGAGATGGAATTTTTCTTAGGATTACAAATTTCATAGACTACAAAAGGTATTTTTATTTCTCAAACTAAATATGTAAAGGAATTACTGAAGAAGTTTGGGTTAAAAGATTCTAAAATGGTTGGAACTCCTATGGTGACTGACTACAATTTGTCTAAAAATGATGAATTTCTGAAAGCTAATCATACTTTGTATAGATCTATGGTTGGTGGACTGCTATATCTTACTCAAACTAGACTAGACATTGTGCATGTTGTGTGCATGGCTTCTAGATATCAAGTTGATCCAAAAGAGAGTCATGTCACTGCTGGAAAGAGGATATTCAGATACTTGAAAGAAACTGTGGATTATGGTTTGTGGTATCAGAGGAATGATGATTTCATGTTATGTGCTTACATTGATGTTGATTGAGATGGTGATGTTGATGACCGGAAGAGTACCTCTAGTGGTGCTTTCTTTATGGGTAAGAAATTAGTTTCATGGGCAAGTAAGAAATAAGATTAATTGTCCCTATCTACTGTTGAAGTTGAGTACATTGTTATTGCTATTAACTGCACTTAGGTAGTTTGGATGAAGAAAATGTTAAAGGATATTGAAGTTATCTATGATAAGCCTACTGACATATATTGTGATAATTCCAATGCTATTAATATGCCAAAATACCCGATGCAACATTCAAAGACTAAACATGTATCAACCAAGTATCATTTCTTGAGAGAAAAAGTCAGTGAAGAAGAAGTGAAGTTAGAGTATGTGTCTACAAAGGAATAAAATGCTGATATTTTCACTAAGCCTGTGCTTGTAGATACATTTGTCTATTTCAGAGACAAGTTAGGTGTATCTACCCCTCCTGATGAGAACTAGATGCATTGAGTTTCATCAATCCGGTGGACTTCACAGTCTTATCTTTTTGTCTGGATTGATGAGTTTATGTTTCTCCTCTAGTGGAGTAGTCTGTTTGAGGTTAGATTGGTTATATGTTTTAGGGGAAAGAATCATGATTTGTCTATTCAAAGGGGGAGAGTAATTTTTGTTTTTTGTTTTGAATACCTTTGTCATTAATGTCAAAGGGGGAGAGAAGCATATGAAAAACTATTTTATTTGCTTGATCTTAGGAGGAGTTTATTGGAGATGTTTTCTTTCTTTGCATTGATTGTTTTTCATATTCATATGTTGCCATCAATGCCAAAGGGGAGATTGTTTGACATTGTTGCTCCTAGGATATGTTGTAGTCATTGATGTCAACATATTCCTATTATTTATTATTTTGATGATTGCAGATTAGTTTATTGGGATCATGATTTAGTGTTTGGAGTATTCCTAGTATCATTACATCTTTCTGTATTGGTTTTAGTGATCTAGAAAGCTTAATTGATCATATCATATGATCCGGTTTGTAGTTTGGTGTTTTTGATCTATGCTTTGTAGAGTTCATTATTTCCTCCGGTATATCTGGCGTGATCAGATCCTAAGATGAGTCTTTGGGAGATTGTTTGGGATAGTATTGTGTATCTTCATTTCAGATGGTTCGTAATTTGGTGCTCCGCAAGTTATCTTTCTTCGTAACAATTGTTGTTGTTTGAGTGTTCTTGAGTTTCAGATGTTGATTGATGAAGATTTGATAAGTGATGCTAGTACAATTGTTACTAATGATTCTAACGTGTTTGCTGGTGTTTCCTAATTATGTCCTATTTGTTTTGATGATCCGCATTGATCATTGTGCAAGTTTTTGGTGATTTTGCTGAACCGGTGATGTTCTTCGTGTTATGCGATATTCTTGGTGGGATAGCGTGTTGCGGTTGATCTTGGCATGATTTCCGGTGGTGTTGCGTATTCAAAGATTTGGTTTAGGTCCATGTTATATCATGTATATTATTATATTGGTATGCTAGTTGATCTTTGTATCGTATGATGTAATTTTTAATTGTGAGATGAGGGTTTAGATGACGTTATTGTCAAGGTTGATGAATTATATAAATAAGTGATAAAGTCATGTAATTTAGGTATTAAGGTGTGTTTGCATTATCAGAGAATGATGTATGTGCAAACAAAGGAATTCATCTTTCAATGTGATTGAGCAGAGTTATGGAGGGTTGCGGAGAAGATATATGTGCTTAACCAGAGCTGTTATCAGGCATTTGGAGATGCTATTCTTTCAATTCATTCCTTTCAGACTTCCCTAAGGGTTGTAGCCTTCTAATTTATTGTATCTTGAGCTATAAGCTCTAGGTAGTGTGTCTGAATGTTGGTGCATTCCTCATTATAATTATTTTCATATACTATTGTAGAGTATCATCTTATTGTGGGTAGGTTCCCATCATGGTTTTTCCCTTAGCCGGGTTTTCCATGTCAAAATATTAGTGTTGTGTGTTGTGCTATCAATTTTCTTATCTTTGTTGTTGTTGTAGTTTATCAGATTTGTGATTGCGGTTAAGTTTGTTAATCCGATGAAAACTGATTCACCCCCCCTCTCAGTTTTGCTTCATTGATGTTTCCAACAGTTTTTTGGTTTTCTTAGTTTTCAAATGATTTAAACTAGATTAATTAAACATAATAATAAATTAGCATTAACCAAATTGAATAGATGATTCTATTTAATTTGATATAATTAATTAAATAATTATCTACTATTTATTTATGTCAAGTGCATGTTGGCATTGCTAATTGATTCCCTAAAACTCTCTAAAGATTAGTCAATCTTATGATTAAGGATTTTAGGCAATTGGCCAATGAACATGGAATTAAGTTCCCTCTGCACTTTAGGTGCCACTAACCTAGGTGGGTCTCCCTTCTAACAATATAAAAATATGGTGAACAAACTCAATTAGATATTATCATAGTAGATTGATTCTCATACATAATGATAGGGATTTGGAAGATAAAACACATGAATGGGTTAAATCTCTTGTAATCTTTTAGATCCAAGTATGAGAAAATATAATAATTAAAAATAAATTAGTCACTAAATTAAAAATATTCATTCTTAAATGGTCCTAGGGTTTGAGAAAGACTTATTTGTTTAGATCAATGGCTATGTAGGGATATAGAATCATATGGTTATGCAAATCTCTTGTCACAATAATTTAACACAATTTCAATGGACTATCAATATCATTTCATTGTAAAATGTTTCCTACAAATGGAATTCAACGTAATTCTACTCAGTAATCCCCATGCAATACAATGCACTCTTCATATTATAGTGAAGTAAATTACTCTATTACTTGTACAGAAGAAATCATAAATCTATTCAATGCACAAAGAAGCATTGGAGTTCATTTAATAATATTTAATTGATTTATTTAGAATAATTAAAGCATTAAAAATTGGAGATAATTATGTTGAATCATGCTTATCATATACTTCATTTGAATTGTACATTTCCATTACATAGAAACTAACTTACAAAATCTGTAACTCAACATCCTAAGATAAACTTGAGAACTAAAGGCTGATGCCGATCCAAATTAAAATTTCTTATAATCTATTACAACAAGACTCATATCCCCTTTTATAGAATAAGTGAGCCTATAGGCTCATGAGCCAAGTCACATGATACATGTGTCACATTTTACATTCGAAACTCTTAACTCCATTAGAATAGAGTAGTTTAAATTTTTTTACAAAATAATATTTTCCTTTTTCCTTGAAGCTGAGGAAGTTTATTGAGATAAAATCTACAACTAGAATATCTAATGTAGCTCCAAAATTCTGATGTAGACCAAAATTGCCACTTGACATGTCATTCATATGATCAAGATGTTGATGTGAAAAATGATGACCTATCGAAATCCTTAACTACATTGATTCATTTTACCTCTCTAGACAAGACACATAAACCTCTTCTATTGGCCATTGAAACTCTAACACTTCAGAAATTTTTCTAAAGTGAGAATTGTATTTATCATCCAAGATTATTTTCACCTTTTTAATGAAGTTTTCTAGTTTAGACTCTAATTCTATTAATTCATCCATAATGTTATTTAGTAATGCTAAATATGGCTCTCCATTTGTACATATGAATGAGCATAAAGAAGGGATGACAATGACAATGCCAAATTCACTTTTCCATGGTTATAATGGATTGATAATCACATAATTATCTAAAATTTTGGGTATAAATATCCTTTCATCGAGAGTATCAAATTATTTAAATTTATTATTCAACTATTTCTTAAGCCTAGATTGATATGTTGGAATTTCCCAACAAACCAATAAATTCATTTGTAGCTACCAACCCTCAAGAATATTGGTGTCATATCTAGCTCAATTTTAAGCCTCATGTATTACTAGTGTCATGTGGATACATGTACCTAAAATATCCTTTAAATATGTTGATGTTTCATTTATTGAATATAGTTATTTCTCAAATTATTATATCCACTCCATGCAACCTAAACCTTGCAAATTATTTTGGATAGTCTATAGCTACCAAATCATGTAACAAGTTAACAATCCTTTTGGTTCCTTCTTCCCTTTTTTTCTAAGTTTATCCTTGATCTCTTTTATCCTTGGGGTCAATGTTTCCCTATCTTGTATGTGTTACTCCAATTTCAAATGAGCGCAATTTTGGGATAACCCCCACAAATTTTGTCCAAAATTGTGGCCCATAATCTCTAAGCTCATTTTGATTCAAAGCGATTAATTTATCTTTGGGATCATTTTTAGAGTTAGTCTTATTTTTGGTCATTTAGGTGTATTCTCAAACCTTAAACTTGATACAATAATTAGAATGATTTTTTAGGTATAAATCAGGTTCATGAACTTGAAATGCACACTTGGGTGCAAATTGGGTTCATAAACCTGATTAGCACCTCTTTAATGCCCACAAATTGGTGCATTTATTTTTTATTATTTGAGTTTTAATAGGACTCATTTGTCCCTTTGAATTCATTTTTATAGTTTTGGATTTCATTTTTACCTTGCCCTTTCGGTTCTCAAGGCAAATCTCATCAATTCCTTGTTCTTTCATCTTGATCTTAGTCATCTTTTTCCAAGTATGTTGTATTTTGTCCTTTCCTTTTACATTTTTCCTTGTTTTCATTTTAAAGCTTAAGGTTTATGTTGTTTAGGTTTGTGGCATTGAAACTTTTTACTTTTAGTTTTGATCTTCCCAAAAAATGATTGAGCACATGGCTTCGAATCAAAAAATAATGTGTCACATTATGATGTGGTTTGGGTTCATGCCCTCAAACTATATTTGTTTCTATAGAATTCACTTTCACTTCGTGTAGTTTGGGCTTGTAGGCCCAAACTACATTTTACCCATGTTACTCGATATAGTCTAGGTCGGCAGGTCCGATCTACACCATTCTTCATTTACATCACCACTCTTTGGTGTGTTTCAAGCCTACAAATCTAAATTACACTATCATTTGAGTGTTGTGGTGTTGTTCAGGTCTGTCAACCTGACCCACACTAGTCTTAACTTTGAACCAATCAATTGGTTTAGTTCGAGCTAACGAACTTAAACTACATATTGAAAATATTGTCATTGGGTGTAGCTTGGGTTTGTCGACCTAACCTGCATCACATCATCGGTGTTGTTTGAGCCTATGGACCTGAACTTCACCAAAGGCACCTTTTTATTGGTGTTGTTCAGGTTTATAGACTCAAACTATACCAATTAGTTTTTGATCTTCCCAAATGATGTGGTTTGAGTCCATGGACCTAAACTACACCCCAAGTTACTTGCTTTTTAGATGTAATTTGGGCCTATGGACCCAAATCACATAAATCTTGTTTGTCCTTCCAAGATGCATATTGGTCTTATGGACCCGATTTACATGTTTCACATACCTTTTCCACTTTGAGGTGAAAATCGGGTCTATAGACCCAATTTGCTTCTAAACAGTAAATATGCCTAAGTTTGCCAACATGTAGATCAAGTCTATCTATAGATCTGATTTACACTCAATACTTAGAAATTTTTCTAAGTAAAAATTATTTCAATGTTGAATATTTATCAGTATTGAAGATATTTTTCTACTAATTTTGGAGGATCTTTTTGAACCTTGATGTAGTTCAAGCTATTCACAAATGTCAGAACCATCTCCAAGAAAGAAAACAATGAAGTTCAAGAAACAAGATCCTCATTCGGTCTTTACACCATCTATAGTGGCATCAAATATCATAAATATCAGGGGGATGACCCCATAACATAGTGGTTAGCTACGAGCCTCCTACATTGGAGGTCTTGGGTTTGAGTCTACTCGACTGGTTCTTAGCTCTAAGGAAAAGCTAAAAATACCATTTTGGCTATGAATTATCTCTCTCTCTCTCTCTCTCTCTCTCTCTCTCTCTCTATATATATATATATATATATATATATATATATATATATATATATATATATATATATATATATATATATATATATATATATATATATATATATATATATATATATATATATATATATATATATATATATATATATATATATATATCAAGGACACAAGGATAGGCCATGTGGATATTGATGAGTTCCTGAGGTGGGTTGAGAATCCTCCACACTACTATCTAATGGAACCCGCCATTAATAGTAGTATCCATTCAATTGTGACTTTCCCTATGTCATCCTAGAATCTAGAATTCGTGCTTGCAGTGGTGAATCACTTTGATCCTATTTGTCTAAGTTTAAAGGATGTAGAGGCAAGAAAGTGATCATTTTGAATGAGGATTTCTTCAACCCCTTATTCAAGTTTCCGAATATAGGGTGATATGTAGATATAGATATAAAGTCTGTTGAGGCCTATTATGAGAAGTGTTAGTAGCAGCCAAGAAGGAAGAATGAGAGGGGGGGGGGAGTGAATCAGTCTTCACCAAAATATAAAACTTAAAGTAGAACAACAAATCTTACATATTGAAGCAATGAACAGATAAGTAAATTAACAACACAAAACAAAACACCAAGATTTTTGACATGGAAAACTTGGTTAAGGGGAAAACCACAGTGGGAACCTAGTCACTGTAAGATGATACCCTACATTAGTATGTAAAAATATTACAACGGGGAAGGCACATGCATTTAGGAACACTACCTAAAGCCCACTTCTCAAAAGATATATGCTCAGAAGGCTACAACCCTCAGGGAAGTCTCATTGACTTACAATATAATTCAAACTACAATCCAAAAGAAGTGAACTAAAAGAACAACATCTCCAAATGCCTTATTATAGTTCTGGTCAAGCACAGTTGTCTGCTCTACAACACCAAATGATAAATCACTTGTTCACATATACACCACTCTCTGATAATGCAGACACAACATTGACACCAAAACTACATGACTACATCACCTATATATATAATTCATCAACCTTGATAACAAGGTCAGCTAAACCCTCAACCCTCAATTATAAAATTACATCACATGATAAAAAGATCGACCACGGGACCAATATAATGATTTATATAGCATAGCATGGTCCTAATTCAAATTCCCAAATGATCACATCCACCGAAAATCACACCAAGATCAACCGCAACACGCTACACCACCATAAATACCACATAACACACAAATCAATATTGGTTGATGAAAACCACCAAAACCTTGCACAACGATCAATACGGATCTCCAAAACAAATAGGACATGACTAGGAAACACTAGCAAGCACGTTAAAATCATCTGGAACAGTTTCACCAACATCTCTTTTTAAATCTTCATCAATCAATGTCTAGAAGCTCAAGAGAACAACCAATCAACAACTGTCACAAAGAAAGATAACTCGCGGAGCACAAAATCACAAACCATCTAAAATAAAGATACACAAGATAATCCAAAAAAATATCCCAAAGTATCAGCACAAGATCTGATCGTATCGGAATATATCGAAGGAAATATCAACCTCTGCAAAACAGTGATCAACAAAACCAAACTACAAAACCAGTTCAGAAAATCTTGCCAATCACATAGGAATAAATTATAGGAATATGCTGACATCAATGACAACAACATATCCTATCAACAACAATGACCAACCACATCCAACAATCTCCAACAAGAAGCACTTAGAGAAATGATGGAGGAATATCAATGACAATTGGTTAAATACTCCTAGGGATACTACCATTTCCAGATGGCCCAAGACCTTTGCTTGAAGTGAATTCAAGTAGGAAGTGAATGAATTTATTACTCTTCTCAACAGAGTAAAAGGGATTCCCACTTCCAATACATGTTATGAGTGGATGTATCAATACATTCATATCATCAAATGATACAACAAGAAGATCTTCTTGGGTAATATGATCAATGATGCCTTGTGCAAGTAGCTCACTAAGGTACCTACCACTTTTAATTTCTACATGACTTCCTACTTGGTGTATGTTGCTATCATCATGAGGAATTTTGTAGGTTTGTCCTCAGAAGGAGATAAAAGACAAGTCCCAATTTGGACACACTATTCTCAATTAAATCTTAAAGAAAGTTTACATCATTTTAGAAGAGTTAATGATGTCCTTCTTTGGTTCATATATGTGTATGTTTGATAAGAAACTTGAGAAGAATAGGATTTTCGATGAATCTTGGGAGGTTGTCAATCAATATGGATGTTGTTCTTATAGTTTGATACCTTCACCTATCTAAGGATAAGATGTTATGATGATCAGCCTTGAATGCTCCCAAGGTATCCATCTGATAAAATTATTTTGATGGAGTTGGCAAGGAAAATGGTGGTGGATCATGAGAAATAATCTAGTTCTCTTAAAACAGGTTGTAATTTTTCTTTGTCTATTGGGAGATACTTCATCAAAGTAGTTTTCAAAGTTGGAGCTATGAAGGATGAGATGAGAAAAGTGATGATGAGGAAATTCAAGTCCAGGAATGATTTTGATTACAAGGTATGAAGAACAAACTAAAAAAGAATTACACTCATGTTAATAGAGTTGAAGATATCTGGGTTGATTGCAGAACTGAGGAAGATAAAGGAGACTAGACTATTGTCGCCTCACGAAAGATCAATAATCAATCTCAACTTGACAAATATTCCAGATGATGGTGATGTATTATATCCAAACTATGAAAATAGGAAGATTTCTAATACTCCTCTTCCTTTCATCCAATGGTCTCAAAAGGAGGTGGTTTCTATAACGGTCAGGTTTTACAGGATTCTTGCAAATACCAATATTTTGGTAGCACAAAAAGGAATCCAATTGAAGCCATTTTTCATCGAATCAGAAGCTGATACTGTTGGGCCTATTGGAAAGAGATCAGAATTGAGAACAAAAAATAAGCAAGATAATTTTTCTTCTCCTAAAGCTCCCAAGTACAAGTTCACCGTAGGAACAAGTAAAGGAAAGGAACAAGAGAAGTATTCTACATCAAGTTCTCAACAAGATAAAGTGTTGGATATTGTTGAGAAGTTTGTTGGAATGATGTGTTGTCATTGATGTAAACATATTCTTCTATGTATTATAGTGTTGCAATAAGATTAAATGAGTTGGTTTGGCCAGTGTGTTGCAGATGGGTGTTAATGCATGATAGCTTTGGTAAGATAAATGATTGAATGAGAGATAAATGAATTCTCTCATTCAATCATTTATCCTATCGATAAACTATTAGGAAAAAATTCAAGCTATTGTTATTTCATTTGATGATCATTCTTCCTTTGGATATGTTCAATCTACTTAGTTCGATAAATGTTCAAATGATCGATAATCATATCATAGCATAATATACCGATTAATATCAGTTTGCATTATAACTAAGAATATTGATTATTATCGGGCTAACCAAGTATCCTGATTTATATCGGTTGATGTATTGACAGTAAACTAATAAATGATTATTGGGATTAACCAATTGGTTGTCGTGTGACAAAGCATACAACGCTTGGTATCACTTAAGCGATCACCAATTAGTATCGATTAAATCAAGTTACGTAGACACCGATTGGTGTTAAAGAATAAGTTACGTAGAACCGGATTTGTATCAGGCTGTCAATTAATGTGTGCACCGATTGGTAATTATAAGGCAAAGGGTGTGATCAAGTAATGTCTTGATCGGTCATGTCTAAAAGACATGACCGGTCAAGGCATTGCTTGATCCTCCCCTCTTTCATATATATATATCAATCGATATTTGTGAGAAGAATATAGAAATCAATAAATGCTCCTCTCACCTGCCATACAAAAGAAGATAATCAGATTTATCATATGAATAGACAATACATAGATCAAGAAAATATAACTAGAATATATCTTGCATATTGAATTGAGAATTGAACATCATTTACATGTTATTAGAGCCAGGTTAAATCGAACTCGAGGCTATTCAATTTTGTGGAAAATTCAAACAAGCATATATTCAACATCAAAATTATTGTAATGGGTAGTGCCATCAGATTTAAAGATCCTATCATATTTGTTGAAGCAATCAGACAACTCCTCGTCTAGGTCGGAACTTCTTTGAGCATGGTGATTTCGATATCTCGATTGCCTATTCTAATGCAATCTAGATATTAAGGGAGATCGACTCTACTCTTAGGGAATCAATTGTAGTTTGCACATTAAGAGCCAAGTTCTTTGTGGAATCACCAGTGAGCGATTCTATGTGAATCGAACAAGGCAACATGGAAGGTTGCAAGTCAAAGTTTGATGGTGGATATGTGTCTCTAACTGTCCATAAAATCACAAGAGTAGCCAATGCATTTTGGATGAATACTTGTTCGTAGTGCCTTGTTATCAATAGACAACAATGACTATATAATCAATTGTCGACCATTCCTACCATGAGACAAGATTATCTTGTCAAGTTCCTTTCTGTACGAGGATAGGTTCAAACATGCCGCTTGAAGAGGTCTATCACATTTATAGAGTAATGAAACATAAGTTGATGGATATTATCGCAGGCTATGTGAGTATCATCTCCTTCTAGTTGTGAATGGAGTTGAAACCCTTGTGATGCGATCTGGAACCTTTTGTCTCAAATTTCTGCAGAGGCGATGACATAGTACACACACCCCATGAACATAGTTACGCTACAAAGATGATAGAGTATGTAGCGTCAAAATGCGAGAGAGATGATCTTCCATGTTCCAAGCAGACACTGCAAAGCAATGCAATGTGGAAGAGCAACAACCAGATCAAAAATTATGATCTTCTAAACAAGCTTCTAATTGTTGTAGCTGGTGGCCATGCTCCTAGTCGGTTGGAAAAGAAGGCAGAACATGTTATATTGGCAGTAATGAGCTTATTATATTGTGGAGCTCGAGTTGGATCAATCTATTTAATAGATAATGCATTGACAACCCTACATGTTGTAAGGTGTATTGAAGATGATGCTATTATAGAATTTGTAGAATTTTTTGCTGGAGGAATGCAATGGAGGAAAATAGTTGACAAATACTCCAAACAAATATGAAAATGGAGAGACTTCTCTTCATCTTGTTTTCTCGGTAGGGTCACACAAATATGTTTCATTTGTTTTTGAGAAGGGAGCTGAAGTAGACATTCAAGATGACCAGAAACAGACACCTCTGGACAATGCAATTACATGTAGACAAGATGCAGTCACAAATGTCTTTAGGGAACTAGAGGAAATTGCCGAAGTAATAATAATAATAATAATAATAAAAAGGAATAATAAAAATAAATAAAAATTGACCAACAACAAAAGTTCAAGGGAGGCGGCAAGATCTTGATCTGACAGAAATCTAATGGATTGACTGTGTATCAAATCACTTAGCAAGTTTTGTGATTGGTAGTTCCATCTATTGAATTGGGCATTAAGGTTTATCTTTACTGTTGTTTGGCGCTAGCGCCATAACATTGGAAACAATAGTCATATATTTTCCAGTCAGAGAGAGACATGAGAAGTGGCGGTCTTATTGTAGACAAAATCAATTTGATGATCTCTTTCCATAGCATATACAAATTTGCAGAGAAGGGTCTTCATTTAAATGCATGGTTGGGAAGATTATTGAGGAAGATCGATGCCACATTGATACTGTTGAGTGTCCTGTGCATGGCATATGGGCTCAACATCTCACGGATCCTAGTTATGTCAGATGAACACAACAACTAAAAGTATGTGTATCAAAAAGCAACCATCAAATGAGATCTAAATCTTCAAGTGCAAAGAATCAGGAATGAACAATTGTTGGATTGCTAGGAAGACTAATAAACAAAGAGATAAGTAATCCATGTTTGATTAATGGTCATGAATTTCATAAGTAGTTATTAATTCATGCAATTACATTATGTGTGTTATTTGTGAATCAACATTGTCAGTAGGTGTCTGCACATGACAAGTTGCATTTGAATATCTTGTTTCAATTTCTTCAACGTACTATGAGAAACTTGCCCCTTACATGCAGGACATCTTTAGAATCACAACAGAAGCAGTTAAAAGTGATGAAGAGCTTGTTGCTCTTTAAGCTATAGAGTTTTGAAGTACTATTTGTGATGAAGAATTTGGGAAGAATATGGAGGGGACTTTAGTGGAGATTCTGAGATTTCACATTTCCATTCTATAAACAAGTATTTGCCTGCAGAAGTGCAACAGTCCATGAGGAAGCAATGTTGACCATAGGGCCCCTTTCTTATGCTACTGCTAGTGAATTTGCTAAGTACATGCCAGAGTTCTCTAAGTCATGTTTTGTAGGTGATCTTTCGAGATAAAGAAAGGACAGACCAAGAAGCATAAGAGATTTAATTCAAGGGAGAAAGAACTCGATGCTTGCAATCATAGGACTGAGTTGATGGTGGTAAGTATTTATTGAAGAAGAAGAACCCATATAGTTTGTCCTTGCAATCTAGTTCTTCAAAGAGGAAGTCAGACGGTTGATATCAGATTCAGAGGGAGTCTAACATTTCATCAGAAGCAACCTTAGACAAAGAGGTCAGAAGGTTGATATCTGTTTTAGAGGGAGCCACACCATCATGAAGATATGCTTAACGCATTCTTCTCTATGAGAGAGAAGTTTGAGGAGCAAGCCCTTGTTAATACACTCTTCTCTGTGAGGGAGAAGTTTGAGGTGAAGGCCCTTGTTCCACCCTCTGGGAGTAGTCATGGTGAACGTCATGATGAAAACATCACATTGAGCAACTCTGTGATGGGTACTTGTGTTCATATGCATTCTCATACATGGGAGTAGCCATGATGGATGCCATCATGTTGAGTACCATGATGAATCATTTTCCACCCTCTAGGAGTAGCCATGGTAGATGTCATTTCATGACTATATTATTAACAAGGATTCCTCCCTAGCTAAGAGGGAGTGTTGATGTTGTAGTGGCCACCCTTGTGAAGAGACATACAGTGTCATTGAGGACCAAACCCTTGTGAAAGGGTGCCTCCCTCATATATATAGAAGATGCAAACTCATTCTCTGATCCATTCAATTTATGTGAAGAGCAATTTATATATTAGCTAGAGCAGGTCGATCCTATGAAGAAGGCCAATTAGATTTGTTCTTGTGAAATTTGTTTTAAGGAGTGAAGCAACATATATTGGGTCTATATCTTGTATTATTGCTAGACATATTTGATATATAAAGAATACATTTTATGTTGGGTTTTTCCCCCTCGAGTAGGAGGTTTTTCCCTTGGAGATCAAACTGCAGATATTCTGACCAAACCTCTTCCCAGAGTGAAGGTTGATCACTTCAGAAAAGGGGATAGAAAGGTAATTTGCTTTGTAATCTATATTTACATATCAATAAGATGTTTAATGTGTAAACTTCTTTGTCATGAAAGGACACTTTAGATTTTATCCCCTATGTTCATATCTAAGAGGTGACGATCTCTTAAGATAATGAACACTTGTATGTAGACATTATAAGGTGAATTTCTTATAATGTCCAAACCAGTTATCATGTTGGATCTCTGGTGTGTCATGGATGTACCATGATTGTGTTGTGGTAAAACATTTGTATAAGGTGTTTTGTGCACATACCACAACTTAGATAAGATGAGAATTTAAATCTTTCTCATATGATTATCCTTAAGCATTGTGTGTTTAGGCAATACTGATATCACATGCTTAGGTGATATCCTATCATCACAAGATTGATGTGATGGACATGTGTATCACATGTTTAGGTGATACTTCATATCATGTGATTAGGTGATATGATTTTCTAAGATGAGAATTTAAATCTTTCTCATATGATTATCCTTAAGTATTACATGTTTAGGCAATACTGATATCACATGCTTAGGTGATATCCTGTCATCACAAGATTGACGTGATGGACATTTGTATCACGCGTTTAGGTGATACTTCATATCATGTGATTAAGTGATATGATTTTCTCAGAGAGTCAGATTGTGTAAAGAATACTAATCATCATTTGAATTGTGATGCTTGATATATTGTTGGCATTTATCTTACCTAGATAAGAGGGAGTGTTAATGCATGATAGTTTCAGTAAGATAAATGAAGTCTCTCATTCAATCATTTATCCTATCGATAAACTATTAGGAAAAACTTCAAGCTATTGTTATTTCATTTGATGATCATTCTTCCTTTGGATATGTTCAATCTACTTAGTTTGATAAATGTTCAAACTATCGATAATCATATCATAGCATAGTATACCAATTATTATTGGTTTGCATTATAACTGTGAATACCGATTGTTATCAGGATAACCAAGTATCCTGATTTATATCAGTTGATGTATTGAAAGTAAACTAATAAATGATTACCGAGATTAATCGATTGGTTATCACATGACAAAGCATACACCGCTTGGTATCACTTAAGCGATCACCAATTAGTATCAGTTAAATCAAGTTACGTAGACACTGATTAGTGTTAAAGAATAAGTTACGTAGAACTCGATTTGTATCAGGTTGTTGATTAATGTGTACACCGATTGGTAATTATAAGGCAAAGGGTGTGATCAAGTAATGTCTTGATCGGTCATGTCTAAAAGACATGACCGGTCAAGGCATTGCTTGATCCTCCCCTCTTGCATATATATATATATATCAATCGATATTTGTGAGAAGAATATAGAAATCAATAAATGCTCCTCTCACCTACCATACAAAAGAAGATAATCAGATTTATCATATAAATAGACAATACATAGATCAAGAAAATATAACTAGAATATATCTTGCATATTGAATTGAGAATTGAACATTATTTACAATAGGGTGTTGCAATTTAATGGGTTTTGAGATAAGTTTCTCTAGTTGATTCAACCAAAGTTTATGTGGCCTTCATGGTTATTTGATTGAGTTATGATGTCTGGTATTGCGACTAGTTGTTCAGTTGTTTGTGTTGATCAGTGTTTTGGATTCTGCTCTGCATTGCTCTAGAATTGCAATATCTTGGTTTTGAGATTTGGTAGAGTGTTTGGGACATTCATACATGTCCTCAATTTAGTTGGTTCATGATTTGGAGGTCCGCAAGTGAATCTTTCAGTTTGACAGTCAGTTCAGTGTGTGTTCTTGAGGTTCAATATAATGATTATGAAGATTCTAGTAAGTGGTGATGTTGTGGTTGTTGTTGTGGTAATTCATGATGCTTTTGGATGTTTCTAGACCGTGTTCTATTCATGTTGATGGTCCACATTGATCATTTTCTTGATCTGGTGGTGTTCTTTGTGTTACACGACATTCGTGATGATTGTAGCATGTTGCGGATGTTTAAGGCATACTTCTTGGATGTTTTTCTTGCATCCGGTGTTGGTTTAGGTCCAGACTATATCTTATCTCACATTGTTTTGGTTCACATGTGTTGTTGTAGCATGTGAGGTTATATGCTTTGTAATTTGTATTGAGGTTTGAGCCGACCTTGAAATATAGGTTGATGATTTGTATAAATATATGTAACAGTTATGTTGTAGATGTATCTGCGTTGTATTTGCGAATGTGTGATCGAGTAAATGTGTGAGCAACAGTTTTGATCTTTCAGAAGTGTGAAAGAAGCATGTGGCAAAGAAGATCAGACTGTGTGCTTAATCAGAACTGTAACCAGACATGTGGAGATGCTATTTCATCAATTCATAATCCTCTGGATGTAATCATATTGTTTTTGTAAGACAATGAGTCTTCCTTAGGGTTGTAGCCCTTCTTGTTTTGTGATTTGAGCAGTTAGCTCTAGGCAGTGTGCCTGAATGCATGTGCATTCCCCATTGTAATATTTCATTTACTCCTAACAAGGTATTATCTCATTGTGGGGTAGGTTCCCACCATAGTTTTTTCCTTAATTGGGTTTTCCACTAAAAAATCTTGGTGTTATGTGTGTTATTGATGTGGTGTTGATTTGTGCTTTCAGTGCTAATTATCATATTTGAATTTAAGTTTGAGTTGTGTAGAGTTTTTGAGAAAACTGATTCACACCCTCCTCTTACTTTTCTGCCTTATTTCCAACAATTGGTATTAGAGCTAGATCCTCCAGAACAAGCTTGACTACTCGAGGAGATCTAATATGACAACCTTTTCTTTTAAGAAGGATAGTCTAAGATTTAAAAGAATAAACTACACTCTCTGGAAGAACAAGATGGAATGTCATTTGAGATGCATCGGTGAAGATTATTGGAAGATAACTAAGAATGTGTATAATATTCTTGCTAATGGTCCTACAACTCCATATGAGATAGAGGAAGCTGAATTTAATATTAGAGATAAGGAAGCATTGTTGAGTGCCTTGTGTGATTCTGAGATCACTAATGTGATGGATTTGTAGACTACTCATGAGATCTGGAAGAATCTAGAGACTTTTTATGAAGGTGACAACCATGTAAAAGTTTCTAAGTTGCAGAGATTGAAGGGAAAGTATGAGATGCTGAAGATGAGCGAAGATGAGAATATTACCTCCTTTGTGCAGAAAGTGAATGAGCTTGTGTTGAATATCAGATGTGTTGGTGGAGTGTTGGATGAATATGAGATTGTGGCTAAAGTGCTAAGATCCTTACCTCCTACTTACAAGCACAAGGTTGTTGCTATTAAGGAGATCTGGACAGTGATAGATGTGACTAGAGACATGCTGATTGGAAAGCTTGTTACTTTTGAGTTGAGCAAGTTTGATGAATCACTTCCTAAGTCAGAATTTGCATTTAAAGCTACTATATCTGGGAAGCATAAGTATCTAAGAGAAATTTATACAAGGGTATCCGAATATGAGAAGGAAATGAGAGAGCTTGAAGAAGAAGAAAGAGAGCTTGAAGATCTTGAAGCCCTGATTGCCAGAAGATTGCCTAAAAGAGCCAGTAAGTATGAAGGAAAGTTGTCTCTTAAATGTTGTAATAAGATAGGACATTTTACCTCAAGATGTCTAGAAAGAGTTTCTAACAAGCCATTGAAGCCATATAAGCCTAAATATTAGAAGAAGTATTAATTTGTCGTTGATGAAGATGTGACAGATGATGAATCTGACAAGGGAAATTTAGGAGATGAGTGGGTGTTTATTTCTATCAAGGAAGATGATCCAGTGACTACTGATTCTACTAGCTACATTATTGAGGAGAAAGATTTGGCTACTAAAGTTGAAGAGAAAGATGAATGGGTTATTGACAGTGGTTTCTCTCATCACATGATAGGTGATAAGAGTAAGTTTGTGAGTATGAAAAAGTATGATGGTGGGGTAGTAAGATTTGGAGACGACAAAGCTAGTATAATCCGTGGTAGAGGTTCTATTTCTCTTGATGGTAAGTATAAAACTAATGACGTCTTGTATTTTGAAGGTCCAAAGCATAATCTTTTGAGTGTTGGACAAATGGTTGATAAGGGTTATTATTCGCAATTCAAGAATGGCAAATGTAAGATCTTGAGTAGCTCCAAAATTGAGATTGAATCAGGTACAAAGACTAAAGGTAATATCTTTCACTTGAATGCTGGTGGTAAAAGTTGTTTGATTGCTTAGATTGATTAAAGTTGGTTATGGCATAGAAGGACGTGCCATGTAAATTTTGATTGCATTGTTAAGATAAGTTCCACTCAAGTTGTGAGAGATCTTCTTAAGTTAACAAAGTCTTCTAATCTAGTATGTAAGGAATGTCAATTAGGGAAGCAAACAAGAGTTTCTTTCAAAAGAAAACAATATACTTCTAATGGAATATTGGATCTTGTGCATACCTATTTGTGTGGTCCTTATAGAGTGAGAATATTATAGGGTGACAAGTATTTCATGTTGGTGATTGATGACTATTCAAGGATGATGTGGGTTACTTTCTTAAGGGAAAAATCTGAAGCATTGGAGAAGCTCAAGATTTTTGAATCTATGGATGAGATTGAGACTGGATTGAAGTTGAAGTGTCTAAGATTTGATAGAGGTGGTGAATTTACTTCTGGTGAGTTCCCTTCTTTTTGTGAAGAGCACGGGGTGAAGAGACAGTTATCTGCTTTGCAAACCCCTTAGCAAAATGGTGTTGTAAAAAGGAAGAATAAGACAATTTAGGAAGCTGCCAGGATGATGATGATTGAAGGGAATGTTTCACATATCTATTAGAGAGAAGTTGTAGTACTGTGGTTTACATTTTTAACCAGTTGCATATTAAAGTTGATATTAGTAAGACTCGTTATGAGTTATGGTTTGGTCATATTCTTATAGTTAGATATTTCAGAATTTTTGGAAGTAAATGCTATATCAGAAGAGATGAAGATATAGGGAAGTTTGATGCTAGATATGATGAAGGAATCTTTCTTGGTTATTCTACTAAGAGAAAGGCCTACCGATGTTATAATAAGAGATCGAGAAAGATAGTTGAGAGTGCTAATGCAAAAGTTGATGAAGGAAATGAGTATCTACCTAGATGGTTCAGATATGATTTATATGATCAGATTATCAATTCAGATAAAGTAAAGCAAGTGAAAACCCATAGTCAAATTTAGATTGCTCCGAAAAATCCTAAGAATGAAGGAGAAGCAAGTGCTAGTGCAGAAGAAAGAGCTCAATAGTCTGAGAATTAGGGAAATCCTAAGACTCCCAGGTATGTAAGGTTAAATCATTCAAAGAATCAAATAATAGGTGATAATAATATAGGTGTGATGACTAGGAGAAGAATTTTTGAAGAGTATTGCTTGATTTCTAAGATTAAACCTAAGGATGTTTATGAAGCTTGTAAAGATGAAAATTGGGTTAAAGCAATGGAAGAAGAACTAAATTAGATTGAAAAGAATAATACATGGATTCTTATTCCCAGACCTAAGCATAAATATGTAATTGGAACTAAATGGGTGTTTCAGGATAAATTGGATGAAAAGGGTGAAGTTGTTAGAAATAAAGAAAGACTTGTTTGTAAGGGTTATTCTGAAATGGAAGGTATTGATTTTGAGGAGACTTTTCCTGTGGCAGCTAGAATTGAAGCGATTAGATTATTTCTTGCTTATTCTTCTTACAAAGATTTCAAAGTGTATCAGATGGATGTCAAGTCAACCTTTCTTAATGGTGAGCTATAAGAAGAAGTTTATATTGAGTAACCAAATGGTTTTTAGTTGACATATCATAAAGACATGGTTTGCAAATTGAAGAAAGCACTGTATGGATTGAAGCAAGCTCCAAGAGCTTGGTATGCCAAATCAGATAAGTATTTGATGACGCTTGAATTGAATATACTAATATTAATCTATACTTCAATATTGATAATGATAACATCTTGATTGTTAAAGTTTTTTTATTTTTTGTTTGGAAATGATGGTTTGTGGAAAAGTTTGCCGATGATATGCAAAATGAGTTTGAGATGTCTATGATAGGTGAGATGAAATTATTTTTGGGATTACAGATAACTCAGATGGTTAAAGGAATTTTTTATATCTCAATATAAGTATGTGAAGGAATTGTTGAAGTTTTAGATGATTCAAAGCTTGTTGGTACACCTATGGTGACCAGATATAAGTTGACAAAGGATGATGATTCTCCAAAAGCAAATCAGACTAGATATAGGTCTATGATTGGTGGATTGTTGTATTTGACATAGACTAGATCAGATATTATGAATGTTGTATTTCTTGTTGCTAGATTTCAATCTGATCCTAAGGAATCTCATGTTGTTGATCTAAAGAGAATTTTTCAGGTATTTGAAAGGGACAGTTGATTTTGGTCTGTGGTATCATAGAGATGATGACTTTACTTCGAGTGCTTTTACTGATGTTGATTGGGCAAGTGATGTTGATGATTGAAAGAGTACTAGTGGTGGTGCATTTTTCTTGGGTAAGAGATTGGTTTCATGAATGAGTAAGAAGAAGAATGCTATCTCTTTGTCTACTGTAGAAGCTGGATACATTATCATTGATAGCAATTATACTTAGGTGATGTGGATGAAGCATATGTTGAAGGATATCAGAGTTGTTTTTGATGAGCCTACTACTATATACTATGATAATTCAAGTGCTATAAATGTTTATAAAAATCTAGTGTTGCATTTAAAGATTGAGCATATATCAATCAAGTTTCATTTCTTGAGAGAAAAGGTGAATGCGAAGGAAGTCATATTGGAGTATGTATCTACAAAGGAATAGATTGCAAATATCTTCACGAAGCCTTTGCCTAGGATACATTTGAGTATCTCATAAAGGATCTAGGGGTGATTGCCTCTCCTGATGAGAAATAAGATGCATGGATTTTCATCAATCCGGTGGACTTCACAAAGATATCTTGTGATCCAGATTGATGATTGGTGGCTTCTACTCAGGGGGAGTAGTTAGTGTTGCGGTTCAGATGTTCAAATTTATTTTGGGGGAGAGAGTGTTTGGCTAGGGGGAGAGAATCATGTTTTGCATATGTGCCTTTTGCATTGATGTCAAAGGGGGAGAGAGTCATGTGAAAAACTCTATGATGGAGAGAGTCCTATGTTGAGATGTGTGCATAATCTTAGGGAGAGATTGATGGTTGTTGATTTCTCTTTCTGCATTATTTTTTTTCACATTCATATGTTGTCATCAATGCCAAAGGGGGATATTGTTGGATATTGTTGAGAAGTTTTATAGAATGATGTGTTGTCATTGATGTCAACATATTATTTTGTGTATTCTATTGTTGCAGTCAGATTAAATAAATTGGTTTGGCCAGTGTGTTGAAAATGATTTGTTGCAGTTTAATGGGTTTTGAGACAAGTATATCTAGTTGATTCAACCGATGTTTTTGTGATCCACATGGTGATTTGATCGAGTTACAAGGTTTGGTATTGTGGTTAGTTGTTCAATTGTTTGTTTTGATCAATTTTCTGGATTCTGCTCCACATTGCTCTAGGATTGCAATATCTTGCTTTGCATATTTGGAAGAGTGTTTGGCATATTCATATGTGTCCTCAATTTAGATGGTTCATGATTTGAAGGTCCGCAAGTGAATCTTTCAATTTGATAGTCAATTAAGTGTGTGTCCTTTGTTGGCAATATGCTGGATTTAGTCAAGTGTTGTCATTGATGTCAACACTGTATCCCAGTTGGATCTATCTCAGTTAGTCCCGGTGATCATTTTTGTTATAGCTATCATTCTGATCTGGTATGATCAGATCTCTAGAATCAATTTTTGATGTTTATTCTAATGGTTATATGCTTGCTCTATTCTAGTGGTTTCATTATTTGGTTATCACTTTTGGCATTTTCGGTTACTGGTTGGTTTATGCCTTTATTGGCTAACTTTTGGCTTCATCGACTTCTGGTGTTCCCGGTTAGCTTTACCAGTATGCTGTTTTGGTGACTTGGTCAGTGGATTTTGGGTTTGACTTATGGAATCGGTTTCTATCAGGTTGAAGGTGTTTCTTGATCATATCTCGAGCATTTGGTGACTTTGCATTGGATGGTTTGTTGTTATGGTGGTATTATTTGGATCCAGTTAAACTTTCACTGTGATTTTCTACCGGTAAGTGAAGCGTGTTGGATTTTGGTCTTAGCGGAATCCTTGACGAATATAATTTTTTGGTTACTTGATTTAGATCCATTCTATGTAATGTAAATCATAATATTGGTCTAGTGATATCATGTGATGTAATTTTTGTAATTATGGGTTTATGGGTTTAGGGTTTAGGGTTTAGCCGACCTTGTCAGTAAGGTTGATGTTATGTATTTATAGGTGACTTATTCATGTAATTTGGAGATCGATGGGATGGTTGGTTAAGTCTGCATTATCAAAGAAAAGATTAAGTGCGAATAAAGTCATATCAGTCAGGTGAAGGTTGGAAAGGTTTTTAATTGCATAAAAGACATCAGTTCTTAACTAGAACTGTATTAGGCATTAATAGATGCTACTTTCACTATTCATTGTTTTCTGGATTGTAGTCTGATGAATTTGTAAGTCAGTGAGACTCCCTTTGTAATGAGTAGTGTGCTCTAGGCTGTTGGACTTTCTGCATGTGCAGAACCCATTGTAATTATTCATAATACTACTGCAGAGTATTCATCTGATTGTGGGTAGGGTTTCCCATCGTGGATTTTCCCTTTTCGGGTTTTCAACATCAAAATATTGGTGTTATGTGTGTTGTGATTTTATGATATATCTTTAATTGTGTTGTGCTCTGATATAAGGTTTATAATTGAATTGATTGTTGTTATTGTTAGTAAACTGATTCACCCCCCTCTCAATTTACTGCTAGTATCAGTGCATTCCAACATTCTCGAGGTTTGATATAATGATGATGAAGATTCTAGTAAGTGGTGATGTTGTAGTTGTTGTTGTGGTAATTCATGATGCTTGTGGATGTTTTTAGATCGAGTTCTATCTATTTTGATGGTTCGTATTGATCGTTGTGCATGTTATTAATCATTTTCTTGATCCGGTGGTGTTATTCGTGTTATGCGACAATCATGATGATTGTAGTGTGTTCTGGATATTTGAGGCGTAATTGTTGGAGGTGTTTCTTGTGTGCGGTGTTGGTTTAGGTCCAGACTATGTCTTAGCCAACATTGTTTTGGTTTGCATGTGTTGTTGTAGCGTGTGAGGTTATATGCTTTGTAATTTGTATTGAGGGTTGAGCCAACCTTAAAATATAGGTTGACAATTTGAATAAATATATGTAATAGTCATGTGTGAGATGTATCTATGAATGTGTAATTGAGTAAATGTGCGATCAAGTGTTTTGATCTTTTGGAAGTGTGAAGGATGTGTGTGGTAGAGCAGATTAGACTGTGTGCTTAACCGAAACTATAACCAGGCTATTTCATTAGTTCATAATCCTCCAGATGTAATCCAAATGTTTTTATAAGATAGTGAGTCTTCCTCAGGGTTGTAGCCCTTCTTGTTTTATGATTTGAGTAGTGAGCTCTAGTCAGTGTTCCTGAATGCATGTTCATTCCCCATTGTAATATTTCATTTACTCCTAATAGGGTATTATCTCATTGTGGTTAGGTTCCCACCATGGTTTTTCCCTTAACCGAGTTTTCCACATCAAAAATATTGGTGTTATGTGTGTTATTGATGCAATTTTGATTTGTGCTTTCATTGCTAATTATCAAATTTGAATTTAAGTTTGAGTTGTGTAGAGTTTGTGAGCAAATTGAATCACCCCCCTCTCATTTTGTTGCCTTATTGCCAATAGAAAGAACAAGAACCAGAATAAGGGGAGTGTGAGGATGAACCTATTGATGTGGACCAACTTGAGGAGGAACAACAACATCAAGAAGAGTAAGAAGAAGAAGAGTTTGATGAAGAAGGTTTACGAGAGATTTACAGAGGCACTGAACTAGGAGAAAGAGAAGGTTATGTTTCATAGGTATGAAGTCCTATTTCAATTGCTACCTCTTTGAAGGTTCATGTTTCTAAATTCATACCATTTGGGTACACTATTTCATATGTGTCAGATTTTCCAAATGTGACCATTTCTATTGTTTCATCTTCTTCTAGTGAAGTTGTCTTAAATACTCATCGAGATAACATTGAAAATGTTTTCTCCACTTTCCCAAATTTGTCTGAAGTATCTACATCTATGTTTGGGGACTTTGACAAGTTCATGTCAGATATGGGGCCCTTTCCTAATGTGTCAACTATTGAAAATCCATCTTATGTTATGAATTCCACTCCTCCAATTATAACTGTAAGGAAGTTAAGTAGCAGAAACAACTTCCTACACTAACCTTGAGAGGAGGGTAATGCAAAACTTTTTCAAATCATTACAACAGTTACAAAAAATAGAAATAGATATAATAGCAATCATACCACAACACAATGATTTACATGGGGAAAACCCTTTCAGGAGAAAAACCCCACCCTCCAAAAGCAGCTCAATATTTTATTCAGCAATCAAAAATAGATTACAACATACTTGCAGAGAAAGCTCTTTGCAGGAGTACCATTAATCAGAGATTCAGAGGCAACTCAATAGCCATAAGACTCTTACACACAACCTCTATCTCACACACCTCATAAATAGGAGATACAATACAAGAAACCGTCAAACGGTATTACAAAACCATGGGCTAAAACCACCCAATAAGGTGTAGCCAACCTTATCTCCCTTCTAGACGCCCTATGACATGTTAAAGCACACATCAACATGTGTCGCTCCCTTTTACAGCTCATTTATGTATCCGATACAAATTATTTTTCCTATTTCAGGAGTACAAACTTTCGGAGGCCATAACTTGAGAACCGGGTGTCCGATTGACGAACCGTTTGAAGCGCCGAAAAGCTCGCGAAGTGCTCTATCACCTCGTAACCCACTGCACCGGTTACGACCACTTTTCAGGGCATTTCGGAGCCTCTAAAGTCCCCAAAATTAAATTTAAATATTTTATTGCACCCCTCCAAGATGAAAACATTAATATCTTCAAAACTAGCTGTGACCTTGCGACGCAACTTTACCGGAATGCTTATCTAACCAACCAGAAGCTTCAGGGAGAGTTTCGCACCATTTCGTGCTCAAATGAAAACTTACTATAAATAGTAACCTCACATAAATGCAAGGTTGAGACACCATTTTTCCCAACAAATCTCCCACTTGTCGAACACCTTGCAGGAGTGGAAGGGAATGTCAACACAATGAATCAATTGCTAGGGGCCATAAGGCCCATAGACTCTGAACACCATCTGAACTTCTTTGTGCTCACAGCCTTAGTTAAAGCATCTGCAACATTCATCAAAGTTTCCACCTTAACCAGCTTCACCCTACCATCTTCGACCATATCTCTAACAAAATGATACTGAACATTAATATGTTTGGTCCGGGCATGAAATGTCGGGTTCTTAGCTAGGCTAATTGCACTCTGACTGTCACAGTAAACTGTCACTGTACCTTGTTTTATTCCAATATCCGAACACAGTCTCTTAAGCCAAATGGCCTCTTTACAAG
This sequence comes from Cryptomeria japonica, assembly GCF_030272615.1. Classification (NCBI taxonomy): domain Eukaryota; kingdom Viridiplantae; phylum Streptophyta; class Pinopsida; order Cupressales; family Cupressaceae; genus Cryptomeria; species Cryptomeria japonica. The sequence continues at coordinate 79,343,261 of NC_081408.1, read as the reverse complement.
CATGAGTAGCTGCCATATACTCTGCTTCAGTAGTGGATAAAGCAACCACAGCCTGTCGCTTACTCATCCAACTAATTGCACCACCAAACAAAGTAAACACATAAGCACTGGTGGATCTTGTGCTATCAATATCACCTGCCCAATTTGAATCCACATAACCATGGATATCAAGGGAAGTCATGTCTCCAACTAAATTACCATGATAACACAAAGAATACTCTGAAGTACCCTTCAAATATCTGAAGACTCTTTTGACTGCATCCCAATGAACTCTACCAGGATTAGACATATATCTAGAAAGTACTCCCACTGCTTGGGCAATATCTAGCCTAGTACAGACCATAGCATACATCAAGCTTCCAACCGCACTCTGGTAAGGCACTCTGCTCATGTCTTCCATCTCCAATGGGGATGTAGGACAATCTGAAACAGATAGTTTCGTTCCAACTGTAAAAGGAACACTCAATGGTCTACAATTCTGCATGTTGAACCTTTGTAGCACTAAATTCACATACTTACTCTGGCCTAGCCATAGCTTTCTGTTCACCCTATCTCTTCTAATTTCCATCCCAAGAATGTGCTTTGCTGCACCAAGATCTTTCATTTCAAATTTAGCAGCAAGCTGAGACTTCAGTTTTGAAATCATACCTTTCCCTTTACCAATGAATAACATATCATCAACATATAATGCAATGAATAAGAAATGATCACCATCAGATTTATAATAAACACAGTGATCTAATTTAGAATGTTCAAATCCCAAACTCAACACATATGTATCAAATTTCTGGTACCACATCCTAGGACTTTGTTTGAGGCCATACAAAGATTTCTTCAATTTACAGACCAAATTACTTTTGCCTTTCACCACATAGTGCTCCGGCTGTGTCATATAAATATCTGCCTCCAAATCACCATGAAGGAAAGCAGTTTTCACATCCATTTTCTCAACCTCTAAATCATAAGCAGTAGCAACAGAAAGCAAAAATCTAATGGACGTCATTTTTGCAACAGGAGAAAATATCTCACCATAATCAACACCCTCAACCTGAGAGTAGCCTTTTGCAACCAACCTTGGTTTATACTTCTCAATGCTTCCATTTGAACCAATCTTTTTCTTGAACACCCATTTACAACCAACAGGTTTTCGTCCTTTAGGCAATGGTACAAGATCCCATGTATCATTCTTTTTCAAAGTTGCCATTTCTTCCTCCATAGCAATCTTCCAAGATTCTGTATCATTCATACCTAATGCCTCTTCTACAGATTTCGGTTCATCCACACTAGTATTCAGAGCAAAAATACATCTCCAATCATTAGGTGAATACCTTTCAGGTGGTTGTCTATGTCTTGTAGACCTTCAAACAAGCTGAGTTGGAGGTTCTTCCTCCTCTTCTGAAGATTCAAAGCTAGACGAGCTCTCCTCAACTTCTTGCCTATCTAGGGGTCTCGATTCAACTCTTTCAGGTGTAGAAGGAAGTTGAATCACATCTTCTTTTTTAGTCTGTTCTGGCTGCAATGTAACATAAGGAGACTTAATTTCTCTAAAAATAACACTTCTACTGTGAATTACCTTTTGTGCAACAGGGTCCCAAAGCTTGTATCCTTTCACACCATAACTATACCCGATGAAGATACATTTCACAGCCTTGTTCTCCAACTTTGTTCGCTTCTCCTTTGGCACATGTGCATATGCCTCGCAACCAGAAACTCTAAGATGTCTCAATGAAGGCTTGTGACCTGACCATGCTTCCATAGGCGTTTTATCAACAAGAGCTGATGTAGGAGACCTGTTAATCAGGTAGCAAGCAGTGGCAACAGCTTCAGCCCAAAACTTTTGTTCGAGACCAGCACCACTCAACATACTCCTAGCCTTCTCCATCAGTGTCCTGTTCATTCTTTATGCAACTCCATTCTGCTGTGGAGAATACGGAGTTGTCTTCTGCCTGTTAATTCCACAGTCTTTACAGAATCTATCAAAATCATTAGAGAAAAACTCACCGCCATTATCAGTTCTCAAACATTTTATTTTCTTTCCAGTCTGCAACTCAACCATTGCTTTAAATTCTTTAAAACGACTAAAAACTTCAGATTTACTCTTTAGAAAATAAACCCATGTCCTTCTACTAAAATCATCAATAAATGAAACATAATATGTGGATTTTCCAATCGAAGAGACATCTACTGGACCAAACACATCAGAATGGATAAGATCCAAAACACCACAAGTTTTATGAGAACTCGAGTAAAACTGAACGCGGTTTTGTTTTCCATAAATGCAATGCTCACAGAAATCAAAGTCAAGATTACAATCATTCAAACCTTCAACAAGGTTTTTATTTTTCAAGGTCCTTAGACCCTTTTCTCCAATGTGGCCAAGTCTCTAGTGCCATAACATAGTCTTCTCTGTAGGTAACTTTGCTTCAGACGAAAGAGCACCCTTAGGTACCCAAAAACCATTTCCATCTGCTGAAGGTGAAACCTTCAAATCTTCCAGTGAAGTATCCACAGATTTACTTTTTACAGAAGTGCTATTACACTCAACAGTGTATGCTTCAAGCTTATACAAAGTGCCAAACCTGACACCTCTAGCAACTACCATAGCACCCTTAATCATCTTACATCCTGCTTCAGAAAAGACTACCTGCACACCCGCATCTATCAGTTTGCTCACAGATAACAAGTTTCATTTTAATCCAAGGATATGCAGCACACCATTAATCCTTTTTATTCTACCATCAGAAAACCTGATTCTAACTTTACCTCGACCAACAATGTCTAGATGTGAATCATCACCCAAGTACACCTTACCTCCATTAAATCCTTCATATTCAGAAAACCAATCTCTATTGGAAGTCATATGAAAAGATGCACCTGAGTCAATTAGCCAGGCATCATTACCTGCATGAGTCACCAAAGCCGCAATAAATGCATCGCCATCTTCCTTGTCGGACTCAGAATTAGAATCGAACTTTTTCTTTTTCTTCTTCTTCTTTTCTTCTTTGCAGTCCTTACGGATGTGACCCGGTTTACCGCAGTTCCAGCAAATGACTTTGGACTTTCCAGGAGATTTCGATCTCCCTTTGGATTTGGACTTGTCGCGCTTCTCATTCTTGTTGCCTTTCTCCTTAGGTCTTCCATGAACGGTTAGGGCTTCCTTTGAACTGATGGATACCTTCCTTCGCATCTCTTCACCGAGTAGGGCACCCACCACATCTTCAGATTTCAAAACAACAGAAGTACTACCGATAGCCATAACAAGAGAATCTCACGAATCAGGCAAAGAACAAAGCAAGATCTGACATTTCTCCTCCTCGTCCATCTTAACACCGATGGATACTAATTGAGCCACCAACATATTGAATGCTTCCAGGTGGTCTGCAATTCGTCCACCCTCTTCCATCTTCAAGGAATACAATTTCTTTCTTAAGAAAATTTGATTTAATAAAGATTTCACTTGATACATCTCACCAAGCTTAGTCCATAGCTTCTTTGCAGAGTTCTCTTCATGGACATTGATTAGAATAGAGTCTGCCAGGCACAGTCTAATTAGACCCTTGGCTTTTCAGTCCATAACATCATACTGAGCTGCCGTAGTAGGATCTGAGGGCCTTTGGACATTCGCATCAACAACATCCCAAAGATCTCGATCTATTAGCAGATCTTCCATCTTCAGCTTCCACATCTCAAAATTACTTCCATTAAATTTCTCCACCTCTATTCTCCCTGACGAACTCGCCATCTGAATATTCCTGCAACAAGATCAAAAAGTGTCTTCTGCACAAGCTCCCACTCAAATCTGGATTAGTTCAAAAAACCCAACTGCCCACAATTGAAACCAAAGGTGATCAGGCTCTGATACCACTTGTAAGGAAGTTAAGTAGCGGAAACAACTTCCTACACTAACCTTGAGAGGAGGGTAATGCAAAACTTTTTCAAATCATTACAACAGTTACAAAAAATAGAAATAGATATAATAGCAATCATACCACAACACAATGATTTACGTGGGGAAAACCCTTTCGGGAGAAAAACCCCACCCTCCAAAAGCAGCTCAATATTTTATTCAGTAATCAAAAACAGATTACAACATACTTGCAGAGCTTCGCAGGAGTACCATTAATCAGAGATTCAGAGGCAACTCAATAGACATAAGACTCTTACACACAACCTCTATCTCACACACCTCATAAATAGGAGATACAATACAAGAAACCGTCAAACGGTATTACAAAACCATGGGCTAAAACCACCCAATAAGGTGTAGCCGACCTTATCTCCCTTCTAGACACCCTATGACATGTTAAAGCACACATCAACATGTGTCGCTCCCTTTTACAGCTCATTTATGTATCCGATACAAATTATTTTTCCTATTTCAGGAGTACAAACTTCCGGAGGCCATAACTTGAGAACCGGGTGTCCGATTGACGAACTGTTTGAAGCGCTGGAAAGCTCACGAAGTGCTCTATCACCTCGTAACCCACTGCACCGGTTACGGCCACTTTTCAGGTCGTTTCGGAGCCTCTAAATTCCCCAAAATTAAGTTTAAATATTTTATTGCACCCCTCCAAGATGAAAACATTAATATCTTCAAAACTAGCTGTGACCTTGCGACGCAACTTTACCGGAATGCTTATCTAGCCAACCAGAAGCTTCAGGGAGAGTTTCGCACCATTTCGTGCTCAAATGAAAACTTACTATAAATAGTAACCTTGCATAAATGCAAGGTTGAGACACCATTTTTCCCAACAATAACCACTATTGTTCAAGGCAATGGAACTTCTTCCCAATCATTAGATACACATGATGATAATCATTCCATTGTGTCATTCCCTAATTGCTTTCTAACACTCCCAAAAGGAAGAAGCAAGTTATTTCTCCTAATGATTTTGGTTTTGGTCAGCTAGTGTCTGTCAAATGAAAGACCATAAAGAAAGATAAAACCATCTCAAGGGTTAAGGTAGATAGTCCCAAGAAAGTATGAAGAAGTTGTAGAGCCTCCTAAAATATAAGTCAAGTCCAAGTAGAGGACTATGTGATAAGAATGGTTGAGCTTAGGAAGCAAACCCATGAAGGTACAATGAAAGATGCTTAGTCTGGTTTTGATATTCTTATGGCAAGATACAATGAAGAGAAGGTCAAGAAAGATAAGCTTAAGGCACAATAGGAGCAACTCACCACTGTGTTAATTAAGATCAGAAATTCTTTTGAAGTGATTGAGATAGTGACCTCATCATTTGATGAACAAGTCATAAAGAAAGTTGAATAGGTTACCTCTGTTGGCAACAACAATGAAGGAAAACTAAGAAGGGGTGGTGAATCACTTTTCACTGGATTATCAAACTTAACCATAACTACAAATATGATAAACCGCAACAAGAACAAAGATAAGCAAATTGATAGAACAACACACAACACCAAGATTTTGATGTGGAAAACCCGGTTAAGGGAAAAACCACGATGGGAACTTACCCACAATAAGATTATACTCTGTAGTAGTATGTGTAAATATTACAATGTGGAATGCACATGTATTCAGGCTCATTGCCTAGAGTTCACTACTAAAAAATATAATAACCCGGAAGGCTACAATCCTCAGAGAAGCCTCACTAACTTACAACAAGATTCAAACTACAATACAGAAGGAATGAAATACAAAAGGGTACATGACTTAGGTACTAGCTTGCTTTGTCACTAGGGGCCATGTAGATCAAAATAATTTCATAGATCATGAGCTAGTAAGTTTCATTATGCTAGTTGACCATGAGCACAACAAGTCATGTCCAATGAAGCACATAGGCTAGCAAGTTATGTTATGCAAAGTGGCTTATAAAGTACACAAATTCACAAGCTAGAAAGTTATGTTATGCTAGGTGATCATGTGCTATTAATTCCTTAGAGACTTATAACCATGCTTTAGATAGTGTTATGAAACACAACACCATTATGGGGGACACATCAATATGCCAAAGATCAAGAGGCTTGAACAAAGAAGGGTTCAAGTGGATTAAAAAATGTATAGGTAAAGTGGTCCCCCTTAAAATATTAGCATGCACAATATGCAAATGTTTTAAGGAAAAGAAAATGGAGAAATAGGAAAGAGGGGGTCTATAGGATGGATGCACAACTCAAGAACTATTTGTCACTACCCCCTAGAATACATGTGAGGACAACCATAAAAAAAATTAATATTGTGTTGTTACTAAAATTTTGAAGTATGTTGCAATATGATGACAAAGATGAATTGATTCCATAACAATAGAGACTCAATTATAAGAGTGTTTAAAATTAAACACGGGTGATTCTCATTGTCTCTTTTTACTTGAAGAAAGAAGAAGTGCAAGAACATGTGTCATGAATGTGTTGAATTTTATCACACAAGGATCAACATTCACTAGTGGAATGGGTAGGCACTTGATGGTATGTGTTAGCACCCAAAATTGGGAGCTCACTTAAGAAAATATAGACCCCAAATAAAATTGAGTGAGGATTGGCAGGTTTTTTCCTTTTTATCATTGACCTTTTTCTCTAGTCATTGACAGGTTAAGTTATTACTTGATGGGATTAGCATCATTTGAAAACCGGGCCCATGTTCCTTGTTTACACTGTTCATTCGGTGATTTGTAGAAAACAAAAATCTTTTAAGAAAGGATGAAGTCATGAGACGTGGCCATTTGGCGATGTCCTAAGAAAGGAACTCAACACTCGGTGGGAGGTCTTCTTTAATTTGGTCAAGTCCTGAGTTATGCCATGTAGGACCAGATGCTTTGGCCTTGGTGAATTTATTTTCTTCGGTTGGGTGAGTGCTGAGAAAGATAATTATTGAAGTGATGTTGTGGGATCACTCGGGACTCGATGGAAGTATCTATTCCACTTCAGCGAGCCTTGGGTAAGAAAGGGATGAGCGAGCCTTGGGTAAGAAATGGATGAGAGCCACATGTTGCATATGTGGGGTCTCTGTTGTCAGCTCAACAAGCAGTGAGGCACCAAAATTAGCTTCGACGAGTTCCGAGGGCAAAAAAGGAGTAAAAGGGATTTGAGGAGAATGTTAGTAGAATGACACGTGTCAAGATTGGGTGTTAGACCAAGCGGTAGAGGCAATTACAAACATTGCTCAAATCAATGGCTAAGATCAATGAAGGAGGTTGGCATGAGTGAATTAGAATGCATAAGACTTTGAAGTATTAAATTTATGTTTAAAGGACATAAAGATCACAACAAAATCACCTGTTCATGATGAGCTCAAGAAGGATCTGTAATCACTACCTATAGATGGAAGGAGCAAGGAATTCAAACTGATGGCGAACAAGACTGCATAGGTATATGTAGCAAAGCTTTTTTGAAAAAAGGACAATTGAATTGGTGGTAGGAAGGAAATAAGAGGAGTTTTAAAAGCATAAAGCATAAGAGATAGTGTGCATGTAGAATTACATAAAGATGGGATATTTTTAGGGCTATTGAGTTTTCTTATAAAGAATAGCAATCTGCATCCTAGCCAAGTAGTGCCATGATGATTCTGCATGATTATTTGAAAATGGTTTCAGAGGTGAGAGTTTTACTCGCAGGATAAGATTGTGCATTCCTAAGTTTTAAATGCTATGATATAGGATGGAAAAATCTTCAATAAAGTGTTTTATAGCCAAAGGGACCTTGAAAATGTGTTGGATAACCAAAGGGTACTTGAAAGGCCTTTTCAGTTGTAAGGAACCTTTCAAGGGTTATCTACAATTTCCCCTGCACTACCAAAAGTCATAGAGGCAGTGGAAGAGGATAGGAAAATAAAAATGAAAGGGCGTGGATGGCTCAAATGCAATATTGTTTCAATTCAAAATGGTTTTGGAAGTTGCAACCCCCCCTCTGATTAGAATATTTCTCTTTGAGATCCTCTTTCCACTTGAATGGCTTCCAGTCTAGAACTTACAACTCCTCCATTAGTTTTGGGGATGATCCACTTCTTTTATCATGGAACTCCTCTTCAAGGATGTGTATCTCCTCTTCTAGTTGGAAGGATGCCAAGCATGCCTCCTTTGAGACATCTGTAACGTGATGGTGGCATGACTCAAAATAGTTAGACAACAATAATAGAAAACTCTCCATCAAAAGAGTTTTGGTGTGCATAACCCATTTTTGTCTTGTTCTAGACTAGTTGGGAAGCTTTTTTTTCTACACATGTTGATAACGTGTCAATTTGAAAAGGATCCAAATGTAAGCATCCTGTAGCTTGTGCATTCCTTGTTATTATAAAAGGAATACCAGGTTTGTTGATTAGGGAGTCTGAATTTTACACATCTCTAGTCGGGTAGTAGTAGTCCTTTGCTAATTTAGGGTTCTTGTGTAGTCTTGCAAAAAAGAAGACATAGCTCTCATATTGTAAACATCAATTAGTAATGAAATAAATACTTTGATTGTTGCATAGTTTGTCTCCTAGTTTATTTTTTGAATTCATGTAAGCTAATGTATTAAGGATATATTGGTTTATCTTGGTATTTTTATATCATTGTGCAATCATGCTTGTGGGTATCTCTCAAGGAGGGAATTAGATTCTATATGCAAATTATTGTAGGTTTAGCAAATATCTACATGATTAACAAGAATGGGCGAATGCAATTAATTAATGGAATTGAGTTAATGTTGGGCATTAACATTGATAAGATTCCCTAATTTGAATTGTTTTATGAGTGATACTTGTTCTTTTATTTTGTGGGTGTGACTTTATTCCCTTAGAAATGCATTGGGCTGTATATTTTGCCTCTGAAGTGTTTCAGAACCATTCTTTTAAACAATTCCTCTTTCTTTCTCTCTTTATATTGAGGTGGCAAGGGACTAGTTTCTGAGTGTGTGCTTGATATCCCCTCGTATCTTTAAGCATTGCATATGTTTATTTTTTAGTTGAATTTTAATTGTTGTGGGATCAGGGTTATGTATAAGTTTTACACATAAAAGATCCCCTGCGTAACTGAGAAGAATCTACCAAATTGCAAACTTGTGTAATTGTAATAAATTGGAAGGCAATTTAGATATGCCAATTCTAACAGGAATACCCTCCTGAGTTGGGTAGAGCTCCAAGTGAAGAAAGCTTAATTAAGCCTTGTTTCTATTGTGTTTTCTTGTCCTTAGCCTATTGATAGGTCAAGTCAATATTGAAGGTTTATTTCCTTGACCTAAAGTGTGATCAAGTCCTTATGGTTGAGGGTTGCAAGAAAAATCACCAACAATATGCATAGAAAGGAAATGTTGATTGATTGTATTATTCAAGTCAACTTCCACGCAGGCCCTTGGATTAACCCTTAAACTTGAAAATTTATCAAAAATATGCTTACACAAAATAAATATGGCCACTTGAGCCACAATATTTTTTAATAAGGGTCTAAATGAAAAATTAAGGAAGGGTAACTCAACCCACACAAGGTAATGTGAGGAGAAGGCCCTTCAAGATGAAAGTTAAAACTCCATGCTTGTAGGTAGCATATTTGTCCACAAATAACCTAGGTGTTGTATTGTAAAATGACCTGAACATGATCTGTTGATTTAAACATGCATGAAACATATCCTTTACCAAGGCCTCTTAGGGCTTCTATCTCCCAACTTTGATTTTCCAAGTTTAAATGATCCCACTTTTTAAATTCTACCTTAGAAAGGATGCCTTTAATTAAAAACAAGATAACAATTCTATTTTGACATTTAGTAATAATTTCAATAATGTCATCAATGTTGGTTAATAGATTTTTCCTTTTGAAATAGACAGATTTTTCATTCTATTAGCCTAGGAATGAGGGCAAAAATTTTAACATTAGTTGGGTTATTTATTTGTTAACTTCCCTCTGAAAGCTCCTTTTCATATCAAATTTTAGATTTTTAGAATTATAAATTGGGGTACACTTTTAAATATAAAGAAAGAAAAGGTGAGTAACATTTACTCATAGCCATGAAATAAATGCGATATAAGATCAACAACAAATTAAAATGGATCTTTCGAACAACTACCAAATACAAGTTGAAATATCAATAATTATGAATATAACCAATTTTACACGATATTTCCAACACAAATTGAAATATTGGTGAAACATATAAAGCTTTTGAATATGATACTTCACCACACTAAGAAAGGAGATGAATGCTTAGTTAATGGATACTATATTCAGACAGAAAGGTGATAAACAAATATTAGTTTAGAACACATACTTGCAGCAAATATCATGACATGAACATCCAAATTTACACATGCACACATACTTGCAAATCCTTTCAAAATGGAAAAATAATTATTTTTTCCTCCTTCTAATTGAGTCTCACTATCAAACATATGATGGAGATAAAAAATTTGGATCCTTTAAATATCTTTTGGTTACATATTTAAAGACTTACAAATGGAACCATCACAAAGTCTTGAAACCACTTATTTAAAAAATAAATTAAAAAGTTTAATACAAATTGAAACATTATAAAATTTCTAATGCCTTTTAAATAAAATAAACTAAGGCTGAGGTGGAAGGCCTTGTAGACCTATGTTGGCTCCATCCATCAATTCTTGTTGGGTAACTATTGCTTTGGCTTTGAAGTTCTTGAGTGCTTGACTGACAACTAGGATCTCAGTGTGTTGAAGTGTGATGATGTTCTTAGTTATCAGCTTTCATAATATCTTATTTCTTTTGATATTATCTATCTTGGCTGTGAAGGATGGATGAGTTTCATACCAAGATAGAGCTACATCAATCTTTTCCAATTCCTTCACTATATCCTTGTAAAAGGCCCATTCACCAAATAACGCTTCTATTTTTTCTCAAACTCCTCTTTTAGCTCTTCCATTGTTGCATCATTGGCATTATCCTTTGTCTTCAATTAACATTTATTATTTGAAATTTCTTTGATAGCCTCAAAAGTGATTCACTTTTGAGAGAAGAGTGGTCGTGAGTTGAATGTTAGGTGCTGACAAGGTAATGAAAGCCTAGAGTGATATCATTTTTTGACAATCCATAATATTTCTTTGTGCTATTTTTGAATTTAATTGTCTATGTTTATTTGCATCACAATTGAATCCAAAAACAACACAAAGAAATGAAAATCTAGTTGGGTCCCATAGGAGGTTTTCAAACTCACAATTATTTTTGAGCCTAGTCTTAGAGTCTTTTGGCAACTTTTTCTTCTTATTTGAAGGTTGAAATATCTAAAGTTTTGACTTGTGAGTCAGAGCCTAACAATGTTGTGGGAAACTTGTTGGCTCTCAACCACGATTTTGAAACCAATTGAAGACACCACCAACAAAAGAAACTTGGAGTCTTGAAAGAAACACTCTTCTTGAAAATACAACCTTTCAAAAGAAAACAAGGTTTCGAGAACCTTGACAACCTAACACATTTTTAAAAAGACAAACATTTTTAAAGTAAAGTTGTTGGGGTGGATCAAGAAGGGAATACTAAAGGCTTTGTTGGGTGGTTGTGAAAACCCCATTGGTACTCGACAATGGATTTGTAACCACCCTAAAAGGCCAAAGCATGGTAAAATACTTAAGTGCTTAATGTTTTAAAAAGATTTTAATGGGATCTTAGAGGAATGGAGAGATCCGATAAAGATTGCTAGGGACTTAAAAGTTTCATTTAAATGGGTAAAATATAATTTTTAATAGGGGACCAAATGCAAAAGAAGTTAATGAAACTTTGTCCTTACAATTTAAACCATACAAATTCAAAATAAAAGATTGAAACACTATGTCAAACCACATGATCAATTTGATGTTTTGCATTAGACAACTAGTAGAAGTTAAGGCTCCAATAGATGATGATGATGATGATGATGATGATGATGATACTAAGGTTTTTGGTTAAATACTTTGTCTTTGGAATACAATAATGTCATTTTTACATTAAGTAAAATAACTTCTCAAACCATATAAAATATGCTTTTAGCCCTTTTAGTGAAAGAAAAGAGAAAAAATGTAAGTTATGAAAGTTGATTCTGTTGGAATCCAAGAACACTGAGAGGGGTGGGGAGGGGAATCAATGTTCTGCCAATTAGAATATTATTAGCCTTATTAACAAATCCACTTATTACCAATATGCATAAAATAAAGTAACAACAAGTAATATTAATGCAACCACATGAATCAACACCATAACACAAAGATTTATACATGGAAAACCTCAAAGAGGAAAAACCATGGTGGGATTGGAGACCAACAATATCTATCAACTGGCCAACTGAATAAATATTACAAGAGGGTCCTGCACATGCAAGAAGGCACACTACCTAGAGCACACTAACTATAGATCCAATGATCTGGATTACAAACAAAAATTGAACTCTGAATGTGCATCTTCTATGCTGGATTAGTTTTGGTTTAAGCACTATCTATACCGGTTATACTGTAACCTCCCTTACCGGTAGCTTAGATCACTTCCCAAACCTCTAGACAAATAATCAAGATCGATTACAAATCTTTACATTCACATTCTATCAATCAAGATCTCACTCACATACCATCACATAACCTATCGCATCTCTTATCTGTCATATCCACAAAATGAATTGACCCAAGCCGACTTATATACCTAATTACATGAATAAACACAAATGCCTTATGAGAGTTTACAACCATATTTCAAATGATAAGACACATGTCAGCCCAAACAAAATATAAACATGAAACAATATGACCGTTTCCACTTCCACGCTTGTTGAATCAATCTCCTATGTCGGCCTCAGAATACCGGTTCCAAGTTTGTCAGTTACATGCCTGTCAGTTCCCTGAATGCCTATGAAGTGAATGTCAGTTACCTTGATTGTTGGATCTCCCATAAAGTGTGTTGCCAACAATGACAACTCCTATAACCCGGATGAGTGTCGATTGCCAACAATCTCCCCCTTTGGCATTGATGGCAACACTCGTGTGAAATTGATCGTTGTAGTGTTGTACCGGTTCCTGTCCAAAATCTAATCTCCCAAAATTGATCTCAGAAGGCTACTCCCCCTAAGATATACATTACTTCTTATGTCCCTTCAAAAATTTTACATCCACCTCTCCCCCTTTGACAACAATGCCAAAGGCCGGGGCAAAAAAAAGGAAATCAATGAAATTTTGTACAAATCAAAATTGTGAATTATACCAGATCTAAATGTACTTGAAAATATCTGGATAAGAACCCTTTCAAAAATCCCAAACAAGTATCCCAATCGGATTTTAAATTTCCCAAGATTGATACTAACCCGTTTAGAATGTAAGCGTGCAATTCTTCTTCTTTTAGGGTTGCGGTGTGGACATATTCATTTGCTCCATACATTCCTTCTTATGAAGTAACAAAGTATTAAGTCGAGGACTTACCAAACCTCTCAATTCTCTAGCCCACCGGATTAATTTATTCTTTTCTTTCTCCAGGACTGAAATTTTAGACTCAAAAAGAAAAATTAGACCATCAACAAAGTTGGTCAAAGATTCAGTATCATCAAAAGTGACTACAAGTTGTTCCAATTTGTCCTTATCTTCCTTAATCTTATTATCCAGGTCTGTTGTTAGTTTAGTTTTGTTAGTGCAAGACCGGTATATGCGACTACATTGATGAAGAGTTTCATGAATCCTTTTCATCTCTTCTGTCAGCTTAGCTTTGTCAGATGTGATCATATTATCACAGGTGACATTTCTAGTTGTATTATACCTTTACACCAACTGTTGGTTTGACACTTGTTGAAGAGTTTTATACTCTTCTGCAATATGCTCAGTTAAACCTTTCAACTTACCAAATGGACTAGCAACCTAATATATCTTGCATTCAGGTGCAAACTACTGCAAAATTGGAATAGCCTTCTCAATAACCTGTTTATCCTTTGATCCTTCCTTCCTCAATTTCTAAGACACAACAAACATCAATTCAAAACTGCTCAGTTGCTCAATATTCTTATTCCCAAAATGACCAAAATCTTCTTGACTAGATGAGTCAAGTGCCAACAACGAGGGACCAACAATTGGTGAGGGTGTCAGTACCCGTACTTCAATTTGTTCATTCTGACCTTTCTCATCTGCCTTTTGCTCAACTGCATCCTTTACCTTCTCCTCAGAACTGGTGGCTTCGCCACTTGGTGTAGCTATTTCTGTAGCCTCCACCTCATGAATTTTAAGTGTGTCAAAAAACATCAATTACTGGAGGAGGATTGTCTTGTACTGGTATGTTGATCTCTACATCATGTATATGTGTTACTATCGGAGGAATGTCATCAGATATTTTCTGTTCCAAAACTAGTGGATCTCCACCTAGTATACCTTTACCCTTAGCATTAACTGGGATGTCTAGAATGTTCGACTTAGGCAGTGTATCCGGTGATGTAAAGAAACTTGGTTTATCAACAAAAAACTTAACCCAAGCGTCATGAGTTTCCTTGACAATCTCATTTAGTCTTCCCACCATAAGATTTATATATCTTTGTCTACTCCGGAAAATTATTTTGTTAGCAAAATCTAGACACTGCCGCATCTCTTCTTCAATAATAGCACCACAAACAGTTAATAATTCTTGAACCTTTATATTTTTGTCTTCCTCAATAGTAGATAACCTCCTAGCATATAACTTGTTATATAAATCTATTGGTATTTGCTTCTCAATCTCAAGTAAAGCTTTCTTATATATGTCTAAGTATAACAAAACTGATTCTTCTATTTCCATTTTCTCTTTATCATCCATATCACCATAATAGTGTTGTATGTTACTCAAAATAACATCCTTTGTGATTTGATCAATTAGTTCAACAACAAAAAGTGGGCCAATAACCTTAACACTTTTACTAGATTCAAGAGTTTTATCTAGATCTGTTTTCTTCTTCTTACCGAGGGTGGGAGAAGACTCCTTGGCTAGTTTTCTTTTCTTAGTAGGCTTCCCCTCCTTCAAAATTTTCTTCCGTGTTGCTAGAGGAGTGACTTTAGTTTTCTACAACTTCCCTTCCTTGGGCTTCATCCTCTAAATCCTCATGTAGATCTTAGGAATCTTTGGGGTTTCATCCTCAGTCTTAGAACCAGATTCAATAGGAGCAATAAAGGTCTCTCATTTCTTTCTCTTCGATATACCCTTGTCGGTTTTTGCTTCCGGAGAAGCTTGTATAGCTGCCAGAGGAGATGTCTCTGCCAAACTAATGATTTGTTTGATCTCAGAAGACATCTTCTGGACAACCTGTCCAACCTTCTTTATTTGTCCTTCCCTTTTCTTCTTATTGAAACCTATCTTCACTTTAGGTTCCTTTTGCTTTGCAGTACCATTTTTCTCCTTCTCATCACCTGGGGTATCTATAAGCATCTTGGCATAGAGATCCAAGATCCGTGCATCAACCTCATAGCCCATTTCAGTAACCCAGATAGTTATAGGTTGCACTGCCTCCATTAAGGTTTCATCCTTCTTCACCATGAAGCATATGTCGGTAGAGTATTTGTCAACTATATGCTTAGATATCCTTTCCCTCTTCTTCATCGCTTTCTGAAATGATTTGAAATAAACCCACATAATGGAGTCTCTGTGCAATCCCAAATTCCTCAAGGCATCCTTATTTTGTTTTCCTACCGGTATATCAAAGGCCCATTGCCTCTTACCAGATCCTGATATCTCATTTAAAAGGAAAAGCATGAAATAGACAATGAGATTCCCATAGTGGAATATACCTTTCATTTCTCCCTTAATCTTTCCCAAATTTGAAATCAATTCATCACACATCCACTGACATAGATCATATTTCACATTTTCCTTTACCATCTTGTGTGCACAGTAGATACAGGAACTAGAAATAGAGTTTAGCCGGTTGGATTGATTTACCTTGTATCCGATCACCATGCTTGCAAATTAAATGTCTTTATCCCTGATGGTGCTAATCTGCATTGACCGGTTGTCAAAGGTGGCACTGGTTAGCTTGTTCACTTCATTGTTTAGAATCTTCCTCTTTCTCGGTGTCTGCCCGACCTGGGGTAAACCAGTGATAGCACGAATCACCTCCTTGGTGATTTTGTAGGGTCGGTCAAGCCACATGAACTTACCATGGACTTAGCTCAATACATACCGAATCATCTCATCCTCGAACTTGGACATCTCCAGAATATCGGTGAAACCCCGATCCTTCAGAATTTGAAATTTCGGTTTGATCAATCCATCCTTGTTCAACAAAGTGGACAAGTACATTGATTTAATCTCCGATGATCCTAGATCCTCCAGAGTGCAATAAATATGTGCTCTCACATCTTCCCAATAAAAAACTCTATTAGGAACCCTAGAAAATGCATTGATTGAGTCATCGACCTTTGCAATTTGAGGGCATTGCTTGAATTCCAGACGTGGATTCAATCCTTAATGTCCACCACAACAGGGGTAGCCACATCTACCGGAGCAGGAGCAGATCCAGAAGTCATCTCGATTTTCAGAAAAGTAGTGTGAAAAACAAATAAAATACCTCTCAACCTAAGCCGGTGAAAACCTTTGAAAATCTGCTAAAAAAATACTGGAAATTGCTGGAAAATGCTCTTAATCGCCTTGAACTCGCTTCACTTCACTCTTCTTCACTCTGAGTGCTGTGTGATCAAAAATGAAGAAACTTATCCTTTTTATCATGTGAAACCCTAATTTCTTATTGACATTAATGCATGCCGACATATCATACTGGATTCAAAATCCAATATCTCAGCGCTGGTTATCCTCCAAATTGACTTCACCAAGATCTGAAACAAGGTTTCAGACCTCTACTGGGTGTAATGTAGAATCTATCATTCATTTGCCTCCCCCTAAGGCTAATTCTTTAGTTACTGAATGTGCTCCTTGCCAGTGCAGGAACATTATGCTCTACCGGTTGAGTAACCGGTGAATTTTCCTTTGTCAATTGATCATCAGATTTCCTAACCCACTATTTAGCATGAGCTTGCTAGATTTCATCAACCTTTTGCTTTCCCTTCTCATTGGATGTGTCATTCCCTTCTGGTGTATTCTCGCTTCTGCAATATTTAGCAATGTGTACTATTTTTGTTGCATGCATAGCAAGTAACATTGTTTATCTAGAATTACCTTGTTGAGTCCTTGACTGTTCTTTGACCTACATTGATTAGCCACATGTCCAAACTTTCCACATGCATGACATCTCACATTCATTCTACAATCTTCTGTCCTATGACCATACTTCTTACAATTTGAACACTGACCAAGAACTGCATTATGATTCTGATTTGCTTTATTCTTGCATTGAATTGCTCTGTGACCAAACTTATTACAAACAAAACATCTACCATTAAATTTGTGTGCATTGGTTTGCCTTATCGGTGAATTCAGATTTCAATTGTCTGGTAGATTCCCCTAATTTGCAGTACCAGAGATTTATCCATGCTCAAATCCAAGACCTCTAGTGTCTCCAGTGTCTCTTTGATCCTTCAATAATTCATCAAGCCTTGCAGAACTAACCCTGAAATTTTCTTTGTATTCATTTGCAGCATCCAGATCACTTCATAAGACTATGACCATTCTTTCCAACTCTTGCTCATTGTTTTGAGATTGCACCAATTCAGTTCTCAACACATCATTCTCATGCATTAGCCTAATGCATTCCTTAGATCCATCTTTCAGAGATATAGTAATATTTTCTTCATTCTTCTTCCGGTCTTCAATCTTCTTGGACATCCTCATGGTCATGGCTTGCATTTCATTCTTCATGACATTATTCTCCTGACTCAACTTCTAACATAATTCCTTAAGGGAATTCTTCTCTTCATTATCTAGATTTTGTAAAAGTTCCTTCCTTTTAGCCCAAGCAGATGATAACCTCTCCTATAGGGTAAGGATAAATTCCTTTGCAAAATTCAACTCATCTTGTAGCTTCAAGCTCTTCAACCTTTCAATATCATAGTCTTCAAGTGCTACTTCAAGTTCCTTCTGTAGACTCATCTCCATAGATTCTGGATACAAGATCTTCCTAAAGTTGTTAGACTTATTCCGAGGCACCAACCTCTGATACCAATTGTTGGAATCCAAGAACATTGAGAGTGGGGGGGGGGGGGGTGAATCAGTGTTCTGCCGGTTAGAATATTTTTAGCCTTATTAACAAATCCACTTATTAACCGGTATGCACAAAAGAAAGTAACAATAAGTAATATTAATGCAACCACATGAATCAACACCATAACACAAAGATTTATATGTGGAAAACCTCAAAGAGGAAAAACCACGATGGGATTGGAGACCCACAATATCTATCCACTGGCCAACTGAATAAATATTACAAGAGGGGCCTGCACATGCAGGAGGGAACACTGCCTAGAGCACACTGCTCATCGCAAAAGGAGCCTCACTGACTATAGATCCAATGAACTGTATTACAAACAAAAACTAAACTCTGAATGTGCATCTGCTATGCTGGATGAGTTCCGGTTTAAGCACTGTCTATACTGGTTATACTGTAACCTCCCTTACTGGTAGCTTAGATTGCTTCCCAAACCTCTAGACAAATAATCAAGACCAATTATAGATCTTTACATTCACATTCTATCGATCAAGATCTCACTCACATACCATCACATAACCTATCGCATATCTTATCTGTCATATCCGCAAAATGACCTAACCCGGACTACTTATATACCCAATTACATGAATAAACATAAATGCCTTATGTCGTCTTACAACCATATTTCAAATGATAAGACACATGTCGGCCCAAACAAAATATAAATATGAAACAATATGATCGTTGTCGCTTCCACGCTTGCTGGATCAATCTCCTGCATTGGCCTTAGAATACTGGTTCCAAGTTTTCCGGTTACATGCCTATCAGTTCTTTGAATGCCGGTGAAGTGAATGTCGGTTACCTTGATTGCCAAATCTTCCATGAAGTGTGTTGCTAGCAATGACAACACCTATAACCCGGATGAGTGGAAATTGCCAACAAATTCTTAACATGAGAATGCATTATATTTTTTTGATGGAGGTTTGTCCACAAATTTATTTTTGCTACCCAATACGGGAGCATGAAAACCTCTTCAGCTAAGAGCCAAGGACTGAGGGGTATCTATTCCGCCAAATCCGCATGGGGCACGATCCTGACCTCATCCCTTTTTGATGTCGGAGCCTTGAACTTAGCAATACTTGATCTCTTGTGGGCTCATTAAGAACCATTCAACTTCACCAGCAGACCAAGGGCCCATTTATAGAATGCATTATATTAGAAAGAATAATGACCAAAAAAGAAAAATTTAATGTTATTACTATAACAAAAAGGATCACACAACTTGGACTTGTAGAACTCAAGCCAATGATGTTGTTAAGGAAAAAATAAAAAACAAATCACATGATGCTAACTTAGCCTATGTTGACAATTATGTTGAGAATGAGGATCCACTAGATGATGTTTTTGTCGAAAATTATTATTTTGAGCCTCCAAGATTGGAGGTTAGAGGATTTTTCACCATCTCAAGCCAACTTCTCACTCAAAGCATAATTTATTTCTCTTATTTTTTTTATGTTAACAAAATTGAAGAATGAATATATTGTAAAGTTTGGTTTTTGAAGACATAAGGGATTTGGTGAATTTAATATGAATTGATATTCAATTGGTTGAGGAGTTTGTAGATCTAAGAAATTATACCCTTTTGAGGGTCATGAGACAACTTGATGGAACATTGTGAATGGTTCCAAATGGATTGTTGTATGATAATTTGAGGAATTTGTGATTAAAGAGCTCGTAACCTAAGAAAATATTTCAACTAGGGAGCTAGACCCTTTTAAAAATTTTAAGATAACTTGAAGGAGTTACACTTGATTAAAGATTTTTTTTTAAGAAAATATTTCTAAAAAATTATGTATTTATCTATTTCAATTAGTAAGTCTTGTTGTATGAAATGTAAATTTATAGGGGGGTATTAGAATATTAAGATTTATATTAACAAAGTTACGCTAATGACTTGTTTATTTTTATTATTTAATAATTAGTTATAATTTCATAAGATGGTAATTTAGAAAATTATATTAGAAAGACTTTAGAGAAGTCATATTGTAATACATTCCTACATGTGGTCTTAGTGGGATATAAAAGATGGTTTTAAAACTATCTCATGGCTGCATTGCATTCAATCCAAATCCAATGATGGTTTGGGGCTTCTTGACCCCATGACATAAGGGATTTGTCTTTTTGCTAAATGGATAGTTAGGGTTGTTGAGGGAGAGGAACCTTGGAAGTGTTTGGTTCAACATAGAATTAACCTAGCTATTGTAAAATGGAAATGGCACCAAGTTAGATGGGTTGACAAATTACTTCTTACTCCCTTTTTCTATACGACAGCTTCTTTCTCTTTGCAATCCATCTGGAAGGCTTGGCAATTAGTTTGCAAATTTCTAAATTGAAAAAAATTCTCCGTACAACATGGGTTCAACTTTGCTTCCTTACCCATCTGGTGGAACAAGTTAATTTAATAGAATAAAAAAACCCTTGTTGTTACATTTCATAGACAAGCATTCTTTATATTTAAAATAGGAGTGAGAAAGTTCAATGCTATATGAGATTTTATACTTTAGATTGGACCTATTGGCAAAAATCACAGAGTATGTTTCAGTTAAACAATTATGAAGGGTTCTTGATTTTTGTCATATCTTTGGTGCTAGTTGAATTGACATGAAGCTTTGAACCCCGTTACAATGCAATTTTGGCAAAGATTGGTTGTGGCTTTATAAGTTCCCCTTCTATTACTTCTCTCTAAAGAAAATTTATTTGAGCCTCCTTCCAAATATTCCATTAAACCTAAGATTGAACCAAAAATGGAACTTTAGGTTTCGTGAATAGTTATGGAGGAAGTTGAGTGCTTGAATATGAAGGTCTAAAGCTGAGGCTAACGCTCAACTGCTGGTTTGGAAAATCCTACATTTCAAACTACCTGTCGTCGATAGGTAGGTAGTTTGAAATGAATGATGGTTCAACCAATCAAGTGTCCTTTTTGTCAGTGTCATGAAAGACTTAGACATATTTCTCGGTATTGTTTCTATGCTAAAAATATGGAAGGCTATTGTCAATCATTTCCGTGTTTTTTTTTTATAATGGTTTTAGTTGGAAAGTTGCTATTTTCGGTTATGGTCTTCATAATAATGTGGTGGTAGATTCTTTGAAGCACAATATTTTACTTAATATCTGGAAAGGCAAGTTTTTGCTTTGTTTCCTAATCATTCATTTGTCAAGAAGTAGAAATGCTAAAGTTTTACGCCAGCATCCATTTCCAAATTGTCTTGCTTGTTTTTCAATTAGATCGAGCTAAAAACAATGTTCTTTTAGACAAGATCAAACTCTAATTCCTTTAGCTACATAGAGAAACTATCATCTGCTC
Organism: Cryptomeria japonica; assembly: GCF_030272615.1. Classification (NCBI taxonomy): domain Eukaryota; kingdom Viridiplantae; phylum Streptophyta; class Pinopsida; order Cupressales; family Cupressaceae; genus Cryptomeria; species Cryptomeria japonica. Next base: position 79,321,948 of record NC_081408.1, on the reverse strand, counting down.
CACACAATTGCAAAGTTTTTAAAAATCTAGATAGTAATTTGTGTTACTGTTTAGTTTTGAACAACTCCTTTTGTAGGCCTTTGGCCAGTTATATCTGTTATTTCAATTTGAAGACTCAGTTTGTTTGAGAAGATTTTAGTGATATGATTGGTTTTTCTTCTTTAGATGATCTTCATACATTATTTCAATAAAAGAAAACTCAACAATAAGTTATATGATTGATTCTTCTTCATACATTATTTCAATAAAAGAAAATTCAACAATATTATTATCATTTTATATTAATATTATGCCAATTTTTCCAACAGCGTAAGCATAGATAACTTGGGTCAGTTAACACAGAATATAAGAAATCCATTATCATTATCATTCATAATAATAATTACTTTGCTTTGCTTCCAAAGCAATTTTCCGATTACTGGGGGCATTTAGGCCGATACAAAACTTATTGCACAGTCGTTTAGACCTTTTAATTCATGTTTCTTATTTGAAACTTCATATACTCAAATATAATCCCTCAAACTCCTGGCATGACTAGCATTTGGGAAGATCATTTGGTGGAGGCAATATGGATTGATTGGGTCCATTCCCATTTTCCACCACGAAAGCCATCTTCAATCCCCAAGTTGTGTGCACTTCCAGATGACAATGCATGAACCACACCCCTGTGTGCATATCAATTTCACAATCATATTGACAGAAATATACAAAACAAATCAAGGGAAATGATACAAAAGTGAAAAAATATGGTGTATACCCACCTGGATTGTCAGCTGTGAATCGGATGGCACTCCACCCACCTGTTGGCACTGCCACTGTATTACGCTCTGGAGGATCAACTAAATTGAAGTTTTTTGGGTCTTTAATGGGGTCATAGTTGCCGAAACCTGATCCAACAATGAAGAAATTGAAGCCATGGAGATGGATTGGATGGTTATCTGCTGTCAGAACGCTGGTGTCCTGAAGCACCAACTGAACTTTTGAATTGTATGATAAACGAGTGAGTCTTGTTCCTTTGGATGCAATCAGATTCTTTGGTGGGATGCCTGTGTAATTGAAGGGCGTGGGAGGTTTGTCTGGAAAATCTGTGGTGAAAACCCCTGTGATGTTTTGAAAATGTGCTTGCAGGAGGGCAATTGTGGGCATTACAAAGCTCACATTGTTGATTGCTGCAGAAATACGGCTGCCATTTATGCAGGTCGTGCAGGAATCTATTGCCAGACCCACTGTGAAAAACAGAGTGCGGTCTACTGTCTGTGGGACTTTTGCAGGGTATTGGGCAGAATTTAGGCTTCTGAGAGCGTTGTTGAAATTGGTGGCGGATGAGGTATCCTTTGGGGAGGGAATTTGGGGCATTGCAATGGTGTTGGAGGAGAAAGATGAATTGGGTGCAATCATATATTGCAGGATTGCAGTGGCGGTTCTGTTATCTACGGGAACAGGGGCATCCATGTAGGTGCGAGCTGCCATGAAATACCTTCCGGGTTTTTGGTTTGCTTGGAGTAAAACGTTTGTGGTTTGTCCCGGAGCAATCACCACTGATTTGGTGTCAAATGACTTGGTGTAAACTGCGTCTACCTCCACCACTTTGAGTTTGTGACGGGCAACATCGAAGAAGAGTTCGTCATTCAAGGCAGCATTGATTATTCTCAGTAAGTAGGTCTTCCCCTGCTGCACTGGAATTACAAATGTATCTGCAGCAGAAGAATGTTGGGTTATATAGCACTTCATAATTTGCTGTCAAAACTTAAAACTTATATAATGTTGAGAGAAGGAATGGATTGGAATCTATCACATTGGACGATCTATTTTTGAGTTTACAGATGGTTTATAGTATATGAAACTATTTTAGATGGTTTATAGTATATAAGACTACTCCAAATTTCTAGTATGCAGGGGTTTCAAATTGAGCTTCTGATACAAAACATGCATACTAGTTTGAACAATCTAATGTTGCCTTGTTGAGGTGGAAATTACGCCTCATACAAATAATTATAACACGTGTTTTATTTTTATTATAGATGTTTTTGGGTTTACATATGGTTTACAGTATATGAGGCTATGCTATACAAAGGCATGCACACTCTACCTTCACAAGATTTGAACCTTTGACTTCTTTTTCACAAATTCAAGTTTTCTACTATTAGACCAACAAAATAACTTAAGCAATCTAATAGTGGTTTATGTGTGGATTGGATCCTACCTATATTCTATTGAAGGCCATATTAAGATAGAAATTAGGCCCCATACAAATAATAACAACAAATGATATATATATAGAGAGAGAGAGAGAGAGAGAGCGAGAGAGAGAGAGAGAGAGAGAGAGAGAGAGAGAGAGAGAGAGAGAGAGATTAGGCCCCATACAAATAATTACAACAAATGATATATATATATATATATATAGAGAGAGAGAGAGAGAGAGAGAGAGAGAGAGAGAGATATTTCAAGTTAGACTATTTATTTTAGTATATAGATGAGATTATGGGGGATTCCTAGAGCAATACATATTTTAAGTTTTAAGTTTTATTTTATCACTTTTTGAAATTATTGACTATTGACCATTAAACTATGTACACAATAACTATTATATTCTTTATGATAAAATATTTTACTATTTTAGATGATACTATTCTCATGTCATTCAAAGTTGTAGTTTTATAATATCATCTAGATATATTTAGTTCATTTCAAATGTGATACTCATGGTTTATAATTGAATTTGAGTAGAATTATGCTAATGATTCGTAACATAATTAAGAAGCACATCCACCTAATTTTGTATACGAAGGAGATTTGGTTGAAGTGGTTAGTAATGTACTTATCTTAGCATGTCTTTTATAGGATCTCCCTTTAATATGCTTCTTCTTGTTAGAGAGAGGTTATACAAGGGGTATGTTGCACTTAGTACACTTGAGAGACTATGTATCTAACCCGATTTTCAAGATGCCAAAATATGATTGTGTATCTTCAAAACTTTCCTGTCACCAACAATCTTTTATGGTTGTGAGATTTGGTTACTTGGATTTCATTGTATTAGTTGGGCTAAGTTGGCAATTCTTATTTTCATGTTGTCCAAAATCTTGGGTGCATAACAAATCAATGTCACATGCAATTTTTAGGAAGAAATAAATGACATTCGTCTTCTTTGTATTTAGTTATTTTTTTTGTAGTCATGTTGCTCTAATGATTAAGATGAGTGACATATAGAACAATTGGTTTAATAGCTATCCATTAAAGGCTCTTCAATAATCTATGAAGTTATATAGACAAGGGATTAAGAACACTTGTTATGCCCAATGTATGGTGTCTTGCAAGGAATTGCTCTTAATGTCAACTATTTGAACCTTGTAATACATTTTCTATCAATGTCACATGTTGAAAAGAGATATTCATAATGTTAGCAACACAACAATTGTCATAAAAAATGCAACAATACTTGAAGCAATTAATTCATATAGAAGATGGACTTATTATTTCTTCCATGTACACTACACTATGCTTGCTTTTGGTTTGAGATTTTCTTTGGGTCAATCATAGGCATGCTCTCATCAACTTTGCATGGAGCACTTTATCCCAAGATATCAATGCACTTGTAGACTGTATAATAATGAATCGAATTTATTAGAACAATTTCTATTTAGCTTTCTATTGTATCATGAGATTAGTGGCAAGATCTACTATCTTTTTAGTAAAAAACACAAATCTCTACAAAATCTTATTTATTATAATTATAGAACATGTATAACTCTATTCTTCATAAAGATTAGCCATTACAATTTTAAAACTATCAATTCAACCTTTTTTCTCAATATTCATTTTCATATTTCTTTCTCCAACCTTAATTTTATAAATACAAATAAATTCATTTTAAATAATAACTTATCTTATTTCTAATTTATTGTTCTTTTTATTTTATATATCTATATAATTAATATTGTGATTTTATGTTTCAATTCCTTAAGAAGTTAGAGGAGCTCTTGTTTATTTATTGTTTAATATCATTTTCAAAGATACTTTTAACATCTTCCAAATGGTGTCTTTTAAATATTTTTATTTTTAGTTAAAAAATTAAATTTTTTATTCTTCAATTTCATCATTAAATTTGTGGAATATTTTTTAATAATAGAAAATTAAATGATTTAGTGTTCGTTTGAAAATAATTATATAGCTCATATTATGATTTAAATTTTAAATTTTACTATAAAATGTTATAATTATTTTTAAAAATAATAAAATAATAATTTTAAGGAGGAGCTTCTTAATATATTTCTTTGTATTGTTTGAAAATATTATGAACATTTCACAAGCAAGCCAGTAAATAATTTTAAAACTTTAAGCCCAAAATTTTTAAGAAACATTATAAAAAACAACTTTAAAAAGAAAAGAAAAAATGATATACCCTTAATTCTTACCTTTGGTAGGACATGTGAAGGTGCCTAGTGGGCCTGGTTTTCCATTAATGGTGTGAGTATCAGACACATTGGGAGCTCCTCCTGATTTCATTGCCTCATTTATAACAGCCTCCACATCTGCGTTCCACCATTCTCCTGCACCCAAAACAACTTACAATTCAGCACTGCTCCACCATAGAAAGCCCGCACGTTGCAGTTAATTTTCCTGCTACTTAAGCGTTTCCAAAAGAAACCCTAACTCAGTACCAATATTATGCTCTAGAGTAATCATGAAAACAAATCAAATAAATTTCAATAGTAGATTAACCCCCTTTCACTGACCTAGCATCACTGTGATTTCCTTATGGGGTTTGGGGAATGGATAAGACACATTTACTTTGGGTAAAATAACAATGGGTCCATAGACTGTTGCTCTCAACCAGAGAATATGAGCATGCCAGAAGAGTGTTCCTCTTTGTCCAGTGATAGTAAAGTTGTAAGTATAGGACTGCCCAGTTTGAACTGGGCATTGAGTGATATAAGCAGGCCCATCAGCCCAACCTGTCCTCAGCTGCCTTATTCCATGCCTTCAATAACAAGTCCAACCATAATTTATACCCATTAGAAAGCATACTCAAATCTCAAACAATAGTAGTAACACTACAGCTCATACTTATCTTCAATAACAATTCCAACCATTATTCATACTCATTACAAAGCATACACAAATCTCAAACAATAGTAGTAACACTACAGTTCATACTTATTCTATGCCTTCAGTAACAATTCCAGCCATCATTCATACCCATTACAAAGAATACACAAATCTCAAACAATAGTAGTAACACTACAGTTCATACTTATTCCATGCCTTCAATAACAATTCCAACCATTATTCATACCCATTACAAAGCATACACAAATCTCAAACAATAGTAGTAACACTACATTTCATACCAGTGTATAGACATATTGTACTTCAAATGATTGGTGACGTTGATGAGCACTGTGTCACCCTCTCTAGCATATATAGTTGGCCCAGGGAACTGCCCATTCACTGTGACAATGGACTTTGCATGACACAGTCTGCTAACATTCTTCAATTGTATCTGCACAACCAGTCCAAACCCACTCACAGTTTCATATAATCAACACAAATTTCAAGTCTTCCTAAACAAACCCAATACAAAAACATGCAACTCTAGACAAACCCAATAAAGAAACAAACCCAACACAAAAGCATGCAACTTTAGACAAACCCAATACAAAAACATGCAAAAACATTCAAAAATATGCAACTCTAAACAAACCCAAAACAAAAACATGCAAAAAAGATGAAACCCACGTCGAATTTGTAATTCTTGAGTTTCCCCTCTACAGTTGCAGCTGAAACCAAAAGCAGCAGCACCACAAACATAGAACAAACAGCCGACATTACTGCTCTCCAATTGATTGCAGAGAATGAATGTCCTGCCACCTGTCTTTGCTTCTAGTTTAGTCTCTGCTAAGTACTTGAGTTGCTCTCTTTTTGTACCTTTCTCTTTATAAAGCTCACAGCAGTAAGCAACGTAATACACAATACTTGATGCCTAAGCCCCATGCATAACCACAGTGCCACTAGCTCTGGTTTAATAATTTTATTTCTTACTTTTGAGTTGTTGAGGTGGTTCATCTGAAATTGTGCTAGTTTTGTGCTAGTTTTTTCAGTAAGATCCATCTATTAACATGATTGAGATGATCCGTCTAAACACGCCGAAACTTAAAGTATCGTGTTTAAGCTGAATCCATTTGCTATCAATTTGCCTGAATACAAGGACAAGTATTCCACACACAACTAACCCGATCTTTGTATAGAACATTACTGTAGATCCCACTAAGAAGCGAATCTACAACTCATAGTTTATTGCTTATTCTAAGTTTTGACTTGTTTCAATGGTTCATCCGAAATCGTACTAAGACCCACCTGCTAACATGATTTGAGATGAACCGTCTAAACTATTCAAAACTTAGAATATACTGTTTAAACCAAACCAATTTGATATGAATCTTTTTGCTATCATTTTCTTGAATGCAAGGACAAGCATTCCACCCACAACTAACCTGATCTTTGTAGAGAACATTACTGTAGATCCCACTAAGAAGCGAATCTACAACTTATTCCTCAGGCTTAAAGCAAAAGATTTTCTCTGCACCACTTTGGCGTATGCATTTGATGTTTCTTCACTTTTCTATGAAGTCTTAGCATTTTGCCCTGTCATTTTCATTCTTCGCTTGAATCTCTTGTTTGCTTACAATTTTAAATACTTATTAAAAACACTTTTGCCTCTTCGTATCTTCAGTTTTGTTTTTAGGTGGAGGATGACATTGTTAATCAAAGTGATTCCATATGCATCTGCTCCTGTACCAGCAAAATCCAACAACATTATTTTTTCTCCTGAAAAGGATTGTATTTTACCTTAGTTTCGTTAGAATCTGATTTCGTTTTCAATTATCTGGTTGCTGATTTTGATGCCATCACTTAGGAGCTTTCTGTATTGTTCTAAAGTAGAAAAGAGCACCTTTCACACTTTTTCTTATCCTATATTTATTTTTATTTTAATTTTGTTGACAAATATGTTATCTTAGTATGATAAATATGTCATTTGAGTAGATAATTTGAGAATTATATTGTATAATTCTATTAAAATTAGTTTTAGTCTTGTCTTTTAGTTTTCTTATTATTGAGTAGTTCAAACATATTTTTAATCTTGGTGTTTTTATTAGTATGATTTTGCCTAAAAGGTGGAAGGTTTACTAATTTAAAATAAAGAGACATCCTCATCTAAAAGTTGATATATAAATATAGTAAAGACCATATTAATATAGCTTTACAAAGTCATGATACTAGTTGTTAAACTAATTAGATATTAACCAAAACAATCAAGAGTAAGAAACACATACTCAACTATAAAATATTAATAGTAATAATTGGAATATCTAAACAATGGTACCCAATACAAGCTTAGAAACTATCTATTGACTAACCCTTAACATAAAATCATAATGTAGACCTCAAATACACCCCAAAAATATAATCACATTTATCACATGAAAAAGACTTATCATGCAAAACCACCACTAGCATCTTATTTGAGACTTCATTGTCACAATACTAAAATAAGAATCAAAATCGTGTCCACAACTAGAGTCACCTTCAAACCTATTATGCCTTGCATATCTCCCCCATTAGTTTTCTTGTCTTGAAATATGGGTCCCTTGTTTTTTTGCCTTGTGTTGCTTTTGTTCTTTTGGTTTTTGTTTCTTTTACCTCGGAACCCCGAAGTCCCAGAGTCCCGAGGTCTCTTCTTCCTTGTTTCTTTGCTTTGTCTTTTTTTTCTTCTTGTTCTTCTACTCTTGTTTTTCTTTCACCAACCCTGGAACTTCGGACCCTCGGAGTCCCGACATTGGTCTCCTTTTCCTTTGTTTTGTATTCTTTACCTTGGAACTCCAGAGTCCTGGAGTCTCGAGGTGGGATGTTTTGTTTTGTGTTTTTGTCTTTGAGCTCGGAACCTCGGGACCACGAAGTCCTGAGGTCCTATTTAAAAGGCTCGTACGGACAGGTTTGGGAGGGGGTATAAATATGAATAATGAACTTTTAAAGTTCATTTGTGCATTCAGAGCTCTTTCTTCCTTGCCTCCTAACCGCGAGCCTCCGAACTGTCGAGCTTCCTTTTGCGTTCTTGGTCATTTTGATTCACCAGGTAGGTGATTTTCCTTGCTCTTTTGGTTGCTTGTAGGTTAGATATTTTGTCTCTTTGTCACGGGTTTTTGTTTTCTTCTTTTCTCATTTTTTGTGTTTTCTTGCGCGTCCTCGCGTGCCCTAGTTCCTACCCCGGATCCCCAGATTTCTGGGTTATTTTCTCTTCCCTACCCCGGAACCTCAGAACCTCGGAGTTCTGGGATCTTGTTGAGCTTGCCTTTGATAACTCCTAGAACCCCGAAGTTCTGGATTACTTCGTTTTGCAAGAAAGTGTTATCACCTATCCCAAAACCCCGAAGTTTTGAGCTCTACCTTTTATAAATCCTCTTGCTAAACATCCTATTGACTATCTTTTATTTCGCTTGGGACCACGGGATCTTGAGATGAGCCCAAATTACCTACCCCGGAGTTCTAGGGTCATTTGTTATCTACCTAGCATGGAACCTCTGAACCCCGGAGTTCCGGACTTTATCCATGACTACCTAGTCTGAGACCGCGGAACCTTGAAGTCCCGAAGTGAATTAACTTTTTATGTTTTTGATAAGGAACTGATCCTCATTTTCTTCTTACAGGTTAAGGTAGTTAGATGGACTCATCTTCTAGCAAAAGAAGCAAAGATATTGACAAACTTCCAGCTACCATGAAATATCACTATCAAGGACAAGTATACTCCTCAAAGTTGGATGATCAAGACAATGGGTCACTGGAACGAAAATTGGCCATATCAAAATTGAAGCTATCAGAACCCAGCTAGATAAGCCAAGATTGGAGGCCCTACACAGAAGAATTAAAAGATCAGGCCTAGTGGAGAAAACTATCTTTGCGGAATCAATGCAAGCACCGAAATTCTAATGACAATTGCTCAGTTCTACGACCTCGATACTAGAAAGTGCACTAACGCATAGGGAAGGATAGTTATAGACTTGTCTCCTAACATGTTGGGATTCATGTTCGGTATCCCAACCAAAGAAGAGATATTCCTCTCAACTGAAGAGGAGGCCTTAAAGGTATGGAATGACAAAGTTGTAGCAAAAAAAAGGCACATGAATGAAAACTGGTTGGAGGAAGAGAGAAAAATAGGTCTCAAGGCAACAAAGATCCTGAGGGCAGACTTCAAGGAGCCCCAAAGAGACTTGATTATTATGTTGAGCAGGGCCTTTGGCAAGCCTGATTGCAAACATTTCCATCCATGGATGTTCCAGTTTATGACCAGTATCCTAATAGGTAAACAATATTTTGATAGGCCGCAGATCCTCTCTAACAACATCTACAAACAAATTAAAGGAAGTCCACCATACCCAAAAATTCTTTTTCACATCTTATGTCATCTGGGTGGCTGCCAGAGCTAGAAAGTTTCCGGGACTGCAAGTAGAGGATCTGTTAGGGGATGAGGAAAGATAGAAGAAGGTATGGGAATATTATTCCCAACTCCCCCCAGTCAATGCAAAGGCTTTTTTCAAAAGAATTAATGATGCCTTCATTTTTTCGCTAATTATTAAATTAACAGGAAACACAGGATACCGGATTAGCTCGAAGGCCATGGCTATTATCTGAGAGTGGGCATGTTGGTTTATTAAAAACCCACGCTCTACTTACATTAGGGTCAGCGGATTCATAGGGAGCCCAATGTTGCTTCCCAAATACTGCAATGATAGAGTGATTTTGTTGGAATATGTAAGGCAACTTTTCGGCCTCCAATCTCTCCTATCATCAAAGCATAAAACAAGCATTGATTTTTCACTATCTATTTGATACTTCTCATGCTCAAAGATACAGGTTGCAAAGCTAGCAGAGCCAGAGCTTCAAGATTTGAACTTGAAAGAATATGATTATGCTAGGGAATTTTATGATCCCTATGGGAAGCTCAAACAAGCTACGCCCAAGGCATATGAGGGACACAAGTAGAGACTGGAGGATTTTAGGGCCAACCTCCAAGACAATTTTGAGGTCAGAGAGAAAAACTGTAATAGGTTATCTATGCCACAAATAAGAGATTTTGAAATTGAGACCAATCTCCCTAAATACCTTAGTGATGATGGAGAGCTGCTCGATGCGGCTTATAAAGGATTAGAAATTGATAAGAAGCCCCTCTCCCCAATAAGGTGGTCTGGGAATGAGGCCGTGAACATAGAAAATATTTCTCAAGTGGTCATCAATAGGACCAAGCAATGGCTAAGCCAAAGGGTAAGGCCGAGTGCCTCAAAGGGAAAACAAAAGGAGTCTACCTCAAGGGTACCCCAATCAAGGGGTTATAAGGAGTATGCTTGGAAGACGAGATCAAGCTTAAGATAGCATACATTCACTGATCCTGATGAGGAGGAGAAACCTCAAGAAAGAACTGAGGACTTATTGAAGAAACTCCAGGAGAAGATGAAGGAGTCTGAGTTTTTGAAGAAGGCAACAGACCTTGGAGTGACCGATGGATTAGGAGCAATACCACTGGATAAAGTCCTCCCACCAAGGACAACTACAGGGAAGACTGCAGGAGAGGGTACCCAGGAGCAAGAGGAAGAAATATAAATTACTGAAGATATACCTACTCAACCACCTTCAGCAACTGCCACACAGGATCTAGATACCAATGCCCCTGCACCACCACCAATTAACATACCCGTAGGGCAGCCTGGAGTGCAAGGTTTCAGGTCTATCACCAAAGGAATAAGAGTTAGGAACATTGAATTTGATTTAGATTAGGAGGAAGAGGATCTCAAGCAACACCAGCCACTAGGAGGCGAGAAAGAAGGGGATGAGGTGGAGGACCTATTGAGTGAAAGATTAGTTCTAAGGTCCCTCAAGATCAAGAGGACCTCCTCAAGGACATAGCAGTTGGGCAAGATAAGGTGGGGATGGACGATGAAGAAAAGATGTTTGGAGAAGAGGTTAGTGGCAAATTGGGAGAATTACACAAGCAATAGGCTCTCCAAGCCAATCTAGCCCACCAAGTTACCTCACCTCAAGATCCCAGGAAAACAGAGGCAGAGGAAAGAGATGAAGTAGAGGAGCACGAAGAGGTCCATGTTATAACTACAGATATAGTGTCACATCAAGGTGACAAGGATGAAGATATACCACAATGGCTCGAGTTCACTTTTGAAAGGAAAAAGAGAAAAGAAAAGCTTCCTAAGGTCAGTTTGCAGCAAGTAATCACCAAGGAGCCACCAAAGGTTAAGAAGCCAAAAATCGTACATCATCTATAAAAAACGGGCTCCAGGAAAGTGATTGCAGATGTGGCAGTTCCACTCCAAGCAGAGGGACAAGCTTCCCCCAAGTATCAAATATCCCAAGTAAATTTGGATAAACAAACCAAGTGGGGAGAGCTATATACTTTGGAGATAGCCACAACTGCTTTCAGGGGGCGTGTAGAGAAAGAAGATACTTCAAACATGGAGCTCAAAGCGCAACTAGGACAATACAAGCAGCTATTGATTGAGATGAGTAAACCTCTAGACTCTTGTAGGGGTGACAACGTACCTTCGACCTCATCACTGCCAGAGGGAGAAGTGAAGGCACTAGTGGAAGTGAGATAGGTGGCCACTGTAGCTAAATCATGGGCCCAAGTAAATGCAGTTAAGATTAGATTATTTCTGTAGGATACTATGCGGCTATACTGAGAGGCAGTCCAAGTAGGCGGAGCTTTAGCTTCTTGTTCTATGAAGTGAGAATGGAAGCTAAGCATTTTTAATAAAAAGTTCCGAATTTTGAATAAAGTATTGCAATTAGGGGAAGAGACAATAATGGAGGAGGACCTCTTAGGAGGAGACAGTTGTGAAAACTTGCAGTCCTATGTGTACATTTTGGAGCTGAAGATTGAAATGTTTTAGCAGTGTATGAAGGATATGGCAGAGATTTGGATTCCTCTCCTCAGAGAAATTTTGAAATATGAGAATTTTGTAAAGCATATGCTTGGAGCCTTCAGTTTAGGATTAAGTAATACCAGAATAATGGAGCAACAACAAGTTTTAAATCAGTGGGATGCATATGAGGCCCAACATTTAGGACCTTTGGTCCAATTCGATGTCGCCCTCATGGATAGGTACACATACTTGATCACCAAATGTCAAGAGGTGGCAGAGATAGTAGGGGAGTTAGAGAAAGGAAAGAAGCATGCAAAGGAAGTTTTGAGGAAATATAAATTCAGAATTAAACACGTAGTTGATCCTCTTGTCCAAGTAGTCGCATGCCTAATGAATAATTATAGAGATTTTATTAAAACGTGAAGGATGAACATACAATTGCTAAAGATAGAAGGGTTTTTCGCATGACCCCCAATTTTGTATTTTCAGCTGCAACTCCAACTCAGGTTCCAATTTTGAGCAAAATTCTGCATGTCTACGAAAACATGGCTCACCTAGCATGGTCTTCGTAGTGCTCATGCAACCCCCATTTCATAGTAGTTAATTGGAGTATCAAGGTAGAAACTTGCAAGTTAACTACGACTCCTAGTTTGAGTTCTTAATTTAGGTTAGATTTATTTCCTAGATAATAGGGCAAAAAACTTCTATAAATTGAGAATTTGGATTCATTTGTAAAGGTCCCCAAATTGATGATTTGTGGCCCACTTAGAGATTTTAGATTATTTTGTAGATTGTTAAGAAGTTGAGTTATTTTTGTTACACATTCATTGAGATTAATACAAGAAGCAACTTGTAGATTGCCTGATCTACTTCTATATTCTATGAAATTGTTTTGTGTAATCTAGTAATGTCTATTATTTGGAGTTAGTGACATGGTTTGATCTTTTTGTGTATTACTTTATGAATCATATTGCGCACGTCAGTGGTGTATGAGAATTATTGTGACAGGTCGTATTGTTGATGATTTTATTTCCACAAGTTTGTGAAATTGATGATTTTGTAGGTTTACTAGAGGTTCGTTGTTGAATTCTAACTTGGATGATATTTGATAATTTCTTGGATTGCAGGGAACTAACTAAGTAGTTCATTAAGTTGTTATTGTATTGGTTTCATTGTTATTTTCTTGTTCCCTTTACTTAGTGTAGGTGCACCTCATCAACAAGAAAATCATGGCTCTGAGGATGAATATTAGGACCCTAATAGTTGTCTTAGTGTGTCTTGTGTTTATGCAAGTTTGTTTCATATATTCAATAAACCCCACCATGTGAACCCATGTCACCAATTAGGCAATTTGATAAGCCAATTGGGACAATGTGGTCAATAAGGGGTAGTAGAAGATTTAATTTTGTGTTTGATAGGTTTTTGACATGTTTTAGGGGTGTTTGGTTGATCCAAGAGTGTGGATCCCTACCTTAAAAATTTTGACAACATTTTGTGCAAAATTGCAACTTTTGAAAGTGCAACTTTTTAAAATGTGGTTGGGGAAATCCTTTCAATGGATCCAACCTCCTCCAAATTTGGTTGGCAACCATTGGAGAGTTTTATAAATCTTGTGGACATGATTATCAAGGGGGTTGATGTTGTGGTTTGAATTGGTGAAGCAAATAAACACTAAAATACTGAAGTTTTCCCAGAAATTCTAAGTTTGCAGTGATTGTACGTGCTTGTACGGATTGAATTGAGTCACACCATTCATGGAGTAGATGGAGGAATTAACTATATTTTATTTGGTGGTGGTCTGAGACTTTGATTGTGTCTGTGTAGTGAGAACCCTCCATTTTTCTGACTGTTACCTGGAAAGTAAGGGTTTGGCTATGGTTTTACTTGAAAATGGCCATATCTTGCATCTCCTTCCTCTAGAAGTTAAATCCCTTTGGTGGTGTGAAAGATTGGTCAATTTAAATTAATTTTTTCATGGGATTTTGCAGGGAAGACTTGGATATGAGGAGAAAGAGGCAAAACTAGGTAGGCATCTTTATGTGACTACCTTAGGCAAATTTAGGACAGTCATCACAAAACATTATAGTGGTGGATTCCAAGCATGCAACCATGGAATTAGAGGTTAATAAGCATCCCCCACATTCTCATAAAGTTTTTTTTGTAGTTGGGATACTGTTAATGGGGGCTGCTTTGTAAATTAGGCCTAATTGCCCTAATTAGGTCTCTTGGCCTCTAAAGGGTTCAGACCCTGAAAATGCAGATCTGAGCAAACCATTTTGGGGATAAGTGTAACTCCCAAAAGGGTGTCTGAAATGGTAATTTTTTTGTATGAGTGTGTGGAACATTTTGGAGTTAAGATCAATTTTATCACCAAATAGGGCTACTAGCCTAGGGGGTAGCTTTCTAAAGGAGGTCTAAGGAATTGGAGTCTAAACCGAAAGCCAATGCTTGGAAAAATCTCTAATGGCCATAAATGAACCAATTCCAAAGCCCCTAAGAGTCGGATTCATCGGTGAGGCATGTTAGAGAAGTTGAAGCCATTTACTCATCTTGAGTAGGTGTTAGGCTTGAGTAGTGGGGAGTAGTTCAAAACCTTAAGATGTGGAGTCCTTCTTTGTAAGGTCATTTTTGTCATTTGAAGGGTCAGACCCTAACCTTTTGGACTTGTCCTTAGTTGTAAGGAGGCCTCTACATCATTACTCTTCGCAGTTTATTTTCCAGAGAATCTTAAATCATAAAATACAAAAAAAAGGAAGTTTGACCATTAATAACCAACGAGATTAGTTTCAACCACTAGGCCCCTTTAACAGGTATAGATACATCAACCATTGGTCTACCCATCACTGTCATGACCCGACTATAGAGACCTTGGGGTAGTGAGTTTTCCAAACTCATTGCTTTTTAGGAGAGGTGGTGAGTGTTCACATTGGCTACCTGACTGTTGGTGGGTGTGCCAAAAAAATAGTTGTCAACATAAACTGGCACTAGAAGGAGGGCCTAGACTAGTCCCCTCGTTGTTTAACAGCATATGGTAATTCCAGGAGAAGGGTTGATTCCCTTTACCCAACCTAACCTCAACTACGAGCAGGATGACATTCTTACCCAACTATACGATTTTGCTTGGGACAGTACAAGAGATTATAACAATTGGTTATGAGCACGACAAGTCTTGGACAACAAACAACAAAAGGCTATATGTATAGAAGTAGAGGCACAAAGACAACTTAATCCTTGAGAGAATCCACAAGAAAATCCACAACCACCCCATCAACTAGAGAATTGGGGTACTAAGTTGGATCGTATATCATCTTTCTCTCCCAAGAGATTCCACTGAGTCCTTAGGAGTAGTTCTTCACCATCTGACTTAGTAAAGTTAGGACCTACCACTAGGAGAAAGAGGAACAAAGCTAAGAAACAATCCTCAACAGCCTCACCAGTATAGTCATCCATACTCAATGTAGAAGATCAACTGATTCCTAGTCCTCAGCCTATTGCTGCACCTTTTGTGACTCAACGACCATCGTCACCACCTTCAATGGCCTACTTTTACCAAGATACCACACCACTAGGAACCATACCAGGGGGTATACATGACCTACCTAGAAATCTGAATAAATTTTGCAGCAAATTTTATTATTTGGGGGGATGAACGACTGATGAACATATTGAAGCATTCAAAGATGCGGTTGTTTGTAACCATACTGAACACCAAGATGGTGTATGTAGACTCTTCCCATATTCACTTACGGAGAATGAATACAATTGGTATTTAACCTTACCTGCAAATTCTATCACAGGCTAGGATGTGTTGGAGAAGGATTTCATCGATCAATTCTGAGTGTACGTAGATCCCGAAACACTATACCATCAGTTCGCTTCTCTTAAGAAGTCACCAAATGAGTCGTTAACAACTTTTAATACTATCTTCCAAAGGGAATTCAAGAGGCTACAAGCTCCTTACCAGGTAGCACCCAATGTAGCAATCGACTCGTATCTAAGAGCTATTGACCCTTGGACTACTATGTTTATTAATAAGAGTGTTCCCCAAGATCAAAGGGACACTTTGGCAAAAGTCTTCGCGCTAGCAATTAGTATGAACCACGAGTTGAATCAAACCCCGGGAGGGATTGGATATAATATACCTATAGGGGTGAATCAAGGGAACTACAACCAACTTCCAAGTGTACCCTCGCCTCTACCTATAGGTGCCCCAACAATGAACCTGGTGCCAATCTATGCACCCCAACCTCAGGCAAATCAACAGTTTGTTGCCCAAGCTTGGACTTGGCAAAATAATACCAATACTGACCCCACTCAAATGCAATATGTTGGTCAAGTGCAAGGGGGAAATCAATAGTTTGGTAATACTAACACAACAAACCAACTTCCAACTACAACGCCTGAGAATCAAGGATCTCATATATCTGCTAAAGTAGAAGCCTTAAAGAAAATAATCTCACAAGTTACTTTAGACTGGAGCAAGCTAAAGACGAATCCTCCAAGAGGGTATAATCAGTCCCAACCATATAATAATCAACGGAACTACAATAACTAGAACCAAAATCAAAGGTATAACAACAAACCTTACAATAGGCAGTGGAACACGGGTCCGAATAATGATGGGGTGAACCATGATCACCCTGACGTACAAGATAACCCAAACCACACAAAAAGTGTTAACCTTGCGGATATGAATTTGCTAACAAATTGGTGTAGGTTGCATGATACAGTTGCGCATTCTGAGGTTAATTGTGCTCAGTTCGAGAAGATTATAAGAATTGCTTGAGCTGATTCTCAGCCAAACGATTTCTCTAATGATGAACCCGATAAGGTTAATACCGCAATGTTGGTTGACACCTTCATGTGTAAAAAATTTCAGGCTGAAGCTAAAGGTGAACCATGTGTCTACGATGCTCAGGCCTTTCAGACTAGAAACAACTACAATCTTAGGAGTCAAGGCAAAGCTCCATTGACAGAGCCACCGCCCTCGATGGGTGGATTTGTACCTCCTGATATGAATACAAGCAACAACCCTCACCCTCCTCAGGCCTTTCAAGGAGCACACCCTAGACAAGCTTCAGGGCAAGAGTATGTTCTGAAAGGATCATTTGATGTTACCAAGGAGATGGAGAGGATTTCCACCACTATGTCCCTGATGGAAGTATTGAGATATTGCCCTGAACAAAAGAGGGCTCTCCTTAGGAAGTTGGAACTGTTAGATTCATAGAGCAATGATGTTAACATGGTAGACCTTAATGAAGTCAATGCTAATGCAGCAGTGATGCAATAGAGAATCCACCATTTTTACTGAGTTTGAGGATATATGGAAAGAATTTACACAAGTGTTTGGTAGATTCAGGGGATTTAGGAAACATAATGCTCTACTCTATATGTCAGAAGCTTGGACTCAAACCAGCACATGCAAATAGTAAGGTGGTACAACTAGACAAAACTGAGGTTAACATAATCAAATAATTTGAAAGATGTATACATCTAATTGGGTGTTGATCCTCAGATATCCCGTTATGTTGACATTCAAGTAGTGTATATTCTAGAAGTATATGGGATGCTCCTTAGTAGGGATTGGTCAAAGACTTTGGGAGGATATTTCTCAACTTATTTTACATACCCGTGGCTTCCATGGAAGGGGGTTAGCAACCAGATCCAAATTGATAGTGAACCTAAGTTGAAGAAGTTAGTGACAGATTATGGTGCTCCCAATGAGGTGGCGTTTGTTGAAGTAAGTCCAGGAGTTTACAGGGTCAATGAATTCCTCACTTTCTCTATACCAACTCCTCTCCAATTATTTCGAGGAGACATGACTGCATATAGAGGGCGGGTCAAAGGTTTTGCTACAACAGTAAAACAAGGAATGTGTTTGTTAGGGGATACTATGAAGATACAAGATTTGTTGCTTCCGAAATGGTGTCGGATACACCATGAGGAGAACTCAGAGATGTCATGTATCCCATGTTAGAACGAGATTATGAAGTTGATGAGCCTGGTTCCATACAAAGAAGATGATCATACCATCAATATGGAAGAAATTCAAAGTCCACGTTGTGAAGGATTAGAGCCCCAAACAATGGATCCTATAAGTAAGACTTCCCTACCTAAAGAATATAACTAGGAGATTCTCGCAGTTGAGATTGTCAAACAAGAGAAGGAAGATATTCATCTTGAGCAAGAGAAGGAAAATATTCCTCTTGAGCAAGAGAAAGAAGAAACACAATCTCAACTTCAACCTCAATTGGAACAGATTGTTCCTAACACTATTGAAGCATTCATGCAACCAAAAATTGAACAACCTCAATTGTCGCAAGACCTCGAGTCTGAGAAAGAACAATCACCTCTAGAACTTAATCTGATCACTGACCCTAAGGTGAAAAATGTAAAGAGACCAAAAGATGAAATATGGTTTTTAAAGTTTGATGGGTCAAGATCCAAGAAAGGCAGTGGAGCAGGCGTAGAGTTAACAAACCAAAAAGGGAAACCTTTTTAGCCTCTTACCAACTCCAACTCCCTTGTACTAATAACATGATGGAGTACAAGGCTCTAGTTAGAGGATTACTTTATGCTCATAAGAAGGGAGCTAAGTGCTTGAAAGTGAAAGGATATTTTGATTTGGTGGTCAAACAAGTGCGAAGCCAATATGCATGTCATGATAAAAGGTTAGCAGCATATAGGAATAGAGTATGGGATTTAATTGAGGATTTTGATGCTTTCGACATTTAGCTAGTACCCAGGAAAGTAAACAAAATACCTGATGCATTGGTCGTAGCTACCAATACATTAGAACCAATGAGCCAATCCCCTTTGAAGAAGTTTTCCATAAAGTTAATCTCCACACCTTATAAACCTAATAATATCAAACACTTTCAAGTTTTCTAGGATGATGCCCACATTATAGCCTTTCTTGCCAATTCAGGGGCTTTTGAAGAGAAAATTATTGATGAGAAAGATAAATCAGATGATCTTGATGTCGAAAGTGATGTTGATATTATGGATTTACCAACTAACGTTATTCCTAAAGGTATGGTCACCTTAGAGAGACTTTTTGATTATGACCCTAGAGTAAAGGAGAGATTAACAATGGTTTCAGACACCAGAAAGTACGAGCCACATAATATTGGTCCAGAAAGACAAGAGAGGATTGTTTATATTGGGAAGATTTGTACTCAAAATGAAAGAAATTTTTTTACAAATTTGAAAGAGTTCATTGATGTAATAGCATGGGGGTATGAATATTTAAAGATGCTCGATACATCGATCATCACCCATGTTATCCCCCTAAAACCTAACATAAAGTCATTCAGGTAGAAGCAACGACCGATTAATTCACTAATAGAACCCTTGATTTTCAAGGAAGTACAAAAGTTTCTCTCTACTAGGATTATTTTTCCAGTACGACAATCTACTTGGGTTGCCAATTTGGTACCATTAAGGAAAAAGAATGGAGAAATATGGCTTTGTGTGGACTTTCGCAATCTCAACAAGGCCTCTAAGAAAGATAATTACCCATTTCCTTATTTGGATGAAGTACCACAAATAGTAAATGGTTCACAAATGATGTCGTTCTTAGATGGTTATTTTGGATATAACCAAGTTTTGGTGAACTATGAGGATCGTATGAAGACAACATTTACGTTGCAATGGGGAACATATGCGTACAAAAGAATGCCATTTGGGTTGATCAATGTTGGGGTGACCTTCCAAAGAGAAATGGATACACCCTTTAAAGAACTCATTGGAAAATGTATTATTATCAATATGGATGACTTGACGATATTTTCCAAGGTAGAGAAGACCACCTCCAAAAGGTATTGGAAAGATGTAAGAGATATGGGATTTCCCTTAACCCCAATAAATGTGTATTTGGAGTGGTTGAAGGAAAGCTACTTGGCCACACAATCTTAGAAAGGGAGATATCTATAGACCCAGATCGAGTAGAAGCGTTGTTGAAGTTACAAATCCCCGATAGTAAAAAGGAGATGAGATCTTTCTTTGGGAAGATCAATTTTGTCAGAAATTTTATCATTGGGTTTGCAAAGATAGTCAAGTCGTTGAATGAAATGATGAATACGGATGCTAAGGTCGAATGGACAACTGAAGCAAAAGAGGCTTTTACCCAGATCAATAAATCCATCACTGGAGCTCCTGTGTTAACCAATCCTGACTACACTGTCGTTTTTCATATATTCTTTTGCTTCGTTACACTCTGGGGTAGTTGTTTTGACGCAAAGGCAAGTGGGGGATGAGAAACCCATTGCATTTATGAGCTCTTCCTTAAAAAATATTGAGGTCAAATACTCCGCTCTTGAAAAATAGGCTTTTGCGTTAGTGAGAGCAGTCAAGAAATTCAGACATTATATCCTGAGGAGTAAAATCTACATGATTGTCCTTGATCAAGTGGTGAAGTCACTACTCATGCAATCCAAGCTGGGATAACGTCGAGGGAAATGGATGGAAATATTGCAAGAATTTGATCTAGAGATGCATCCAATGAAGTTGGTCCGAGGCCAAGGATTGTCTCAGGCCATGGCGAATGACATCCCTCAAATCCAATGCCAACAATATATGTTGGAGTCATTCACTCAGGACCCATGGTACACAAATTTAGTATTTATATTGCTGAATAATAGGTGTCTTGAGGGGTTGAAAACCACGCAAAGACGAGCATTAAGGCTCAAAAGTGCCAATTATATGATCAAGGATTCTGCACTTTATAGAAATAATTATGAAGGTATTTACCTTTGTTGTCTTGATCATCAAGAAGCTCATAACATGATTGAGGAATTTCATGGGAAATATGGTACAATTCATGGGTCCATGGATGCCACTGCACATCAAATATTGAAGGATGGATATTACTAGCCTAGCATATTTAAGAATACTCATGAGCATGTTTGTCACTGTCATACATGCCAAACTGCAACTTCCAGAGAGAGAAATCTCGCCATGCCTCTCCAACTAGTGTTTGAGGTAAGACCTTTCTCCCAATGGGCACTGGATTTCATAGGTGTTATTAATCCTAACTCATCTGCAAGACATAATTTTATTCTTACCATGATAGATTATTGCACCTAGTGGATAGAAGCCATTGCATGCCAAAATTCTACTGTTGAGGTAGCCTTGAAATTTATTGAAGAGCACATAGTCACCGGGTTTGGTATGACGTTCGCTCTGGTATGTGACAATGGCCCTGCTTTTACTTCTGCACAGTTGATACAATGGTCATATGAATATAATTTGATATTAAAATTTTCATCCAACTACTACCCGCAAGGTAATGAAGTAGCTGAATCTACGAATAAGAACATCCTAGATGTCATTAAGAAGCTACTTGAGAAAAATCCCAGGGATTGGCATAATCAGTTGAGATACACCTTATGGGCTGATCGAACCATAGTAAAAGTCGCCTTGGGAACTTCTCCGTATTACCTTGTTTATGGCCAGACCCCTGTCTTCCCAATCAACTTACAAATACTCGTCCTCCAATTAATGAAAGAACTTGACATTAAGGATCAAGTAGAAGTTTGCCTCTTAAATTTACTAAGACTTGATGAAAAAATGATTAATACTCTACAACACTTTGCCAAGCACCAAGCCGTTGTTAAGGGATGGTTTGATAAGTGGGCTAAAGTGAAAGTTTTTCAGATCTCTAACCTGGTCCTGTTATGGGACAAGGCTAAGGAGAAGAAAGGTGATCATCACAAGTTTGAAAGGTTGTGGTTAGGTTCTTACCAAATAGCCAAAATTTTAGGGAAGAACACCTTTAGGTTATTCTCTTTGACTAGAGAGCTTGTACCATTTCCCGTCAATGGTCAGTTCCTCAAACATTACTTCGATTAACCCCCAGTGAAGCTTGACCTGTTGTATATAGTAGATTATTTGTTGTTTTTTTATTTGTTTGTTGCTTGTTTTGTTTGGTTCTTGCATGTTTTGTTTTGTTTTTTTTTCTTGGTTGCATGCTTGTTTCCCTTTTATGTTTGTTTTGTTTTGTTCATTTCCTTTTCATTGTGTCAGGATATTTATATTTTATTCTCAGAGATTCTAAAAGGAAAGTGTCCTTTGCATAGCATGTTGCCAAATTCCGAGAGACTTCGACTCTTTGTTATTTATGACTTCATTGTCATTTGGTTAATTTTGAAACCTTTGTCTATACTCGTTCAAGGTGGTATATAATGGTTTAAATATGATTTGAGTTTTTGACTTTCAATTGGAAAAGGATAGCTTGATAAACTAAGCACTACTGTCACATTAAAATACATCAAAAAGTTTTGTAAGATAGCGGATAAACTAGTTTTCAAGTGAAAAATCCAAAGTCAGGATGTTTCACGTTATCCACCGTGGTTCCCAACCCAGTAATCAGAATTCAATGTCTGAAAAGTTGCTTAAAAGGTTATTAAGGAAAGAATTCATTCTATGTTCTATAATGTTTTCAAAAAACAAATAGAGAGAAAATAAATGATCATCTTAAAGAAACTAAAATGGGTGTTTCAAGTAACCTCCACCGAGGCTATGGATGCTTGGTTGGCAGTGGAGCACTGCTTGAGGAGAACCAAAAGTATCTTTGTCGGGGCTATAGAATCTTGACTGGTAGTAGAGCTATGCCCAAGATGACTTTGCATGAAACACATTAGTTGACTTCACCTACGTAGCTTGCACCCAGTTTTCTCTGATTATCTGCATTATTGAAAATGATGGAGTAATAAATCATACACACATACTTAAGAGTTAATCATGTTTAGTTCTAGACTTGATTGTTTGTTCATTGGTTCACTCATCTTTTTTCTCTTATACACCCTTTTGAATGATAATAGCCTTAGGCATCGGGTTAACCAGAGATTCTGAAATTCTAAATTGCCTAGAGTCATTTTACCCAGATAGTCACTATTTGTTATGCCTTGCATATCTATTCCCCCTTAGTTTTCTTGTCTTGAAATATGGGTCCCCTATTTTTTTGCCTTGTGTTGCTTTTGTTCTTTTGGTTTTTGTTTCTTTCACCTCAGAACCCCAGAGTCCCGGAGTCCCGAGGTCTCGTCTTCCTTGTTTTTTTGCTTTGTCCTTTTTTTCTTCTTGCTCTTTTACCTCAGAACTTCAGAGTCCCGGAATCCCAAGGTATCTTTTTGTTCTTTTTCTTTCACCAACTCCGGAACTTCAGACCCCTGGAGTCTCGAGGTTGCTCTCCTTTTTCTCTGTTTTGTATTCTTTACCTCAGAACTCTAGAGTCCCGAGGTGTGTGTCTGATCCACCTCAGAACCTCAGAGTCCCAAGGTGGATCCTTTCTTGCTAGCTTTACTAGCCCGGAACTCCAAAACCCCAGAGTCCCGACATGGGATGTTTTGTTTTGTGTTTTTGTCTTCGAGATTAGAACCTTGGGACCCCGAAGTCCTGAGGTCCTATTCAAAAGGCTCGTACAGACAGGTTTGGGATGGGGTATAAATATGAATAATGAACTTTTAAAGTTCATTTGTGCATTCAGAGCTCCTTCTTCTTTGCCTCCTAACTGCGAGCCTCTGAACTATCAAGCTTCCTTTTACGATCTTGGACATTTTGATT
Source organism: Cryptomeria japonica (assembly GCF_030272615.1). Lineage (NCBI taxonomy): Eukaryota > Viridiplantae > Streptophyta > Pinopsida > Cupressales > Cupressaceae > Cryptomeria > Cryptomeria japonica. Next base: position 79,298,462 of record NC_081408.1, on the reverse strand, counting down.
CACCAGGTAGGTGATTTTTCTTGCTCTTTTGGTCATTTGTATGTTAGATCTTTTTTCTCTTTGTTGCGGGTTTTTTTTTTTTGGTTTTTGTTTTCTTCTTTTCTCATTTTTTATGTTTTCTTGTGTGTCCCCGCATGCCCTAGTTCCTACCCCCGATCCTTAGAGTTCTGGGTTATTTGCTCTTCCCTACCCCGTAACCCCAGAGTTTCAGGATCTTGTTGAGCTTGCCTTTGATAACTCCTGAAACCCTGGAGTTCCAAATTATTTCTTTATGCAAGAAAGTGTTATCACCTATCCCGGAACCTCAAAACCTTGGAGTTCCGAGGTCTACCTTTTATAAATCCTCTTTCTAAACATCCTATTGGCTATCTTTTATGTGGATTGGGACCACAGGATCCCAAGATGAGTCCAAATTACCTACCTCAAAACCTCGAAGTTCCAGGGTCATTTGTTATCTACCTAGCCTGGAACCTCGGAGTTCTGGACTTCATCCATGACTACCTAGCCCGAGACTCCGGAACCCCAAATTCCCGAAGTGAATTAACTTTTTATGTTTTTGATAAGGAACTGATCCTCATTTTCTTCTTACAGGTTCAGGTAGTTAGATGGACTCATCTTCTAGAAAAAGAAGCAAAGATATTGAAAAACTTCCAACTATTATGAAATACAACTATCAAGGACAAGTCTACTCCTAAAAGTTGGATGATCAAGTCAAATGGGTCACTGACACGGAAATTGGCCATATTGAAATTGAATATATCTGAACCCACCTAGATAAGCCAAGATTGGAGGCCCTACATAGAAGAATTAAAAGATCAGGCCTAGTGGAGACAACTATATTTCTGCAATCAGTGCAAGCACCGGAATTTATAATGACAATTGCTCAGTTCTACGACCCGGATACTAGAAAGTGCATTGACACATAGGGAAGGACAGTTATAGATTTGTCTCCTGATATGTTGGGATTCATGTTCAATATCCCAACTAGAGAAGAGATATTCTTATCAAGTAAAGAGGAGGCCTTAAAGGTATGGAATGACAAAGTTGCAGCAAACAAGAGGCACATGAATGAAAATTGGCTGGAGGAAGAGAGAAAAAGAGATCTCAAGGCAATAGAGATCCTGAGGTGAGACTTCAAGGAGCCCCAAAGAGACTTAATTATTATGCTGAGTAGGGCCTTTGGCAAGCCTCATTGCAAACATTTCCATCCATGGATGTTCCAGTTTATGACCACTATCCTAATAGGTAAACAATATTTTGATTGGTTGCGGATCCTCTCTGACAACATTCGCAAACAAATGAAGGAAGTCCACCAGACCCAAAATTTCTTTTTCACATATTATGTCATCTGGGTAGCTGCCAGAGCTAGAAAGTTTCTAGGACTACAAGTAGAGAGTCAGCTAGGGGATGAGGAAGGACAAAAGAAGGTATGAGAATATTATTCCCAACTCCCCCTAGTCAATGCAAAGGTTCATTTCAAAAGAATTAATGATGCCTTCATTTTTCTGGTAATAATAAAATTAACAGGAGACACAGGATACCAGATTAGCCCAGAGGCCATGGCTATTATCCGAGAGTGGGTATGTTGGTTTATCCAAAACTCGTGCTCTACTTACATTACGGTCAACGGATTCACAGGGAACCCAATGTTGCTTCCCATATACTGCAATGATAGAGTGAATTTTTTGGAATATGTAAGGCAACTTTTGGGCCTCTAATCTCTCCTATCATCAAAGCATAAAACATGCATTGATTTTTTAGTATCTATTGGATACTTTTCATGCTCAAAGATACAGGTTGAAAAGCTAGCAGAGCCAGAGCTTCAAGATTTGAACTTGAAAGAATATGATTATGCTAGGGAATTTTATGATCCCTATGAGAAGCTCAAACATGCTATGCCCAAGGCATATGAGGGACACAAGCCGAGACTGGAGGATTTTTGGGCCAACCTCCACAACAGTTTTGAGGTCAGAGAGAAAAACTATAATAGCTTATAGGTCAGACATATAATAGTTCTGGATGATGGAAACCTGCTCGATGCGGCTTATAAAGGATTAGAAATTGATAAGAAGCCCCTCTCCCCAATAAGGTGGTCCGTGAATGAGGACACGAACATAGAAAAGATTTCTCAAATGGTCATCAATAGGACCAAGCAATGGCTAAGCCAAAGGATAAGGTCGATTGCCTCAAAGGGACAACAAAAGGAGTCTACCTCAGGGGTACCCTAATCATGGGGTTATAAGGAGTATGCTCGGAAGACAAGATCAAGCTCAAGATAGAATATGTCCACTGATCTTGATCAGGAGGATAAACCTCAAGAAAGCACTGAGGACTTATTGAAGAAACTCCAAGAGAATATGAAGGAGTCTGAGTTGTTAAAGAAGGTAGCAAACCTTGGAGTGACCAATGGATTAGGAGCAGTATTGTTGGCTAAAGTCCTCCCACCAAGGACAACTATAGGGAAGCTTGTAGGAGAGGGTGCCCAGGAGCAGGAGGAAGAAATAGAAATTACTGAAGATATACCGACTCAAGCATCTTCAACAACTGCCACATAGGATCCAGGTACCAATGCCCCTGCACCACCACTAGTTAACATACCCATAGGGAAGTTGAGAGTGTAAGGTTTTAGGTCTAGCAATGAAGGAATAAGAGTTAGCCACATTGAATCTGATTCAAATCAGGAGGAAGAGGAGCTCGAGCAACATCAGCCGCTAGGAGGCTAGAAAGAAGGGGATGAGGTGGAGGACCTATTGTGTGTGTGTGGGGGAAAAAGTGACACTAAGCAAACATGCCCTAATCTCACTTTCAACCACACACTTGTGGAATACGAAAGAGCCTAGAGGTATCACACAATTGGCTACTTCTTCTTGTGGAAGAGACAACCACGGGCTACCTATTAGGATTTCTATTCCTTTGTTGCAATTGAAAGATGAAATGATGCAAGTTCAATTCCTAACCCCAAAATGCAAGTATGAACTAATAACAAGATTGCAGAATTGAACTTAAACAATGGAAAGCTGTAAACACAAGGACAAGACAAGAATGCAAATGCATACCCAGAGTCAAAATCTGAGTGGAAATGTTTGGGACGGGGGTGTGGGCGCCACTGTCCTGATTCTGCCCCTGAAACTGCTCTGGAAACTGCTATTTTGCACTCTGGAAAAAGCTGTCAAAAATGCTGAAAATGCTGTCTGTCAGGAGGACCAGGGTGCCCAGCGCCCCTGTCCCAGGGACCAGGGTGCCCCACGCCCCTGTCCTGGTCTTCTGCTCTGAAACTTGGTGTGTGGTCCCATCTCCGTCTGCTTCTTTCGGATCTGCAACTTGCGGCGTCATCCGAATCCCGAAACCTGCACTTTATATCTGAAAAGGGTATGGGCGGCTATATAGGGTTTTGCCTTAGTCAAACCCCCGCTTCGGTGATTTCCACCTCCACAAATAGCCAAGTTGTCTTGTAAAATGTATTGTGTGTGCAGACCTAGTGTGTGTGCAAGGTCCTAAGATGCAAGTAAGCAAACTAGAGCAACCTAGAAAGTAAACCCTAATTTCTCATAAATGATAATGTGAATGCTCTAAATCAAGATGCAAAGTGATCTAAAGCATGAATAAAGGATATGTTGAAGCTTATTCAAAGACATGAAAACAACATGAAATCATACCCAACCCTCAAGGGAGGAGTACAAGTCAATCTTCAGTCGGTAATCTCCTATTGTTCTTCAATGTCTTCCAAGCCCTAAATGGATGAATGAAATTGATAAATGCTTGATAGAAGGATGTTGAATGTTGTTGAAGTCCTCAGAGATCTGCTCTTTTGCTGCATATGAGGTCCTTGAAACCAAAATTCATCCTCTTCTCAAATGAAGAAAGAGAGCTCTTATATATGAAACCCTAGGTCTTAATTTCAACTTTAGGCCGACTTAGAGATTGAATATCCCGCCAATTTCTTGGGGTTAAGCTTTATTTTATGATTGGGTCGTGCTCCTAAAATTTTGGGAAAAATGTCCGGGACCATGTGCACGCCGGGCGCCATGGTCCTGACAACTTTTCACCAAATTTTCAGGGCCGTCGGATATGATGATTTTATAGAGAATCCCGAAGTTACAGCTGATTTCGAGATGTTTTGACCCCCGAAATCAAGCCCCCAAGTTCAAAATAGGACCTAATTAGGGTTTTTGATTAAATGATGTATTGGAAGAATAAAATGAAAGGGGCACACTTTAATGAAAGGGCCCAACTTTATGATGTGGGAGATGATGAAATAGAACCTTAGACCTAATTAATTTGACTAATTAAGTGCTAAAGGGGAAATGCAATGCAAAATGCAAAATGCGCCAAGGTGGGTGCTAAACTAGGTGTGAAATTGTACCATCCTAGCAAGTGCGTACAATTTACGATGCTACATTTAGCCCCCACTTTAGCAGTCATATGAACACTACGTGCATATGCAAGCTAAAGTACAGAAAAGTAAACATTATTTGAAAAAGGATATATCCATAAGTTGTCGGACGAAGCCCCCAGCGGCATCTGCAGTACACAGTTGGGAACCGCACCCTACAAAACACACATTAGATCACAAAATCACCTAATGCTTACTAAGGAAGGTGATGAAAATTCAAGGGTAGCTATATGCCCCCCCCTGTTTCAGCTTGCTAATTTTAGTGAGTTGAAACAGGGTATCATGTTTACCACTTCGAATTGTTAAAGAAAATTGATGACAAATGCTCACAAGAAGATTTGATATGAGATCAAAAACTAATGGAGAATCATTTGGTAAGAAAGAGGACTAAATCTCAATTCCAACACAACAAAGAGTGTGAGGATTTGAGAGTTCTCTAACACAAGATGAAGGATGTAAACATGGACTTCTCGCCCCTAGATCTTGTCTAGGTGATCAATGGGAAAAAGGACATGGAAAACTAGCCCCTAGAATCTGTCTAGGTGATCCATGTAAGGGAGGAGAGTGAGAAAGGCTAGCCTTATGCCGCTAGTTCCACTCAACCTCGTGCATGTGTGTGTAAGTGAGGTTAGAAGCATCTCATAGGAGTCTATGCCCGAGTATGCTACAACCTGTATATGTATAGTACAAAAGCGTGACATCTCGCTCTAAGAGTCTGTGGTCTGGCTCCGAGAATAATCACCTTGCATAAAAGAAAAATGGAGACATCTCGCTCTAAGAGTCTGTGCTCTGGTTCCGAGAATGACCCATTGCTCAAAAAGTGTAATGTTTATGTCATAAGAAAATTAGAACAAGGATACCTACCTTCATCACAAAAGAAGATACCCCAAAAATGCAACAATGTCATAGATCCAAGCAAGAGAGTTTTTGCGCTCTTTAAGAAAGGATAAGATAGTTGGAAAGGGATATCCTGTAGTATGTGTAAAGGAGATCCTTAGAGGAGAAGAGATCTTTGTACAAAAGACACCTATCCCTGAGAGAAATTGTCTTAGACAAATATAACATCTTCTAGAATAAGACAAAGAAGAGAATAAGAATGCAATACTTCCTTCTTTTGCGAGGTGAAAGTGATTCTTAATGAAGGATGACGCTCTTTTTAACCCAATTAGGAGAGTGAATTCTTTATGGATGTATTTTACCAAGTGCAAAAGAGGTTGTAGTCAAGGACTTACACCTCTTGTAAGAGAGAATCCTTGAACAAACAACAACAAATGCGTACAAGGCATAACATCAAGTAATAAAGTCCACACCATCCACAAAATAGGAAAAAGTGGATCCTTAGATAAAAATAAGGAAAGATCATTGCCTCCCAAGGATAAGGACAATGAGAAGGACTTACACAATCTTCTAGGGAGAGATTTGGACATAAGCAAAAGAAGAGATGTATGAAATCACTCTTGTCCCCATAGGAACAAGAAAATTAGGCTATTATGTTGCTTCAAAAATATGATTGCACTTGAAATTGTACCATCATGAATGACAATGAGCCCCTAGTAAATGAGCTACCAATGTCACATAATGATGAGCAACATAATAGCCATTAATGTTATTTAAAGACATGATAGATTGAATGAGGTATTTGAATATGACATGCTAAATGCTCAACTATAAGTGAGATCAAAAACATGTATAAAGTGATAAAAATTGAAGAAGAAAAGTCACAAGAAATCTTAGAAGAGGGATGAGTGTAATTTATTAGAGCCTTATCCCTAGAGGAAAGGACTTTATGATGAATAGGAGATAAAGCTTCATAAGTGGATTTAGAAATTTGAGGGGATTCATAAAGAGATTTGTTCATCGCCAAGATTTCCTTATGAGGGGAATGAGAGTTGATAGAAGTAGAAGATGATTTAGTTGAAGTGAGATCATCATCACTACTAAATATAGCATTCACACTGAGAGATGGTCTTTTAGATGCTTTGGTGGGCTTGCAGGGATTATAGCCAAGTCCAAAGGCATAATTGTGAAGATTATTCTCTAGAGGAACCTTTATCCCTTGTTCGTGAGCGCCACAACCATTTCCATGATACCCATGCTTAGCAAAAATGCGAAAACCATGACCATAACGATCAGCCATTTCAGAAAGAGAATGCGGTTTTTCATAAGACAAAGAATCAAACTCTTCAGAATTAGAAGTGTGAGGAGAAGAAGTTTGAGAAGCAGCCACAAAATTATTACTCATAGGTTCAGGTAAGACTGATTGATCTCTAGTTTCTTCCTTCTTTTTAACTTTAAGCTCTCTAGGAGGAACCCTATACTCACCTACGAAGGTGGGAGTGAAATCAAGAGATCCCCAGTCGTCTTCTGTGAGAACCTTCTCAGGATCAAAAGCCTCTTCATGTGTAGATTCAAGTTGAGAAGAATCTTCATCCAAAGAATTTTGATTATCAGAGGATGATGATTTGTCCATAGGTAAAGAGTCATCACTAGAAGAGGAAGATTTAGAAGAACTCCCTTTGGAAGTAGATGTTTGCAAACAAGCTTGAAAATTAGTATCACCTATCAAGGTATATGTCTTATTGTTATAAATGAATTTAACTTGTCTATGCAATGTAGAGGGGACAGCTTGCATACCGTGAATCCAAGGTCTCCCTAATAACAAGTTGTATGTTAGATTTCCCGACATAACATGGATAGGAGTAGGCAAAGTAACAGGTCCCACTGTGATGGGTAAGGTGATAATACCTAATGAAGACTTAGCCACATTATCAAAGCCTCGAATGGGACAAGAGTCAGGCTCAATAAGGGATGTATCCACATTCATCTTATGCAATAGATTAATGCTACACACATTAAGGCCAAAGCCATTATCTACCAGTGTTCGTCTTATAGCAGTGTCATTTATGATAACCACAATCATCAAGGGATCATATTGTTGTTGAATTTCACTAGTAGGCAACTCATCTTGGGTAAACACAATTTGAGCTTTAGGATTCATCACAGAGTTAACCAAAGACACTATATTACTAGATGTATTAGGTGGAGGAACATTCAAATCTTTCAAGGCATCTTGTAACATTCCATGATGAGCGGAAGAAGTTTGGATCAAATCCCAAAGGGATATCTTAGCAGGGGTAGCTTTAAGTTGGTCTATGAGATCATATTCCTTACCAAGAACTTGTGAAATACGTGGAGCTTGAGGAAGAATAGGTTGGGAAGGAGGAAGTGAAGTTGGGATAACTAGAGGAGGATTAGGTTGCCTATTGTTTCTAGTATTATAAGTATGGGCAACCGCATGATAACTCTCTCTAGTCAATTGCTTAGCATACTCATAAGGGCTCTTAGAGGAATAACCTCCTTGCACAGTAATAACCGGTTTCTTAGGAGTACAAAAAGAATCATTAGCATAACCACCTTGAACCACTAAGATAGGCTTATTTAAAGGTTGAGAATTTTGAGAAGGACAAGCACCTTGGACAGTGAAGAGAGGTTTGTTAGGTGTTTCATTCACATGTATCAAATTGATTGAGGATGGTTTAGAGGAATGAACAAAAGTGTTGGAAGAATTATTGATAGTCTTCTCTTGCACTAAAATCTTATCACAGATTAAATCAATTTTAGAAGAGAGACAAGGGGTAGGCATTGATGTTCTAGTAGGAAGAGTAATACTAGGAAAGGTCATATCATCCTCTATCATCAAAGGATCTACATGGGGAATAAACTCTCTAGGAGAAGGATCAACATTACTCTCTAAAGTCTCACTTTTGAGAGGGAGATCTTTGAAAGAGATGTTAACCATTTTGCTTTGAGCTAGGGTTTCCATATGAGTAGAACCAAGTTGAGGAGAGGGAGATGCTTTATTTTTAGAGGGAGAATAATTGAGATTCAAGGAAGGTGAGAAACTCTCAAGGGAGTTTTTAATCTTGACTTCATCCCCTTTGGCTAGGGTTCTCTCATGGGGTAGAGAATAATCTACACCTTCTTCTAATGGTTCATCCCAAATAGCGAAGTTGTTGAAAGGAATGTTTGAAGTATTGTCAATTTTGGGAGAGGAGATAACATTGTTTATTAATTCCTCGTCCTTAGGAGGGAGAGCATCAATAGATGTGTTAAACTCATCCTCTTTCCTCAAAACATGTTCAATAGGGGAGAGAGAATTAAGGAAATTGCTTATTATTTCATCTTCTTTCTCTAAGGGATGCTTATGGGTAAGACCAACTTTAGGAGAAGTGTAAGAATTTACCATTAATTCATCATCTCTAGTGGGAATTTTGTTGGAAAAGGAAATGCCATCACTAGGAAATGTAGGGATAATGTCATCTTTTTGCACAAAAGGATCCTCATGAAGGGAGTGTTTTTTAGGAGACACAAAGTCATCAAGGGCATCATCCCACAAAGCATGATCATATCTATTAAAAGGCTTATCTTTTGATTCAAAAGGAGATATCTCTTCATAGAGGGGATCATTGAAAACAACCATGTTACTAGATTTAGTGGAAGAGCTAATAGGAATGTACCCTTGAGAGGAATCATTCGACTTATCTTTCTCATCACAACGAAATGGCATAGTAACAATGTTTATGAGTTTTTGGTAAAATGAAGGTTTGGTATATTTAGGTTTCAAAAATTCATCTAAAGCTTCATCTAACTCATAATCATCACAAATATGAACATCTTGCAAATAAAAATCTGACATTTTGAAATTGCATAAAATTTAAACACACAATGCAAAGAAAAACACTTTTTTTTTTTTTTTTTTTAATGAAAATGAAATGAAAACACACTAAATCTAGATCTAGATCTAACAAATGCAATGCAAGAGGAAGCAATGATAGATTCACGTCGGGTTCACCAAAATGTGTGGGGGAAAAAGTGACACTAAGCAAACATGCCCTAATCTCACTTTCAACCACACACTTGTGGAATACGAAAGAGCCTAGAGGTATCACACAATTGGCTACTTCTTCTTGTGGAAGAGACAGCCACGGGCTACCTATTAGGATTTCTATTCCTTTGTTGCAATTGAAAGATGAAATGATGCAAGTTCAATTCCTAACCCCAAAATGCAAGTATGAACTAATAACAAGATTGCAGAATTGAACTTAAACAATGGAAAGTTGTAAACACAAGGACAAGACAAGAATGCAAATGCGTACCCGGAGTCAAAATCTGAGTGGAAATGTTCGGGACGGGGGCGCGGGCGCCACTGTCCTGATTCTGCCCCTGAAACTGCTCTGGAAACTACTGTTTTGCACTCTGGAAAAAGCTGTCAAAAATGCTGAAAATGCTGTCTGTCAGGAGGACCAGGGCGCCCAGTGCCCCTGTCCTGGCAGGACCAAGGCGTCCCACGCCCCTGTCCTGGTCTTCTGCTCTGAAACTTGGTGTGTGGTCCCATCTCCGTCTGCTTCTTTCAGATCTGCAACTTGCGGCGTCGTCCGAATCCCGAAACCTGCACTTTATATCTAAAAAGGGTATGGGCAGCTATATAGGGTTTTGCCTTAGTCAAACCCCCACTTCGGTGATTTCCACCTCCACGAATAGCCAAGTTGTATTGTAAAATGTATTGTGTGTGCAAGGTCCTAAGATGCAAGTAAGCAAACTAGAGCAACCTAGAAAGTAAACCCTAATTGATCATAAATGATAATGTAAATGCTCTAAATCAAGATGCAAAGTGATCTAAAGCATGAATAAAGGATATGTTGAAGCTTATGCAAAGACATGAAAACAACATGAAATCATACCCAACCCTCAAGGGAGGAGTACAAGCCAATCTTCAGTCGGTAATCTCCTATTGTTCTTCAATGTCTTCCAAGCCCTAAATGGATGAATGAAATTGATAAATGCTTGATAGAAGGATGTTGAATGTTGTTGAAGTCCTCAAAGATCTACTCTTTTGCTGCATATGAGGTCCTTGAAACCAAAATTCGTCCTCTTCTCAAATGAAGAAAGAGAGCTCTTATATATGAAACCCTAGGTCTTAATTTCAACTTTAGGCCGACTTAGAGATTGAATATCCCGCCAATTTCTTGGGGTTAAGCTTTATTTTATGATTGGGTCGTGCTCCTAAAATTTTGGGAAAAATGTCCGGGACCATGTGCACGCCGGGCGCCATGGTCCCGACAACTTTTCACCAAATTTTCAGGGCCGTCGGATATGATGATTTTAGAGAGAATCCCGAAGTTACAGCTGATTTCGAGGTGTTTTGACCCCCGAAATCAAGCCCCCAAGTTCAAAATAGGACCTAATTAGGGTTTTTGATTAAATGATGTATTGGAAGAATAAAATGAAAGGGGCACACTTTAATGAAAGGGCCCAACTTTATGATGTGGGAGATGATGAAATAGAACCTTAGACCTATTTAATTTGACTAATTAAGTGCTAAAGGGGAAATGCAATGCAAAATGCAAAATGCGCCAAGGCGGGTGCTAAACTAGGTGTGAAATTGTACCACCCTAGCAAGTGCGTACAATTTACGACGCTACAGTGTGAAAGATTAGTTCTAACCCCTCAAGATCAAGAGGACCTCCTAAAGGACATGGCAGCCGGGAAAGATAAAGTAGGGATGGACGATGAAGAAAAGATGTTTGGAGAAGAGGTTAGTGGCAAATTGGGAGAATTACACAAACAACAGGCTCTCCAAGACAATCTATCCCACCAAGTTACCTCACCTCAAGATCATAGGAAAATAGGGGCAGAGGAAAGAGATGAAGCAGAGGAGCAGGCGGAGGTCCATGCTATAACTATAGATAAAGTGTCACATCAAGGTGACAAGGATGAAGATATACTACAATGGCTCGAGTTCACTTTTGAAAAGAGAAAAGAAGAGCTTCCTAAGGTCACTTTGCAACAAGTAATCACTAAGTAGCCACCAAAGGTTAAGAAGCCAAAAACTGTACATCATCTATAAAAAATGGGCTCCGGTGAAGTGATTGCAGATGTGGCAGTTCCACTCTAAGGTGAGGGACAAGCTTCCCCTAAGTATCGAATGTCCCAAGTAAATTTGGGTAAACAAACCAAGTGGGTAGAGGTAAATACTTTGGAGTTTGCCACAAGTGTTGTCAGGGGGCGTGTAGGGAAAGAACATACTTCAAACATGGAGCTCAAAGCACAATTAGTGCAATACAAGCAGCTACTGATTGAGATGTGAAAACCTCTAGACTCCTATAGGGCTGACAACCTACCTTTGACCTCATCACTACGAGAGGGAGAAGTGAAGGCACTAGTTGAAGTGAGGTGGGTGGTCGTTGTAGCTAAATCATGGGCCCAAGTAAATGCAACTAAGATTAGATTATTTTTCTAGGATACTATGCGGATATACTGAGAGGTAGTCCAAGCAGGCGGAGCTTTAGCTTCTTGTTCTACGCAGTGGGAACAAAATCTAAGCATTTTTAATAAATAGTTCCGAATTTTGAATAAAGTATTGCGGTTAGGGGAAGAGACAATAATGGAGGAGGACCTCTTAGGAGGAGACAGTTGTGAAAACTTGCAGTCTTATATGTACATTTTGGAGCTAAAGATTTGTTGATCCTAATTGTAAATTTGACAACTATAATTCTTCTTCATTTCCATGAAATAATGGGTCATTTTAGTGTGAATGGTTCATCAAATATTTGGATGTATTCGTTAAAAAAAAGGGACTATATGTGAATTCCCAGAGTTCGCCCAAGCTTTAAAAGTTATAATTGTACTTCACATCATGATGGTGAAGGGTCGCAAATCATGTTTTTGAGAAAATCGAGAAACTCTTTGTATTTGTATTTGTAATCCTATAAACATTTTCAAAGTAAAGGATATGATTCAAAGTAACATGTTACTTCTAAACCTCAAGATAAATGATCCCTCGAATTGCCAATAAATGAATGATAATATTGTATTGTCTAGGATTGTTATTGGCATTTTCAAAGAGTTTAAAGTAGAACATGATCATCAATGGTCTAAGCTGATAGTTGACCAAGTATTAGCAACAGGTTAGTTGAATAATCGAAGCGCCCATATCCACCAACTTCAAAAAGTGAGGTGATTGTTACCGCTAAGTTAGGGAATAACATAAGTGACCGATATGTTTCTTCATGCAAGGTTTAAACATTGACATCTTCTTCATCGGTGAGTTGGCCAACTTTAACAAGTTACCAAGCATTTTGCATCGAACTCACTTATGCATGAAAGATATCGGCAAGTTGACCAAAAGGGTAAACAAGCCAATATAAATATCGATAGCCAACTAACTATTTTAAGTTATGTTTTGGATTGCTATCGGCAGCTTGGATAAGTTGGCTAATGTGCCGATCCTTCTCCAACTGGGAAATCGCTCCACCAAGCTCGTTTGAACGTCCATTTGGCAGAAGGAACCTACCGCGTGGCCATAAAGGAAGGTGAAAACCGGTTTTATAACTACCTCCACATTTGTTTTGCATGCCAATAGATATGCATGCTATCATGCCCCCTAACTCTACTCGCACTTGCAAATTTTAAAGATGAAGTATTGCATTTCGAGGTGTATTCTGCAAGTTATCAATGAAATGCAAGACTGGAGAGTGTATGTTGTGCGTGACTATTTACATGTTATCTGCAGCCAAAACAACTGCGTAAGCATCAATGAACCTCCATCTGCGTCTCATTATCTGTTGTGATAGGCATTCTCACAGAAATGAGACATAATGAGATGACTGGTTTAACTCCCTTGGTCATTCATTTTTCAGGGCGGGATAATAGTTCATGCAGAATGCCCGCACTATAGAGTTTCCTGCAGTTTTGAATAGTGAATATAGTTGCGATGGTGCCTACCGGAACGTAGGAAGATCTTGGTGTGAATGCCTAGGGTCTTTAGAAGATAGCACTTCATAGCCACGAGAAAGAATAAGGGTGTGTGTGAGCGATCTAAAGGTAGCAAAGTGCAGTCCAAGCTATTCGACAATTGATTCAAAATACTGAAGACATTGACAACATGGATGGTTGATAGAAATCATCAATGAGCAGAGAATCTATCAAGCATGATCACAGCTATCATAACAACCCCAATAGATCTAATGCACAGTTCAATAAACAGTGAGAAGATAATGATTTGAGTCTTTGTCATAATCAGCCCCAAAACACCAAAGGAAAAGTCATTTTTTCAAAGAAGTGACAGAGAGGTCAATCACAGACCTCAGTTTCAAGAAGGTAACATTGTGTCATTGATTGTCATAGATAATCATGAGCAGATTAATATCAGATGCCAGCTAAGAATCATTATGATCATCACTTAAAGGCCAATAAAGTAATATCAAATTCTATGAGCAGCCATTCAAGGAGGAACAAATGGATCATCCATGATAAAGAAAGTGGGTAGATCTTACTTATGGGCGAGACATAGTCACTTAATCAAGTCAGTCACAAATCTTCAAAGTCTCAAAGTTTCAGTAATGTTGACATAGAGGACTTCAATACAAAGGGTTTGCAAAAATACCATCATGAAGTACAAGGCTTAGGAGTATGAGTACGCTCCGATGATCACCACCATGATTCTAGAGGTTCATGATACCAAGATTGGGCACATAAATTTGCAGGAGATCAAAAGGTTCTTCATGGAAGGTGACAGATCAAAATTGTCTTGTAGAGTGGCGGGAAGTGGCTTGATTGAAGCAACATGTTTTCCCATATCAATTCAATGTGCAGATTTGGTACTAGAATGCTCAAAAAGATATAATCCCGATGCAAGAGAGATAAGAGTTGTAGACGGATCCTTAATGGCCAAACTAGATGGAATTTCAATAGCTATTATTCTTCGTTTGCCATATAAGGAAAAGTTCACTCACATCGATAAGCAAAAAGCTTATAAATACTTCAGCGACAATAGAAGCAAATGCCTCAACAATCTGGCTAAAGAATGGATGGTTGCACCACGGGGAGGACAGTCTCAGCTTCCAAAAACACTCCATCGTTCTCTTTTCATCAAAGATATTTGTTACTTGATTTTGTTACTCCATAGAGTGACAGGAAGTCCTGACTCCACTGAGTTTGAAATGTGGATGTATCTCTTCATAAAAATCATCTCTCCTGGTAAGCAATTCATTGACTGGGGCCATCTCATCAGCAACTGCATACATGACCAGTTAGTGCACTTCAAAAAAAGTCAACATTTCCATATGATCTCTTACTTGATATATGCTATTGCTAATTTGAGGTCATGGCCAGGGTTGAGTACTAATGGTGTCCTGAATCAAGAAACTCAAGTTTACCATTATTACAAGCAATTGCAACTTGAGGAAAGCTTTGTGTATTTCAGGCGGGTGAATGATGCTTTCACAATGTGGGCAGTAAGGTTATTACAAGGAGACATTGCCACCAAAATATCAAAGGAAGTCGCTAAATTGATAAAGAAATATGAAAGTTTCTTCATCTAGTTTCCGAGATTTACCTATCTTCGAGTAGGAGGATTTGAAGGTTATCCACACAAGCTACCCAGATATGTTGATGATAAGCTCATTTTAGTTGAGCTTTGTCGGCAATTGGTTTCAGTTCAAAAGAAATGCAGAGATAGAAAGAATAGAGGGGTAGCCTTTCCCATTTGTCTCGGGCACTATAGATGTGAGTCAAGTTCAAGAGCAGATGAGACAGAAAAAGCTTTATCCAAGGTCAACTTGTATCCATATCAGATGAGGTTTCCTTTTGATAGTAAGGATTATGTCAAGAGCAGCTTAAAGTTAGGCCCTGGCTATTTTCATTTTCCTAATCTCGAAGACTTTTGGGAGGATTGCGAAGACGAGTTCGAGGTTAGAAAAAGAGATTGGACCAGGTTAACTTTGAAGCAAATGAAAGATTTCAAGATGGATTGGACCATAGAAGGCATTGAAGATGATGGATCTGATTTGATTGATCCTATCTATTTTGAGCAAGTCCAGTCCCAGCCACTTCCCAGTTTGAATTGGGCAGATCCGGAAATGAGAGATGTCAAAGAAAGAACAAGTTTTGTAATCAAGAATTCTGAAGCCTGGATTAAGAAGAAGATTACTCAAATGAATGCTACCGGACCAACAAAGGAAACTCCAAGAAGGAAAGGAAGTCAGCTTGAGAGCTCTACGCCGCTGCATTCTTCCCATACTCCAACTAGGGATACTCCTTACCAGAATACTCAAGGAAGTGATGGAGATGAAGACCCTCCAAGGAGGAACAATCTTCAAAACACGTGGTGATGAACCCTGACAAAAGAAGAAGAAATCCAGAGCAAAAGACATAGAAGAAAATTCTATTGCAAGTCAAGTAAAGGATCAAGTTCCAGTGGAAATTCTAGATGACACAAGATTTGATGATGGAATGCATTCCATATCTCCCTCAGTTCCTATTGAATCCCTATGACAAGAAGCACAACAAAATACTTTAGTCATGGATTCATCATTTCCAAGCAATCCAAGCGATCAATTTGAGGAAATCAGAGAGGTGACTACAACACTGGTAGCAAGACAGGAAAACATCCAAGAGTCCACAGAAAATTCTTCATTCCCATGGTTAGAACAAAGTCTATTGAAGAAGAGGAGGGTAGAAAAGCTAGTGGTACCTGAGTTTGGTGGCATATCTGATCTTTTTGAAAGAGCTGAAAAACTGAAGAAACTCAAAGTATCCTCAAGAATAAAGACTGATCCAAATTCAAGGAATATGTGCTTAGAGATTGCTCAACCCATATCTGAGAAGGATACAAATGAGGCCACCTCTGCGGACTTTGTTATGACAAAGATTGATATGGGACCTTCTTCTCATGAGTCTGATATTTAGAACTTTAATGTGATGGCAGCCAGAATGGTGGAGAGAAGTGAAAAGGATAAGCAATCCAAGGATCAATTGAAACAACAAGTGCACACTTTGTCTTCTTACTTGAGATCCGTAGTTGATACCTCCACTATGCCACTAAGTGCAGATCACCAGCCAATTATGTTTACACCAGAAGGAGTAATTGAAAAGAATGTTATGGATAATCTTCAAAAGTACCAAGCCTATGGAAAGGTAACTGAAGGATGGGTAGAAAAGGTCAAAACTCTCACATGTGAATTCCTACTCCAAGCAAAATCTATCCATGATGAGGCCTTAATAAAGAAAAATACTATTGAGAAAGACTTGAGGAATGTCAAGAAAGAGGAGGCAGCCTGGAAAGAAATTGTGAATGATTTTAAACAAATGATAGAAATTGGAATGGACACCCTTGCAACCGAGAAAATCTTGCCTAGTAATGAAAGAGATTATCCAGAGATATGGATAGAAAGCATTAACTGGAAACTAGTGATCATAGATCAAGTTTCATCAGAGTTAGAAAAGCTCATGCTTTCATGTGATCAAGTGTGTACCAAACTCCAAGGACAACTCACTACTCTTCTCCCAGATGTGACATTGATGGAAGATTTGCAAGTGTTACAGAATAGCTTCCAGAACATGGTAGATCAGCAACTTTTTAACAAGACAAACTTCAGTGAAAATACCATCGAAAGGTTGATTGATATTTACTATTCCTTGAGAACTTCTATGCCTCAGACACTCAGCATGGTGACAGAAGTAAGTGGCATTCATAGAAACTTGAAGACATGGAAAATGAGGATAGCTAACATCCTAATTCCCAAAGGAAAATCTGTCACTTCGGCCATTCGACTTTTCAAAATCTTCAGAGACAAAGGACCTGGACAACCTAATGTGCCTACAGAAGCAACAGCCTCATCGGCAATGCAAGGAGTTAGCTTAGAATAAGTCCAGAGTTGCATTTTGTATAGTCTCCATTTTTGTTGTGTTACTCGCATCATGTTTTGTCTTTCTTTGTAAATAACTCTCATGATCTAGTTTCCTTTCTCTCATCTCTATTTCTGTATTGTAATAAAGGATAATCTTGGCTCTTTTCATATGAGGTAGTTATCCTAAGTTCTCATTTTGGGTAGTTATTCTAAGTAGTTCTTTCTCCCAAAGTTGAGGAAGTTATTTCAAGTAGTTGTGGAAGTTATAAAGTAGTTATAAAGGTGGTTAGGGTAGTTACCTTAGGTGGTTACCACTTCACATATATATACCTCATTATTATTCAATGTAGGGGATTCCACTTTTTCACAAGCTTTGTATAAGAGACTTGGATAGTATTATTCAAGCAATTAAGCAATAGAGATCAATTTGGATGTGTGTTCAACTTATTCTCATGGGTTATTATCAATGTTCTTATGTTTGATTGATGATTACCTAATACTTTCCCTTTAACATTGAATGTGAAGAAGTTTATTTCAAGTTGTGGTATCTCAAACTTGATTATATGGAATTTATTTTAATCTAGATTCATACCTTATATGGCATTCAATCTTTCTTTATTGTTCTTTCTTTAAATTTAAAAAAAAAAATCCAAATACTCCCATTATACAAGGGAGCTGCCCCTCTCAAATGCAGTGAGGAATTACCATTCTTTTGTTTTTTTGTGATTCTTCAACTGTTGTGAACACTTTGTTGCTAATTACAGGGCAAAACAGAGTTTTTCAAGAAAGTTTCTTAAAGCAACAAATCTGTTTACCAACAAGATTGAAATGTTTCAGCAGTATATGAAGGATATTGCAAAGATTCAGGTTCCTCCCCTTAGAGAAATTTTGAAACATTAGAATTTTGTAAAACATATGCTTGGATCCTTCGGTTTAGGATTAACCAATACTGGAATAATGGAGCAACAACAAGTTTTGAATTAGTGGGATACATACGAGGCTCAACATTTAGGACCTTCGACCCAATTCTATGTCTCCCTCATGGACAGGTACACATACTTGATCACCCAGTGTCAAGAGGTGGCAGAGACAGTAGGTGTAATGCCCTGCTAGGAACCCTAAAGGAAAACAACACAACTAGCTAACTAAAGGGTGAAATAATTTTTTTTTTTTGTTAAAGACTAAGTGCACTAACTAAAACCATTGCACGTTTAACAACATAGCAGAAGTCTACCATATGTTTTCCTAAGGGTAACCATCGAAGATTAATTTCATAGATTATATTAACACCATAGTTAATCCATTTAATTAGATAAAATTGAATGTTTTAGTTTAAAACTACACATACATCCAAATTTCATAATAAGGAAATAAAAGTATTTCAATGTATCCAATTTCCATAAACCATTTAAACATAAGATCAAAACAATAACATTCATTTCACAGACATAATATTACAATATCCATAAATACATGGCTTCCAATAATACCACTGGTTACAAAGTTACAATATCAAGGTTACAGAAAAGTCTGATACAATGACCACAAGGTCTCAATTGAATAATGATCTCGAACAAGAGATGGTACATAAACCACAAACCAAGAAACACCAGGGAAGCCTTTCCTCGCCTAAAGATACAATCCAGAACATCCGATGGGAAGTGGCACTACCACCCGACTATGTGATCCCAAAATGGAACCAACCCACCATGCTAGGAGATAGTAGAAAACCCTCAAGAAAGCAAAGTAAGATAAGTACGAAAGGACTACAAGACTCCGCAAACATCCATGTAACACAACTCACAAAACACAAGTGACTCTAAGAAGAGAGTGTCATCACATAGCTTGATGGTTACCATGGTACAGCCTCCATAGGTCCCGGCCCCCATCCCGGGTTTCTCCTGGTAACCTCTCCCGAGCCTCCAGTTCCAACTAAGTCTCATGTGGACCCTATGAATCCTTTTGTGAAGACAAGGTGGTAAGTTTGTCATTCCAAGCCTTCTCGTAACATTATGAGCCCTGTACAAGCACTCACCTATGCACGAGGTACACTTATCTTAATTAATATTTATCTCACTCCCCCCCAATATATTATTATGTTATCACTTTTTTAACTAACTTTCAATGGGTTATCCTGTCATCCACTTCGAGCATGGCCCCCGCTCGAAAGCCACTCTCTCTCATAGGACACTAACAGGAAATGTCTCTCTCTATGAGAACTCTATGGCGAAACAGACAACCATAAACAATCCTGACAAAGCACATGTGAAGGATACATAATCTCTAACCAAATATTGACTATTTGGACAAAACACACAATGGCTCATATCAAAAAGGTTATACAACAACAACTGGTCAAGGAGAAATAACATAGGACATAATGACAATTCAACCAGAACAACAATGAAATTTAAGCTTGACTGAAAAGCCATTTACACAAGATCCTAATACAAGCAATATTTTCTTAAAACAACCAAAGCATAAATTATTTGCAAATAAAGATTTTTCCAATAATAAGAAAATGCAACTATTTAATACAAAAACATCCATCTTGTCATTTGTCCAAAATGATTTAAAATAGAAATAATTTTCCTAATGTATTTTCAACATATTTATCAATTAGAAAAATTATAAGCTTTTTCTGAACATTCAAAGCTGTAAACTGATATATATATATATATATATATATATATATTCTTATAAATATACATCCATATAGCAGTACGCATAGGGGTAAGAAAATAAAAATTAAAAACATTAAAATTTTTGCCCTTGGCATGGTAGCCTAAGCTACCGCACAATAGCCTATGCTACCGCCGATAGCTAGTACTAACGTTCGGTAGCACTGCTATCGTCTGTAGTACTATGTAC
The DNA here is from genome assembly GCF_030272615.1 of Cryptomeria japonica. Taxonomy (NCBI): domain Eukaryota; kingdom Viridiplantae; phylum Streptophyta; class Pinopsida; order Cupressales; family Cupressaceae; genus Cryptomeria; species Cryptomeria japonica. The sequence continues at coordinate 79,278,509 of NC_081408.1, read as the reverse complement.
TAGCGCCAGTAGCGGATGCTACCGTAGGTAGTTTGCCACTTATATATATATTTTTATATTTTTTTTAATATATATATATATTTTTTAAATTAATTTCCAAATACATAAAACTCATTTAACAGAATTTCCATAGAATTTAAATTATCATTTTTATTTTTATACAATAAAACTCATTCACAGAATTTTATTTCAAACACATTCTCTTTTTTTTAAAATTTAGATAATCCAATAAATTTAATTCACAATTAAATTTATTTCTAAGAACCCACAAAGATTTATTTAAAGGACTATCAGAGCAAATCAAACCAGAGAGAATAATTTTTCCATAATAATTTTCTCAATGTTCTTAAAATTACATTCTTCCCATAAACTAGAAAAACACGCAAGGCATGGATTTTAAAACAAAACTTGAATTCATCAGAAGAGGGTTTGTATTCGACAATTATTTTACACCCACACAACAATCAGAGAAAATAGAAATATTTACTAAAAACCCACAACTAAGAATTCATCCAACCTGGTATAGCTTTCCTAGAAGAAATCTGTAGAAGCGCCCTAACTTTTTCAATAAGCTTCCAATAAATTCCTTCACCTAAAATTCCTGACCTGTTCCCGTGTAACTAAAATAAAGACCTATACCCCTATTTAAACTAAAATTCTAGGTTCAATAGCTTTTTCACAAAAAACCTAAATTTAGAATACTAGTAATTTTCTTTTCTTTTCTAAATTTATCACAAAAAGATAAGCTAACATGCAATAATTAAAAATCATTATTCTTTCTTTTCTTTTCTCATGCACATTAATTAATTTTCTAAATAAAGAATTAAAACAATATTTTAATTCCAATTAATCCTTTTATTCATTCATTTAATTATAACTTTAGAAAATAATAAATACAATTAATCTAATTTATTTTTTCCATTTAAATAAAAATATATTTCTAATATCATGCAACTTGCAACTTAATTTAATAATTTCTTTTAATTAACTAAATTTATAATCTCAATGCATAAACAATATAACTATGAGATAATTTCATAAACTTAATTAATTAATTAATTAAAGCCACTAAAACACTCAAATGAAACAAAACTCAAGCAAATACATAAAAAAATCAAACGACAAAATACGAAGGCTGAACAAACTAACAAGACGACCAACTGACGACACTCATACGAGTGTCACTGAGTAAAATAGGGTCAACTACTATCTCCTCCACTTCCATCGAAAAATATAAGGCACGCTCAGACCTGTGAAGCCAGGTGGAGACGATACCTCATACCTACCCAGTACTTGTACCTGCAATAATCTGCATCACCGAACCATATATATATATATATATATATATATATATATACAATATGGAAAACACGATATACACACCAATGAAAAAGAATCATGACGTTCCCTGTCTCACCGAAATGAGTGAAGGAAAATCATCCGCTTGCATCCAATACACTCGCAAACACACAACATATAATTTCACATTGCATAGATAAAGTAAAATGTCAGTACATAGCAATAATCCATAAAATGCCATAAATCACAATTACTGAAATACCGCAAATAAAATATACATCTCATCTCCAGATAAAGCATAATGTCATACAAATGTGAATAACATATCATGGTAATGTATCCACTGAAAACAAACAATAATAAAATATGAGTCTTAAAGTTCAAACAAGTAGGGGTACTACAGTAGGGGAGTTAGAGAAAGGAAATAAGCATGCAAGGGAAGTTTTGAGGAAATACAAATTCAAAATTAAACACGTAGTTGATCCTCCTGTCCAAGAAGTCGCATGCATAATGGATAATTATAGAGCTTTTATTAAAAAGTGAAGGATGAACATATAGTTGCTAAAGATAGCAGGGTTTTTTGCATGACCCCCAATTTTGTATTTTTAGCTGCAGCTCCAACTCAGGTTCCAATTTTGAGCAAAATTCTTTATGTCTACAAAAACGTGGCTCACCCAGCATGGTTTTTGTAGTGCTCATGCAACCCCCATTTCATAGTAATGAATTGGAGTATCAAGGCAGAAATTTGCAAGTTAACTGGGACTTCTAGTTTGAGTTCTTAATTTAGGTTAGATTTATTTCCTAGATAATAGGGTAGAGAACTTCTATAAATTGAGAATTTGGATTCATTTGTAAGGGTCCCCAAATTGATGATTTGTGGCCCACTTAGAGATTTTATATTATTTTAAAGATTGTTAAGAAGTTGAGTTATTTTTGTTACACATTCATTGAGATTAATACAAGAAGCACCTTGTAGATTGCCTGATCTACTTCTATATTCTACGAAATTGTTTTGTGTAATCTGGTAATGTCTATTATTTGGAGTTAGCAATGTGGTTTGATCTTTTTGTTTATTACTTTATGAATCATATGGAGCACGTCATTGGTGTATGAGAATTATTGTGATAGGTCGTATTGTTGATGATTTTATTTTCATAAGTCTGTGAAATTGATGATTTTGTAGGTTTACTGGAGGTCAGTTGTTGAATGCTAACTTAGATGATATTTGATAATTTCTTGGATTGTAAGGAACTAACTAATTAGTTCATTAAATTTTTATTGTATTGGTTTCATTGTTATTTTCTTGTTCACTTTACTCTTTGCAATTTATTTTCCAAAGAATCTTAAATCATAAAATACAAAAAAAAGGGAAGTTTGACCATTAATAACCAACAGGATTAGTTTCAAACAGCATGCCCCGTTAACAAGTATAGCTACATCAACCATTAGGTTACCCATCACCATTGTGACCCGACTATAGAGACCTTGGGGTAGTGAGTTTTCCAAACTCATTGCTTTTTAGGAGAGGTGGTGAGCATTCACATTGGCTACTTGACTATTGGCGGGTGTGTCAAAAAAATAGTCGTCAACAAAACCCTTCACTCTTTCATCAATAGAACACTACAAGCATTGTTGCCTTTTCTTAGTTGCATGCAAATACTCAAGAAGACAATTAAAATATACCTTATATTGATGATCCAAATCCTCTATATTGTCATTTAGTAGAGAGGAAATGGCTATTGGATAGCAATAAAGAACAAGACAAAGTTTGAGCCATGTCAAAAATATCCCTCATTCCCCAAGTATGCCCAGGGTCGGGTAAAGGATTCACCATAGTTGGATAATATCCACACTTGGTGCCCTATCTATTTCTTGGTGAGCTTCCAAACTGTAGCCAACTATTGACTAAACTTAGGGTACCTAATCTCCTTCAACACCTACACCATGTAGTCCACAATCATTTCTCCTCCTAAAACATTTCTCTTCCTTTGCTTCACAACTTTTTCCAACACTCTCCATCCCTTTATGCCTTCATCCTTTTCTCCTCACCTTAACCAAGAACATTCTTGGGATTCCATTTATAATATCATCATAGAGTCAACATTTTTTTTATCATATACTATTATGTAAGCCAAATAATTAAAACAATGATTACCACCTCAAAATATAACATCCATATCCTTTCAAACTTAAAATATGATTAGCGTGTGACTCAAACTATTACTCATTACCTATCCAACCCATCAACAAGTGATTATGAACACATATCCTTGTGAAGAAGCCTTATGACTATTGGCATATGTGTAAAGTATGTTGACATGATGATATTGTGTTGTCATTGATGTCAATATGCTAAAGAGTGAACCGGTATGATGTTGAAAACTGGTATAGTGAAAGATGAACCGGTATGATGTTGAGAACCAGTATAGTGAAAGATGAACCAGTATATGGAATATTTTCTATCAAGGTTTAATATGGCATGACTACTGGTTGGTAGTTCCAACCTCAGGGTTTCCGGTTGAAGTGTTTCAAGCCTGTGTTATTCAACCGATGGCATTGTGTGATGAGTTAGCATTGTATTGGAGATCTAATGGAGATTAGATCATGTTGCCACATCAGCCTCATGCACGTGAAGGATTTTGCATGAAGGAGATTGATCCTATCTACCTCAGGAATGTGCGAAGTCTTTGCAAACAGTGGAGAATGCGTGATGGGTTATTGCCTCCATGACGCATTGAAGAATGAACAACGGAGAATGTCTTGAGATCTATTCAAGACCGTTGTATTCAAATGCATAGTGTTCAATGGTCAAGATTGAACCGACTGAATTTCTCAACCTAAAGGTTTAGGGTTTAGGGTTTATGCTACCAACCTATCTATTTCCTATAAGGTCAATGTTGTGTTTCATGTTGAAGTTGTTGGCAAATGTTGTATGTGTATCTAAGTGCAAAGATACGTGATTCTTGCCAGACCAGATAAGAGGAGTGATACCTGTAGAGTGTGTATGTAGAAGGAAGGAACCAAAGTAGATCTGCATTGGCATTGAGTGCTATTACCAGATCATTGTAATACCTGTTAATCTCTAACCACTTCAATAGTTGGAAAATCCCTTAACAGGGTAGCTTTAACTAGCTTACTGTAAATCCTTTAACACGGTGACTCAAAGCCATTGATTTCATGAAATCCTCTGACAAGGTAGCCTCTAATAGGGTTTAACCCTTAACAAGGTATTCTAGCCATCCCTTAACCGGGTGATCCCTAATAGGATCGGTTCCTAAGAGAACATGTTGTAACATTCTTTAACCGGACTAGGCTCCTAACAGAGCAGACTTCTAAAGAGTTCAAAAATAGCTTTTGGGTATTCAACCCCACTATAGTTTTTCCCAGTTGGGTTTCCATGTGAATAATATGTGTGTCATGTGTGATGCCTCTTTCTTGTGATATTTTGTTATTTTCTGTTTAGGCGGTGAAGCATGTTGATTTAGCAAGTTATTATATTTTTGATGTTAGATTACCTGTCTATGCACAATGATAAAGTGGAAATGAGGGAATAGGTTGTGTGGAAAGATAAGTGTTTAGGTTTACATCTTTCACAGTCACATTGTGTTTTACCAGTAGTAATCTAGTTTAGACCGGTGTTAGTGATTGCCAGTCAAGTTCAATGCTTGCAGTCAAACCAGTTTAGGAAAAGTTTATGTACCTGTATTGATTCATCCCCCCCCTCTTAGTACCAGTTTGGTACTCTCTATTCATCATTAAGTTATCAATGACATATATAGGAAATGCATATTCCTTATTTACATCTCAACCCCACATCCATATTAGCAACCCAATCAACAACATCAATTTCCCTTTCTTATCAATATGAGTGAAGGTTATCCCACCAAAATAAGATGCCACTACCTTAACCTTTAAGAGGATAGTGTCTAAAAATTGATTCATATTACCCCCACCATTCATAACCCCAATGAACAAATTTGAATCACCTTCCACCTAGATCTTGTTCCAACCTATATCTTTAGCTAAGGATAACCCACACAATAGTTTATCTTTTAACAAATTGTTGGTGTCAAACTTGTAATCAATGGCTAAAATTCCAAGGGGATGTCCCTTAGGTATTAAGTGTTTAGGTTGGCTCTACAACCACGAGAAACCATCATTGTTCTTGGGGAATATTGGAGACAACCTTCCCTATAAGTACTTGTGTAACTTGCTTTGGGATTCATGTGGCTTTCATGTGTTTGTACCATCATTTGTGTTTGCTTTGTGATTTGGTTTAATTTTTGTTGTTTTTTTTGAATTGTTGATTGACTACCCCCATACCTTGTTTCCATGGATGATTGAAAGTTTACACAAATGTATTGATTTATTAAGTAAACCATATGAAGGGCGGGCTTGTGGATGAAGGAAAAAAGGGCACTAATCCTAAGAACTTATAACAAAGAGATAAAGATGAAAGTGTTAGGGAAAACAAACCTTTATGGAAGCATTCCAAGAAGAAGAATTGGAAAATCTACTAGAGAAAGTGGCTTTCAATGTGGGAAACAAAAGAAACAGTGCAGAGCCCCTTGAAGGTCAAAGACTCAAAGGACCCTCTATTTCTTAGGATCTTAAGGCTTGATCTCAATGAAGAAATTATTTCTACTTTAAGAAAGAGGAAAATAGACTCAATAATGTGGCAATATTCTTTGCTTGTCTAGAAAGTAATGCTCTCCCTTCTAGAATTTTTTTTAATAATTGGATTAATATTATTTCGGGAAAAAAGACTATGTATCTATGTCTTGTTTTTCTATATGGTTCATTAAGGGATTTTTGTGATTATTGTTAAAAAACACAATATGCCAGAAAGGATTTTGGAATTTTTTTTTGAATAGTGGGTAAATCCCTACTCAATGTCATTTCATGGTCCCCAAATTTCTCGCAAAATGAGATTCTATTTTGTTCTACCCCAAGATGGATAAATATAGAGAATGTCTCTATGTACATATAGAAATTCCCCCCCTTCTTGCTTAAACATATTGGGAGAACCCTCAAAGTAGAGGACATCCATGCTACTCTTCCACACATGGATGCTAGGATTCTAATATCATATAAGGAGTGAAAATACCTAAAATTTTAGAATTTTCCTCGAGTATCAAGTATTAGATATGAAATTATAGTCCTTGGCCATCACAAAGGATATTTTCCCAAAATTATGTTCAACAAAAAGAACACAAGTGTAAACCCTCATAGTATAGCATTTAAAAAATTTGAAACCCTAACTCCCTTAAAAAGTTAGGCCCATGGACAAGTTAGGGATACTCATAGAAAAGATGGCAATACTAATAATATTGAGAAAGATGCCCATAAAATGTCTCATAATAAACAAAACCTAACCTCTAAAAATACACCTTCTGAGGGGTTTGGAAGGAAAAATAAATATAATAGATCCATGAGATCTATGTCCCTCTCTAAAGAGGTCCCCCTTGGGGTGGTTAATGGTATGTCAAAATAAGTAGATGAGACATGCAATCTTGGGGGAACTCTCCCTAGTGTCATCCAAAAGGAGGAAAAACTAACCTCCATCGGATCACCTTTTTAGGGTGATAAGGGGTTGTGAATATAGAAATGAATGAAACAATTGATACCCATTTGAAGGAGAATCAAACTAATATCAATGAGAAAAACCCTAATCAAATCATCAACCATAAAAAAAGTGCCCAAGAGTTGGTTCTAGATAAACTAAAGGAATTACATAAAGTTAGACAAAGAATTAAACTCATTTGTAGACCCTACTATTGGAAACATGAGTTGTTGTGCTTTGTTGTCATTAATGTCAACCTATCATGTGTTGTCATTGATGTTAACCTATCTTTCATTATCATTGATGTTGAAGTAAGGATGGTGTAGTGGAAGTTTGAATATGCAAGAAAGAGTATTTATGTGTTTTGGTATTGTTTCTTGTGGTGTCAAGTAAGGATGGTACATTGGAAGTTTTAATATGCAAGAAAGAGTATTTATGTGTTATAATTGTCTTATGTAGAAGTTGAAGTATTTCTAGAAGGTTGGTGTCATGGAAGTTTCAATATGCAGGAAAGAGATTTAATGTCTTAGTGGAAGAATGTCTTGCATTCCTTTGGTATGTGAAGATTATGTGCCATGGTTTTGATTACAATGCCTATGTTTTGTTTATATTGCACTATCAAATTTGTGTTAGACACTTCAGATAACCGTAAGACAACAAAGAGGGGGGGGGGGGGTGAATCAGTTGTCACAGATTACAGGAACATTCAACAATTAAAACTTTAATACCAGAACCCAAAAACTAATGCCAGAATAGCAGTTGAACCAATTAAGTATAAACAATAATCACAAAATAAAAGCCATCCACACAACACCAAGATTTATACGTGGAAAACTTGGTAAAGGGAAAAACCATGATGGGAAGGCTACCCACAGTCAGATAATACTTCTGTAGTGAATTACAATGAAGGGGCCTACACTTGCAGGAAGGTCAATAGCCTAGAGCACACTGCTCATCATAAAAGGAGTCTCACTAACTACATATTGTATATGGTGAAAATGGATACAACTATAATATTGAAAAGCTAAATGAATTCAACCACAAAACCCTAGCCTAACAACAACAAAGATCCACCATAACATATGAAGATTACCTAAGACAATGCAAATCAAATGAAATCACAAAGATTATACCATCACATGTCCAATAGGATTTGGATCTTCATTCTTCCTATCTCCATTGATCTTGCTTGATATATTTGCTCTCAGATTTTATATGCACAAGAGCTCAACAAAGAATGGAAATGTGGTTGCAAGTAGGCTTGATTGCATATGAAAGTTCAAATGCTAGAGTAGTTGGGTAGTCAGCGGGGTTTGATTATGAAGGAAGCATCTCCTTATATAGAAGACACCATAAGAAATGGAGGGATAAGATTAAGAGGTGTAAAAGATAAATGGTCGGCTATGATTAGAGGGTAGGTAGAGAAAATAAGAAAATAATAAGAGGGTAGGTAGTGTATGAATTAAGAGATGAATGACATGTGTCATAGGCGGAAAAGGCTAATGAATAAATTAAATAAATAAAGATTTATTTAATTAATAGAGGAAGTGGGATCAATTAAATAAATAAAAGTATTTATTTAAATGAGAAATAAGGCTAGAAGAGGATAAATGAATTAATTAAATAAATAAAGATTTGTTTAATTAATAGAAAAATTAGGTTAAAATAATTAAATAAATAAAGATAGTTATTTAATTAAACTGGACAATTTTAGGTGTGTACACATATAAATCTAGACTACAATCCAAAGGAGTGTTGAACTGCAAAAGATAGCATCTCCTATGTTTTGATTAAGCTCAATACTGGAGAATCAAATCCTCTTACATAAACCCAATTTGATCTCCAATGATCGACCAACTCCTCTGCCTGAATGATATTACATTATTCGCACATTACATTCCTTGATCATGACCTCTTACATTAACCATGACGATATTGTTAGTGAACAAATTTGTCCTTCTAAAATAACTATACAAATAAACTCAAAATGCCCAGAATGAAGGACAAAAAGAACTAATAGTTGGATTGATTATCATTGAAGTGATAATCTTCCTCTAAATTGAGAGGTGCAACTCCCTCTTAGAAGATTTACAAGGAATTATTGTTGATATGCTTTTAACCAGAAAGAAATAAAGGAAAATAACATTCATCCATAGCCATGAAAATGAATGCCAAAAATTTACAAAATAGATATTAAATGAAGACCATTAAATCAAAGTTTAATTGTCTGCACTTATGGATAACATTTGGACTAAAAACTAACAGAGAATGTTGTTGCTCCAATATGGCTTACTTTCAAGCACACAGTCTTGTAATAAATCCACATACACAATCGATTATAGCAGAAAATACATTAATAAACAACTGCAAAGGCTCAAAGTCTAGCTACAGTCATGAGAAGAATATCAACAACACAAAGATTGAAGATATCATCTGCATTCTATTCATGTTTGAAAATCAACTCAAAGATTGATATTTTTTGTACAAAACATTGCTTAGAAAAGCTTCAACTCCTCTCTTACCAATAAAAATCTAATCCCTCTCACCCACAAGCTGCTGGAAGAAAAGAAAAGAAGAAGAACCCTGCCTCCCTCAATCCTTTCACAATAAATAGCTACATGAGATCTTTATTCAGTTTTATAACTGAATCTTGAAAAACCTTTTAACTTATGCTTTTCACTTTCCCCATTACTCTTATATATAGCATCAAATATTTATAAACATTAGAAATATAATTCTCTAAATTTTATAAGAATATTTGGACAGGTGGCACTTGAATATTTTATCCCAAAATGAAAATATTTTTATGCTGGGCGGACTGAAAATATTTGTGACAGTCAAAATCTGTCTCGGTGCGGGGGTCATAACTTTTGTTTGCACCATTGGATCTTTCTCAATTGTGGATATGTTGGTCATAACCTAGTTTTTTGCATTCTGACTGGAGAGATTTCAAACTTAATGTTTGCATAAAAATATATGTGCTACTGTGTGCGGGTCTATATGACTGTCATAAAATTAGACTTGTCAAAATAATGTTCTCAGTGATTTTCACATCTTCTGCTCTCAAACACACTAATTTCTTTGAAATTAGAATCCACCTTCTATAGATTCTAATAATTATAGATATAGCCAAGATGAACAATGATAATTTGTATGGGATTTAAATCCATCTAAAGTATTTGAGTTGTCTTATCGTGACAACTTTTAAACTTGGCCCTGTCAAACCATTTGTACCTGAGGAACAATTGAATTGCTTAAACTCTATCATACCTGTTGAACTTATTGAACTAGTTGAACTTTGAACCTGTAGAGCTTGAACCTTGAACCTTGAATCTACGAGGTTCAAAAACAAAAATTGCACCCATATGCTTCATTGATTGCTTTGCCTTTCCATTTTGTTTGCACGTTGAACCTTTGAACATCACTGAACTGTTTGAACTAGGTTCAAATGGTTCACAGTCTGGAGAAAGAGTATATGAAACATCATCCACAACCATGAAATAGAGCTGTTGCAAAATACTTGATATGAATGTTATCCTGAAAAATGTCTTAGACACAACTTAGAACCTGTGGTACCTAAATGAACACTATGAACTCTTTTTAGGATGGTTCAAGGGGTTCATGAGGTTCAAACCAACCATTGAAACGTAATGCTAAGGATTTAGAAATGATTTACAGGAGGATTAGGGATTGAACCAATGAACTTTTAACAAGATTCTAGAAAAAGAGGGAGAAAAGGACTCAACTAAAATTTTTGCAAGGCGACTCACTCTTGTTATAAGGGACGAATGACAAGGTAACAGATATACAATGAGATCTTACATCTATTTATACAAACACTCGACCATAAACAATCAGGTCAGCCACTAGACAATAAACTAAATACATAATTACAAACCATGTCGGCCTTAGACCAAACAAGTAATATCAACACATAAGACATCTCAAAAATACATCAATAGGTCCTATCCACATGTTACATTAAAGTCGGTACATAACCTAGATCAACCGAGACCAAATATAGGTCCACACGCTTCAGCAATGATCTCCAACACCAAGTCTCAAACATGATCACAAACAACATCCTAAAACTCCATCAAAAGAAGCACCAACACCACTTATGCAATTCATCAAAGATCTCCATCAAAAGCTCTGTCGGTGAAACCCTCGCCAGAACAACAAACCAATCATCTAAGCAAGAAGGATAGCATCCAATCTCTAGACCGAAACCAACTGACCAAATATGAGTATAAGTATCATGAACAAGCCAATTCCATCACCATATTATAACAGAGCCTACCAGATCATGCCAAATCCAAGTTAGCCAGAAACCACTTAACCTACTGGGACTAGAAGGGTGCCAGTAAAGCATCCAAACAACTAGTGTTGACATCAATGAAAAAACATCAATGCAACACATAATCAATTCCACCAAATGGCCAACAATCTTCCCCTTTGGAATTGATGACAACAATAGATGTGAAAAACATCTACGTACCAAAAAATGCCAAATAAGGCTCCCCCTTTAGAAGACAGCCAACAACCACCTGCATATAGCTCTGAATATTAATATCTCTCCCCCTTTGAACAATATCTTTGTAAAGCTCTAAATTTATTTTTCTTATCAATATCACTCCTTCTTTCTTTTTCCTTTTCACTTTCTTTATCTTTTTCACATCACTATCTCTCCCCCTTTGACATCAATGCCAGAAATCTGATAGAAATATCAAAGCAAAAACATAAGCCTCTGAATCTCAAAGCTGACTACTCCCCCTGAGAAATAGCATCCCACATCAGTTCTAGAATGAATAGTATCTCTAATAATGCATGTCGGACTGATGCCAACCCGCATCAATCAAGTCTCTATCGAAGGGGCAGAAACTCCCAATCTATCTCTCAGGTACTCAAATGCTTCCTGGGATAAAGGTTTAGTGAAATATTTGCAATATGTTCTTTAGTGTTCACATAAACTAGTTTAACTTCATTTGCTTCCACCTTATCCTTCAAAAAGTTATACTTGATAGATATGTGCTTTGTCTTAGAATGAAATACCAGATTCTTTGATATATCAATAGCAGCAGAGTTATCAGAGTGAATAACTAGCGGTGCATCACAATCCACCTTTATATCCTTCAACATTTGCTTCATCCATAAAACTTGTGTACAATTAGTAGCAACATCAACATACTCAGCTTCATCCATAGATAGAGAAGTACATGACTGTTTCTTGTTGATCCATGAAACTAACTTCTTTCCAAGAAAGAAAGCTCCACCGAAAGTACTTTTCTGGTCATCAACATCTCTAGCCCAATCAGCATCTGTATATGCACATAAAGTGAAGTTATCATCCTTAGGGTGCCATAAGCCATATTTTGATGTACCTTGCAAGTATCTAAAAATCCTTTTCACTACCATCTCATCATTTTCTCTAGGATCACTCTGAAATCGTGAAACAATACAAACTACATTCATAATGTTAGGCCTAGTTTGAGCCAAAATAAGAAGACCTCCAATCATATATTTGTATCTTGTAGGATTTACCGGTGCAAAACCATCTTTTCTTGTCAATTTATCACTTGTAACCATAGGTGTACCTAGCGGTTTAGAATCTCCCATACCAAATTTCTTCAACAATTCCTTAGCATATTTAGTTTGACAGATAAAAATGCCTTTGTCAATCTGAGTAATCTGCAAACCTAAGAAAAAATTCATCTCACCAATCATAGACATCTCAAATTCTTTCTCCATATTCTTAGAATATTCTATGTACAATTTATCTTCACCTCCAAAAACAATGTCATCAACAAATACTTCAACAATCAGTATATCATCATTAGTGATTTTATAATATAAATTAGTGTCAGCACCGCCCTTAGTAAAACCAAGCTTCAAAAGATATTTATCCAACCTTGCATACCAAGCTCTAGGTGCTTGTTTCAATCCATATAAAGTTTTCCTTAACAGGTGCAAACCATATCTGTATCATCTGATAGTGAAAACCATCAGGTTGCTCAATATAAATTCCTCATCAATATCCCCATTCAAAAATGCATATTTAACATCCATTTGATAAACCTTGTAATTTTTATAAGCATCATAGGCAATAAATAATCTTACAGCTTCAATCCTAGCTACCGGTGCAAAAGTCTCTCAATAATCAATTCCTTCCTTTTGAGAATATCCTTTACAAACCAATCTAGCCTTATTCCTTATAACTTTACCATCCTCATTCAATTTATTCCTAAAAACCCATTTAGTTCCAATAACATTTTCATTTTTAGGCCGAGGAACCAAAGTCCATGTCTTATTTTTCTCAATCTGATCTAATTCTTCTTCCATGCTTTTAACCAAAATTCATCTTTACATGCCTCAATTACTGATACCGGTTCAACTTCTGAAATTGAACATACCTCATTAGTTGCCAATCTTCTTCTTGTCAGCACTCCATTGTTCTTATCGCCAATGATTTGATCTTTCGAATGATTCAATCTCACATGCCTCAGAGTCTTCTGACTCTCTATTCCTCTTTCCTGTTCTTCAATTACTGTAGAATTCTTTGATGTTGTCGAAGTAACTGGTTCAACTCTTTGTTCCAATAAAGGTGCTACCGATTCATATATAATTATTTCTACTGTCGGTTCCTTCTCATAAACTCTGATTTGACTTTTGTTCAACTCATCTACTTTGACATTAACACTCTCCACAATTATCTGCAATCTCTTGTTATAACATCTATATGTTTTTCTTTCATTAGAATAACCAAGAAATATGCCTTCATCACATCTAGGATCAAATTTCCCAATAGTATCAACTCTCCTAATATAACATTTACTACTAAAAAATCTGAAATACTTATATGTAGGTGTATTGCCAAACCATAATTCATAAGGTGTCTTACCAGTTTCTCCTTTGATATGTACTCTATTGAATGTATAAACCATTGTACTCACTACTTCTCTCAAGTAGATATGAGGTATATTAGCTTCCATCATCATTGTTCTAGAAGCATCCAAGATATTTCTATTTTTCCTTTCCACAACTCCATTCTGTTGAGGTGTCTGGGGAGTATAATATTGTCTTCTTATACCATGCTTGTCACAAAAGTTATTAAACTCACCCGATGTCAATTCTCCACCATGATCTGATCTAAAACATTTAATCTTCAATCCTGTCCTAGTTTCCACTTTTCAAATGCTTTAGATTTTTCTCTCAAAAAAGTAACCCACATCATTCTAGAATAATCATCAATGATTAGCATGAAATATCTATCACCATGAAAACTTTTAACTCTAGCAAGGCCACACAAATCAGTATGAATAAGATCAAGAACATCATTTGATTTATCTTGTATACTCCTAAAATAGGTTTTGACCTTTTTACCCATTTGACATTCTTTACATACCGGATTATAAGGATTCATAATCTTAGGTATATCTCTAACATCCTTAGTTGAACTGATCTTCACAATGCAATCAAAATTCACATGACACAACCTTTCATGCCATAGCCAACTTTCATCAATTTGTGTAATCAAACATGTCTTCTCACCGGAGTTCAAATAAAATATATTACCTTTATCTGTGTACCAATCCAACCCATATGTGTTAATGATTTTTCATTTTCCATCCTTGAACTGTAATTGAAATCCCTTATCTACCAATTGTCCTACAATCAAAAGATTATGATTCAAACCTTCAACATAATAAATGTTATTAGTATTGTTCTTACCATCCAATGATATAGTCCATTTTCCTTTAATCATGCATGTCTTGTCATCTCCAAATCTAACTAGTCCACCATCAAGTTCTTGCCAAGACAAAAACTTCCCTTTATCTCCAGTCATATGATGTGAACAACCACTAGCAATTACCCATTCATCCTTGTCCTCAATTTTAGTAGCAAGTGCCTTCTCCTTAGGTACATTCTCTTCTAGTGCCGGATCATCTTCCTTGATATCCAAGAATACCCATTCTTTCTCATTGTTGGATCCAATAGTAGAGTCTTCTGTCGGTTCATCATCTAAATTAGTAATGCCTTCCTCATTCGCTATGTAGCATGATTTGTCTCTATTTTTCTTGAATCTATATTTGTTCTGATATCTAGGGTTAGGCTTAAATGATCTCTTAACTCTTTCATCAAATATTGAATTTCTTTCAGGACATCTAGATGAAAAATTACCAATCTTATTGCATGCAAAATATTTAAAAGGTGATTTTCCTTCATACTTACTTACTATTGGTCCTTTTGGTACTCTTCTAGAAAATAGTTCTTCAAGTTGCTCAAACTCATCATCTTCTCTTTTCATATCTTCTAATTTATTTGCATATAAATCTTTCCAATCTTGCTTACAAGTTGCAAATGTAGATGCATGAAAAACAGGTTCAGTCTTCACAGCTCCAAAAGGTCCAAATTCCTCAAACTCAAAAGCCGATAGTTTCCCAACCAAGGTATCTCTGTTGACAGATGTATTAGCCATTGTTCTCAAATTATTAATAGCATTAGCCTTCATTTTTTAAGCTAGTGGTAGTGTTGGAATATGCACACTCCAATGAGACATTGTAGGTGATTGAAGGTTTTGTCATTGATGGCAACCTTACAATCCTATGGCACCGGCAAGGCATTACACCTACAAGATAGTTCACTAGGATCAACGATCACACTCTAAACCGACACTCAGGACACCAACACCAGCACAGAGAAAGGAAGTATACCGGCACAAAGGTCGACAAGATTTTGTTATATTATATTTTGTTTATTATTGTAAAAACTTTGTAAGCCAACTTGGCATGTTGTAAAATGACTCTTATATATAAAAGAGATCATTGTAGACTTTTTAACAAGGAAGTTATGTAAGTGATGTAAGCGAAATATTAAGGCAAACCTATTATGTGAAATATAGGTTAAAGGGTTTATGTAAGAAGGAGAGCAGCAACCGGTACTGGATTAGGCATTATAGATGCTATTGTAAAGCGGTACAAGATATTGGATTTGTACAATCCACATTGTAAGTTAGCGAGACTTCCCATTGAACAGTGAGCTCTAGGCAGTTGGCCTTCATGCATGTGCAGGCCTCTCTTGTAAGTAATATTCTCTTATTGGCTAGTAAGTGGATATTGTGGGTCACAAATCCCACCAATGTTTTTCCCACACCGGGTTTCCTCATTAAATCCTTGTGTCATGGTGTGCTTTTCATGTGGATGTTTTTAATTCTGTTTATTGTATTATTTCTTGCATACCAGTATATTGTTATAATATGTTCTGCATGTTTTAAGATAAGAAAGTCTATACACCAGTTAGATACTGATTCACCCCCCCCCCCCTTCTTAGTATCTGTGGGAATCCTAACAATTGGTATCAGAGCTTGGTCCTCTATTTCAAAAGCCTAACAGCTTGAGGAAGATCTTACCAGTAAACATGGAAAATGTGATGAAGCAACTTGAAGGAGCTCTCTCAGACTATGATACAGAAAAATTGAAATATATCAAACTAGAAGATGATTTAAAGGCAGCTCAGGATATCATTCAAGCACTTCAAGAGAATCTTACTGTTGCAAGAAATAAGAGAAGAGAACTTTGTGAAAAGATGCAAAATGAGAATGATGAAAAAGAATTACTTAATGATCGGATAAGCAAGCTGAAACTGGAGAACATGACAACAAAGAATGAGATGCAGGATATGACTATGAGATTTTGTAAAGAATTTGAGGATAGGAAGAAGAATGAAGAAGAATTGACCATAAGACTAAGTGATGCAACAAATGAGAACACAAGACTTAGCTATGAAAATGATTTATTGAAGACAGATCTGATGCACACTCAGAATGACTCCAATGAACTGATGAGATAGAAAGAGGTCTTAGAAAGAGAACTAGAAACTACAAATCAACATAAAGAAAAATTCAAGAAAAGATCAAAGGAACTTGGCACCTTGTTGAAGAATAAAAAACCTAAAGGTGACACTTCTAGAATTGGCTTTGAAGTTTGTGAAAGCTCTGGTACTGCAAATACTCAGGATCACAACAAACTGGTAAGACAACCTAATGCCTATAAATTCAATGGAAAATGCTTTAACTGTAATAAGTATGGTCATAGAGAAAATGAATGTAGATCTAGAAATTATCAGAATATTAACACACCCACCGATCAATGTTCAAAATGCAACAAAGTTGGTCACAACTCTGAAAAATTGCAGAATGAATGTGAAATGTTATGTTTGTGGAAGATTTGGACATTTATCTAATCAATGCAGAACACAAACTAGCATAGGTTATGGGAAAGCTATTCAGAAGAATAATGTAACTTGTTATGCATGTAACAAGATTGGACATATTGCAAAATTTTGTAGAAGTAAAGGATCACCGGTAGACAACAAAAGTTCTAGCTTGAAAGGTAAAGAAAAAGTTGAAGAGGTTAAGCAAGAATTCTCAAAACAATGGATTAGAAAAGCTGATCTAAATATTGGGAATACTCCTCCACTGGTAGAACCAGTCAATGCTTCACCGACAGGATAGAGTAGTGCTCCATTGGCAAGAAGTTCTTCATCTAATTGAAGAAAGTTTCCTTGAGGGTTTGGCAATCTAATGACACATGTGCTATTATTCCCTCGGTTAGAGATGAGAAGTTGGAAATTACTTATTACCAGCAGACAATGTTAAGTGAATACTTAACTGACATGCAATTAATGTGGTAGATGGCAAAAAGACACTATAAATTTGTGGTTTTGGCTCCATTTCATTTACTGAGATTTTAAACCTACAAAGAGCACGAAGATTCCGAGCTAAGGCATTTCGAGCAAGAGGCAAGAACATTTCAAGAATTCATCCATCCTAAAGGCAGTAAAAGGTATTTTATCATGGCATCCACCTCTGCAATTGAATATATAGCAAACCCTACTGTTGTCAAAGTTATAAAAAGACCTAGGCCCATATTTAAATTAGTTCTTGAAGTAGCAAAGAAAGATGATACCTTAGGTGCTTTTTCTCAAATTCCTAAGGGAGTTGTTTATGCTGAAGACCCCAGAATTTACATTCACTGCAACATTGAGGAACTAGGAGATGAAGAGATTAAAACCATGTTTAAAATTGTCATATGTGATGAATCCGGAAATGTAAAAGATGAACATAAGATCATTGAAACCCTAGGATTTACAAAGATCCTTAGCATTCCTGAATTCCCCAAGGATGTGATTAGGATAGTCTTAAGTAGGGTACATGGTGAATTTTTCTGGTGAGACCAATTCACAAAATCACCAAGGAAGCTGTGAAAGTTGTCATAGGGTTACCAACCACTGGTAAAAGGCTAGACAAGACTAAAAAAGGTCTCCAATGACCTAGTTATAAACCTAACTGGTGCCACATCTGACAGAAGGTCCTTAAGAGTAAATGATGTAACAGATATTAATGTAAGATTTATCAGCATGATATTAGGATATAAAGCTACTCATGCAAATAGACTCAATTCAGTTTCAAGTCTGTGCATTAAGAGTGCTTATGATATGGTCATGGATAATGCAAAGATTGATGTATGTGAATGGTTGAAGGACGAATTAATTGACAACTTAGGAAAGATTAAGAAGGACAAGAAAGGAACTTTTAAATTTGGAAATATGCTAGTATGTCTGATGCTACATATAACCAAATAGGTTCCCGGTAAAGGCTACAAAGAACTTGGATATGATATACCAGTAGGGAAACAACTAAAAAAACTATTCAATAACATGGGAGAAGATAAGGAAAACAATATCCATGATTTCTTTCAAGCACTTAAAGCCAAAATGAAGAAAAGAATCAGATTATCACAAAAGATTGTTGACAAATATAAGGATGAAATATGCTTTGTAATCAAGAAGGATGAGATCTGGATGGAAGCAGTCATCCCTAGGACAGTTTGGGTAACAGAGATGGGCTACGAAATAGATGATCATATAATTGAAACATATGCTAAAGCACTTCTGGAAGCCCCTAAAGAACCTAAGGAAGAAGTATTTGGTAGTGCAGAAACTATTGAAAGCCAAATACAATCTAAGAAAAGAGTGAAAAAGGTTGAGGTAGTTGTAAGAAAAGGTTCCAGATAGGCAAAGGCTATTAAAGAAGATGTGTTAAAGCAAATCGGTATAACAGAGGATGAGTTAGCAGCTCCACAACCTGAAACTCACCTATCACCGGTAGGTACTTCTTCAGAGAATGATATGCCTACAACTTTCAAGAGAGTTGTAAGGAAAAGAGATCCCTCACCGGCAACCATACCCTCACCTAGGAGGACAAGACAAAAACAACAAGCAGTGAGATCTCTGGTAAGAAAGGCTACACCAAAGAAGAAGAAGTTGACAGCCAAAAAGAAGAAGAGGACAAACAAGGACTTAGCCCCTCTTGACATACTATTGAATGAAATTACAAAGGAAGGGAAATCGAAGAATATAGAGAAACTATATGACACTCTGATAGCCGATGAGAAAGAACAAGTAGAAAACAGTGTTATATTGCATATGGATATGTATAAGAAATTTTTTATGGAAGTAGTAGATGAAGTACCAGATGAACTTTTCAAGAGACTGGAAGCAAGAAGACAAGCAGTAATAGAACTTGACAAGAAAATCAAGATAGAAAAACTACTTGTATATCCAGTGAATTCACCCAAAGAAATTGATGACTTAATTGTTGAAGCCAACTGGTCATTATTTTCTACTGCACACTGGCACATTGCTTTAATGGTTGGAAGAGTTAATGAGGTGACTGAGGAGATAGAAAATGCATAGGACATTTTCCTAGTGGAAAAAGAAAAACAAGAAGAATACATGAGTCAAAAACCTATAAAGGTATATCAGAAAGAAAGAGACATGGGTAAAGGTAAAGTTGGTGGATCACCCAGTATCAAGGTTAAAGACAACTTACCCCCACCTCCTTTGATTACTCCACTGGTAAAAACAATAGCTACAAAAGATCAATTGGCAGTTGAAAGTATGGATGTAGAGGATGTCAATCCTAATCCTAAAGTCTTATATATAGTGGATGTTGATACTCAAAAGATCAACATTGTGGTAGATAAAGATATAGCTGATAAGACTGGCATGGCTAGTGAGCCTCCGGTAGCTAAGCAAACTGATAACACACAGGAGAAACCGGCAAATGACAAAGAGAAATAGGTAGAAACTTAGACTCAAACTAAGACAATGCAACAAATAGAGAAACAAATAGAGCAAAAGGCTCTGAAATAGGAACAACAACAGAAACAGGAATAGGTTCATAAGGAAACAATGCCACCGACAACTGGAGAAGTAGAAAAACCATTGCTCAAGGAAATACAAACACAAACAGACCTACCAAAGGTCAATACAAGCTTGGTTAATTCCACTGGTGGTACTCAGAATATAGGGTCATCATCAAGCTACAAATCAACTAATGTGACTGAAGTACTATTAGATTCAATTAAAAAGATAACAGATTGCAGCTCACAAGCTTACAAGGCAATAGATGACACAATACCGATTTTGAAGGTAATTGCTCCTAACTGTAATATAGACAATAAATATTCTTTAGGACAACTTGATACCTTGTGTAAATATATCACAGAGAACATTGAGAAAATAAAGGAAGAGACATTGAAGGACAAATTGGAAATTGAAAAGCAAACATTCTTGATGAGCAGATAAAGAAGTGTACTAGAGATTTTGACACACTTCTACCGGAACTGTGTAATTTATTGAAAGAGTGCAAAACTTTGTACAAAGACACCTATAAGACAAATTTTTTGACTGTAGATATAGATAAGAATATGAGAAAGGTACCGGGTGAAATAAATAAACTTGCAGATAATTTTGTTAACTCACCTGATACATTATCAATTTTTGAACAAAAGATAACAAATTTTGAAGAAGAATTACTTAAATTGGAAAGAGAAAAAGAGAGAATAGTGAATAAGGAAAAGCATCTAAGATTAAAAATGAGTCCAAGATTGGGCTATCTAGCATCATTACGGAAGGAAATATCTGAGGCATTGATACAGGGACAAAAAACACTGATAGAGCATTTGCAGCATCTCATCGGTACAATTACAAGAACAGAGACAACAATAAGAGACAGTAAAAAGTTTATGGAGAGTATAAACTTGATTTTGGCAGATCTATTTCAAATTGTAACTACTCAATTACAAGGTTGAAACTACAAACTCTACTGACATCTTGACAACCTTTGTCATTGATGCCAAAGGGGGAGTAGTGGGATGAGAAAATTCAAACATCACAGGAATCATATGCTCAGGGGGAGCACACATTTTTGGTAACTTTTTGGACTTCACATTTTTTATACACTTTTGAAATTTCTCATGAGTGTTGCCATCAATGCCAAAGGGGGAGATTGTTGGCATATGCACACTCCAATGAGACATTGTAGGTGATTGAAGGTTTTGTCATTGATGGCAACCTTACAATCCTATGGCACCGGCAAGGCATTACACCTACAAGATAGTTCACTGGCATCAATGATCACACTCTACACCGGCACTCAAGACACCAGCACTGGCATAGAGAAAGGAAGTATACCGACATAGAGGTCGACAAGATTTTGTTATATTATATTTTGTTTATTATTGTAAAAACTTTGTAAGCTGACTTGGCATGTTGTAAAATGACTCTTATATATAAAAGAGATCATTGTAGACTTTTTAAAAAGGAAGTTATGTAAGTGATGTAAGCGAAATATTAAGGTAGACCTATTATGCAAAATATAGGTTAAAGGGTTTATGTAAGAAGCAGAGCAACAACTGGTACTGGATCAGGCATTATATATGCTATTGTAAAGCAATACAAGATATTGGATTTGTACAATCCACATTGTAAGTCAGTGAGACTTCCCATTGAGCAGTGAGCTCTAGGCAGTTGGCCTTCCTGCATGTGCAGGCCCCTCTTGTAAGTAATATTCTCTTATTGGCTAGTAAGTGGATATTGTGGGTCACAAATCCCACCAAGGTTTTTCCCACATCGGGTTTCCTCGTTAAATCCTTGTGTCATGGTGTGCTTTTCATGTGGATGTTTTTAATTATGTTTATTGTATTATTTCTTGCATACCGGTACACTGTTATAATATGTTCTGCATGTTTTAAGATAAGAAAGTCTATACACTAGTTAGATACTGATTCACCCCCCCCCCCTCTCAGTATCTGTGGGAATCCTAACACGTAGTGCTCTCAGGACTTTAGAAACAATTTCATCTTCACTCAGAGTTCCACCACAACATTGAATTCTCATAACAATCTCATTTACCCTTTCCATGAATGTAGTAATCCTTTCATCTTCTTCCATCGTCAGGTTTTCATGTCTCACCCGGTAACCATCAACTTTAGCAATCTTCATTATAGGTTCACCTTCATTAAGAGTCTCCAACTTATCCCATATAGCCTTTCCAAATGATTTGTCTATTAATCCCATTATTTGTTGATCAGAAAGTGCACACAAGAGGGCTTCTCTTGCTCTACAATCATTCTCAAGCTCCTTGTCTAGGTTTGCTAGAGGAGGATTTCTAGCTCCCGGATTAAAGGGTGTGACACCATTTTGTGTGATCTACAAATCTCCTTGCCAAGACACCTTAGATGAGTCTCCATCCGAGTGTTCCATATTGTGTAATTTATTCCATCAAGCCTTAAAATATCCCTTCAAAAGATAGCTCCAGAAGAACTGGATGAAATTGAACTGTTAGTCGCCATAGGAGCTTCCTCAAGCAGTTAAGCTTTTTGAAAAGAGGACCAAAGCTCTGATACCAATTGTTAGATAGTTCAGATAACCAAAAGACAACTTAGAGGGGGGGTGGATGAATCAATTGTCATAGATTACAGGAACATTCAACAATTAAAACTTTAATACCGGAACCCAAAACAATAACACTGGAATAGCAGTTAAACCAATTAAGTATAAACAATAATCACAGAATAAAAGCCATCCACACAACACCAAGATTTGTACTTGGAAAACCCAATAAAGGAAAAAATCATAGTGGGAAGCCTACCCACAGTCAGATAATACTTCTACAGTAAGTATGTGAATTAAAATGAAGGGGCTTGCACTAGCAAGAAGGCCAATAGCCTAGAGCACACTGCTCATCACAAAAGGAGTCTCACTGACTACATATAAATCCAAACTACAATTCGAAGAAGTTTTGATCTACAAAAGATAGCATCTCCTATACAAGAGTACAGTTCTTCTTAAGCTCAATACCGGAGGACTAAATCCTCTTACGTGAACCCAATTCGATCTCCAATGATCAACCAACTCCTCTACCTGAATGATATTACATTATTCACACATTACATTCCTTGACCATGACCTCTTACATTAACCATGATGATCTACAATAGATGTATACAAACCCTCGACCATATATAAACAATCAAGTCAGCCACCAGACAATAAACTAATTACGTAATTACAAACCATGTCGGCCTTAGACCAAACAAGTAAAATCAACATATAAGACATCTCAAAAATACATCAATAGGTCCTATCCATGCGTTAAATTAAAGTCGATCCATAACCTAAATCAATCGAGACCAAATATAGGTCCACACGCTTCAACAATGATCTCCAACTGCCAAGTCTCGAACATGATCACCAAGAACATCCTAAAACTCCATCAAAAGTTGTACCAGCACCACTTATTCAATTGATCAAAGATCTCCATCAAAAGCTCTACCGGTGAAACCCTCACTAGAACCAGAAACCAATCATATAAGCAAGCAAGATAGCATCCAATCTCCAGACTGAAACCAACTGACCAAATATGAGTATAAGTATCATGAACAAGCCAATTCCATCACCTGATTATATCGGATCCTACTAGATCATGTCGGATCCAAGTTAGCTAGAAACCACTTAACCTACCAAGACCAAAAGGGTGTCGGTAAAGCATCCAAACAACTACTATTGACATCAATGAAAAAACATCAATGCAACACATAATCAATTCTACCAAATGGCCAACAATTTGTAGGTCCTCTATTTCTCAAATGGTAGATTTGGTTGTTAATGTTTTTGATAGTAAGTTTGCCTATGAGAACATGTCTAAAGAATGTTGAGTGGCTTCCAAATATGTGGATTCAAGTGCTATGAGTTGTAGGACATGTTCATTTTGTCTATGCAGTTTTCCAACTTAGTTTTTAGATGATGGTCTGATTGGCAATTGGATTTTTGATTTTCTAAGCTCTATGTTGTTAGTTAGTCTAGTTTTTAAATGACTATGGTGTTGTATCCTACTTGGATCATATCATTTTGGTATGGGTTTTCTATGAAGGATGAGTTTGGTTAGTGTTTTGGGTCTTGCCATGGCATGTGTAGATCCATATTGTGAAATTTGCACTAGAGACTATCTTTTGGGCCTAATAGCTAATGTTTTTTAATGCTTATCTACATGTTGTTGTATTGATGATGATTGTAATGTATTCATCATTTGTTGTCATTGATGAAACACTCTCACACACACATATGATTATATTGACTACCGGTGTAACTTTAATTGTTTACTCTGTCAACCGGTATGTTAGAGGTTATACTAAGAGGTTTATCTCTAACCGATACTTTGTGTCAACCGGTATGTGCATAAGAGACAATCTATGATTTATACTAAGTCGACATCAAGATGGAGATCAAGTGGAGATTCAAAGAGGATGGTTCATATGTTTTATTCAAACCAGCATTTGATTGTTCCAACTGGTACTTGGTAATTTTGTGATGAGTTACCACATTTTGTGATGAGTTACTTGCACCGACTGCTTGGTGGTAATTTTTGTGACGAGTTATGTTCACTTGTCTAAATACACTACACCTAGGAAATTACGTTATGATTTCTTAACACTGACATGAAATCATAAGGTCTATATATTGACATCACAATGAATTATTTGACATAGTAAAAAGTGTTATGTTATGTGAGAAAGGAAAAAGAGTTAAGTTGCAGAGTATGCAAAAGAGAAGTTTTGAATATGTTTAGAAGGATCCGATTAAGCAAGTATTGTGCTACGCAAAATAGATCAAACCATTCTTGTTGTTTTCTAACCATTACAGCAAAATCAAATCCCCTAACTAGGTAATCTCTAACAAGCTTCAATGTATAAATCCTTTAACAGAATGATCCATTAGTTTGGATTCAAAAATCCTCCACCGAGGTTACTCCTAACAAGGTACCACCTTTAACAGGGTATAAGCTTCTAATCAAGCTTTGGGATCTCTAACAAGATTCACTCCTAGCAGAGCACTTTGTAGACCTTAACCGATCAGTTATCTATTACTGGAGATAGTTCACTTGTGAGTTCCATCTCTTCGTGGTTTTTACCTATTTGGGTTTTCCACGTACAAACACTTGTGTTATGGTGGATGCTTTTATATAATTTTGGATTGCATGCATTGTGTTTAAAAGCTTTGTTAAGTTCATCTATTGATTAGTGTTTGAAGTGGTTTTATTTTTGGTGTCACTGATTCACCCCCCCCCCTCTCAGTTCTTTTCAAGTCCATCAATTGGTATCGGAGCCTAACTTATTTGAAACCTAATCACTTAGAAGGGAGCCTTGAAACCACCATGGGAGACATGAGCTACTTTGAGATGGATAGAGATCTAGAAGCTAGCAGAAATGAACTTGAAACCCTCAGGGTCAAATTGAAAGCTTCACAAGTCAAAAGGATAGAGCTAATTGAACAACTATTAGAGATATCTGATAATAGTTCTTTAGATGAAGCCAATATTGATCCTTTAGTAGAGGAAGTTGAAAAGTTAAACTGTGAGAAACTGAATCTGAGGAGAGAGCTAGAAGGTCTCACTATCCGTATGGTCAGGAACTAGAAGCTAGAAGAGATTATGAAGATCTTATCAAGGAAAGAGATCAAGAGATTACAAAGATCAAATGGGAAAATTTCACTATGCATGAGCATTTGGTTGCTGAAAGAGAAGAAAAGGAGAACCTGCAGCTAGATCTTGAACTTGCATCATCTCTGAGAGAGAACCAGTCAAAGCATAATGAAGATCTCACCAAATAGCTTACTAAAGCCAATGAGAAATTGGAGAAGTTCACCAGAAGTTCTACCATGCTAGAAGAAAAAATTCAATCACGAAGAATGAAGGGTGATATCTCTGGACTTGGTTTTCACACAACTGAAAAAGGTGAATCCTCCGGTACAAAGAGAAACAATCCTAAGAACAAATTTTCTCCTAAGATCAATAAGCCTATCGTTAAGAAGGTCTTTAAACCTATTTGTTTTATTTGCCATAAACCTAGTCACACTTCAAATGTTTGTAGAGACAAACCTAACAGAAATGCAAGTTACAATACTAATGCTAGGTATGTGTCCAAAACATTTGAAGGTCATTGCTTCACATATGGAATGTATGGACATAGATCTGTTGAGTGCAAATATGGAGAAAACAATCATGTACCACACATGCATCCAAGACCAAATGGTGAATGGATAAGGAACTTTGACAACTAGGTAAACCTGAACTGGCAAAGATCCTAGGACAACCGGTTTAGTCCATTTGAGATGGAAAAGGTAACAAATGTTATTTACACCATTTGTAATAACTTTGGTCATGTGGCTATGAACTACAAAAGAAGAACAGGAAGAGGAAATTCAAGACCTTGGAGATCATCTAGTATGGCTAGTTATCACTGTAACAAACCGGGGCACTTAGCAAAATTTTGTAGATCTAGAAATAGCAAACTAGTCAATTCTTCTAAGGATCAAAAAGGAAAGAAGAAAGTTAATGTTGAAGAAACAAGAGAGGAAATGAATCAGATTTGGAAGAAGAAAAGTGGTGACTCACCTGGAAAAGTAACTAGTCCTTCACCCAGTGAAGAGATCCCTGCACCGATGACTTAATCTTTTTTAATATGGCTAAGGGGAGCTTAATGGTTAAAATACCTCTGGACCCCTTGAGAAAAATGAGTGGGAAAAGAATTTTGAAACATGAAATTTTGGTAACTTTTTGTCAATATGTTATTGTAGACGTCTAAAAATGGTCAATGCTTGTGGAGTCATACTTTAACATTTGCACATTGCCTTATTTTAGGGTTCTTGCATTGCATTAACATTTCTTCTATGTTGCAGAATTAAAAAAAAAGCTAGAAAATGCGAAGTTGCAGAGAAAGGAGAAAATCAGCGCCAAATGCATCGAAGGAAAAGGGGCAAAGGTAGGTGTATGCCACGCGGCCACAAAGCATTACAATTTTTAGTCCTACGCGAAAGCCCTGTCACACCAAAGGGTTTGCAGATGACAGGTTGAATCTTAACGCCCATTGGGAAAAGACATTTCAACAAAATGGGCTAGGTTCTGGGGAAAAAAATTCATTCAGCAGCACGGCCTTGCCTCTCTCCGACGGAATTTGGCAGACTTTTCATTCCAAAAAGGAAAGAAAGAATATCAGAAAAGCTCGAACAGTTGTCCACAACCCCCATCATGCATTTCCTCCACTGATTGGCTTGAATCGGATTCCATTAGGAAGAATTAGGGTTTGGAGCCCTAAGGCGGGAGATATATTCAGTTCCCAAACAGAGGCGAATGGTAAAAAATGTAGTATCCACAGCAATATGTTGAAAACCATATGGGACCAGTATGAGCAGAATGGAGTATATGTCAAATGGACGGGGAAGGGCATTGAGTTCGAGCAAATCATTGACTGGTGGAATAAACAATACCCAGATCAGGTAAGTATCACTAGGTTAGAAAATGAATTTTTCTTCATCTTAGGAAATAATAATAAGATTAGAGATGATATACTGTTTGGTAATTTGAAATTATGCTATGGTTATGGTTTCATTTGTTGTGCATGGCATCCGCATTTTGATCCTTGGACATACAAACCTGGTGATTGTTTAAAATGGTTTGACCTAGGGTATATCCCCATAGAATTTATAAACCCTAAAATCTTGGAAATAATAGGCAACCAATATGGGGATTTTTATGGGTGCGAGGGTTTAAAAAGAAAGGACCTAACCAGTCACATGAAAATTCTTATCAGAACAGCCTTGGATATAAGCAATATTGAACCACTGAACATTAACACAGAGAAAGGATTCTGTAATATTTACCCCAACCTTTATACCGGGGCTTTAGACTGTACGGACATATGGCTCAAAAAAGGGTCAGATATGAACGTTCTAAGTAACATGAACCCTAGCAATAGGCCCGAATCAGAGAACAACATCATCCAACCTGAGGAAAAGATACCGGCTTCTCAAAATCAACAGCATTCAACATGGCTAAATGATAAGGAAATTGTCGTCAAGGAAATAGAGAATCTTAAAGAATTAATTAAAGATACAGAGCTGCTCAAAGCGGAAGTAGAATTAGCTTTAGGCAATATAGTCACCACACAAGATGAAGAAGTTACATCAGGTCTGAGGTCACCTAAGGTAGATTTAATCCAAAACCCTTCTTATGAAGAGGAGATGGGCACTGAACCTCTTTTAAATGCAGCTATGGAAGTTTTCGATAATAATATTGTGCAAGATCTTACACCAGAAGAGGAAGAGGAACGCTGCTTCTTATTCAAGGAACTAATGTCGTCTATCGAGGATGAAGACATTAGAGAAGTTAGGAGAGAACTTGGTTACCCTGAAATCAATAATCATAGGGTGGACCCACTAAGCTCTCCTATACCAGTCAAGACTGGTTCTGGAATAGAAACTTAGGATGTACTAGGGATTAAGAATTTCTATTAAGGGAAAACTCAACCTGATTGTGCCAAGCTTGTCAAATCTCAAGGAAGGAAATCCCTAGGAGAGTTAAGATCCCAGGTGGGGAATGCAAAGGATCAAGGAAAACTAACTGCCTTTTTTGAAAATGGGAAGGGGAAGAGCCTTCCCATGACACAATGAAAGTCATAAGTTGGAATGTTAGGGGCATGAATGCCCCTAACAAATAGCGCTTGGTTAGACGCTTCATATCTAACAATTATAGTGAATTCATCCTTCTCCAAGAAACTAAGCTAGCTTCAAGCAAGATTGAGGCCTTTAAAAAAAAAATAGATATATTAGAATCTGTATTCATGGAATCTACAGGTGCAGCAGGGGGTTTGGGAATCATTTGGAATCCGAGGAAAGTTTCATTCCTTCCAATGGTTGGGAACAGACATTGGCTTGGGGGGGAGGTTATTAGACACAATAGCAATCTTTCCTTCTACCTTATTAATGTGTATGGGCCAATTCATGACAGAGATAAACGAAGGGTCTGGTCTGAGATTAGTAATTGGCTGAATTGGGATCTGAATAAGAATTATATTATAGGGGATGACTTTAATGCAATTTTGGACTTATCGGAAAAGAATGGAGGTCTACGAAGAGAGTCTCAATCTCTCAAAGACTTCCGAAATTGGGTAAATCAGGATAGCTTAGTAGACATTAATACCAATAATGGTTTCTTTACTTGGAATAATAGAAGAAATGGATTTACCCAAATCGCACAAAGACTAGATAGATTTTTATTCAAAGGTGTGTTGATAGCCTTTCCATTCAATTTATCTGCATCCCTATTACCATCCTCGGGATCAGATCACTTTTTGATACTCCTTCACATAGAGGAGGCGGCATCACCCATCCATTGCCCATTTAAATTTGAGAGAATGTGGCTTCAAAATCCCAGATTCTTTGAGCTTGTTGAAAAATGGTGGGGAGAAGCAAATTTTCAAGGATCCAAAATGTTCTGCCTAATAAGCAAGATGAAATATGTTAAGAATATGCTACTTAAATGGAATAGGGAAGAATTCGGTAACATATTTCTAGCTAAAACATCTATAGAAAAGGAACTAATGGACCTAAACGAAAAGGTGTTTAAGGAGGGGATGAATCAGGACTACTATCTCAAAGAGAAAGAACTTCTTGGGAAATATGAAGATATCCTTTCCAAAGAAGAAATATTCTGGAAGCAAAAATCTAGAGCGAACTGGTTACAATATGGAGATAGAAACACCAAGTTTTTTCATAATTGTACTAAAGTGTGAAGAGCAGCTAATACCATAACCAGAATTATGGACACCAATGGTAATCTGCTGGAAGATCCTAAGAGTATTGCTGCAGAGACGATCCGATACTTCAAAGGGACCTTCAATTCGGAGCATTCTGACTTGGACAACACAGTCCAAATAATCAGGAACATCCCCAAAGTGATTACCGTAAGACAAAATAGTATTCTAAATAGGAAATTCACAGAGATAGAAATAAAATCAGCTCTTGACCAATTTAATCCGGATAAAGCTCCTGGTCCAGACGGTTTTCCAGCTTATTTCTTTGAAAATGTTGGCACTTCATAGGAAGGGATGTGGTGGAAGCATTAGAAGCAGTAAGAAACTCAGGCAATATTCTTAAAGAAATTAATAATACATTTATTACATTAATTCCAAAGAATACCGAAGCTAGGAGCCTGGATGATTTTAGACCGATTTCTCTTTGTAATACTATCTATAAATTGCTTACCAAGGCTCTTGCCACTAGGTTAAAATTTGTGCTTCCAAGTATCATATCAGAGGAACAAACAGGGTTTGTACCAGGCAGATCAATATTTGATGGTATAATAATTGCACAAGAAGCCATACATTCATTACAAAAAAATGGTAAAGAGGCGATGATGATCAAACTAGACATTAGGAAAGCATATGATTAGGTAGATTGGAGGTTCCTTTGTAAATGCCTCGAAGCCTTTGGCTTTTCAAAACAGTGGGTGAATTTAATATACTCATGTATATCCTCACCAAAATTCTCTATCCTAATAAATGGATCTCCAGAAGGTTTTTTTGGAATATCTAGGGGTATCAGACAAGGAGACCCGCTATCACCTTTTCTATTTATTATAATGGCGGAGGCCCTTGGAAGGACCATAACCAAGGCTAGATTATAACATCACTTAGAAGGGATCAAGATCACTGAGAATACAGAAGCCCTCACGCACCAACAATTTGTGGATGATACTATGCTCCTGGGTAGTGCTAATAGAACGGAAGCTATGACATTTAAGAGCATACTCAACCAATATGCATCAGCCTCTGGGTAGAAAGTTAATCATGGGAAGTCAGAGATTTTTTTCTTTAATACCAATTATAGGATAGAAACTGAGATAAGCAGAATATTGGAATTCCCAGTAAGGAAACTCCCTTGCAAATACCTAGGGATTAACTTAGATAAAGGTAAAGACAAAAAAGATTTATGGAAAAACATCACTGAAAAAATGAAACGAAAGTTGGATTCTTGGAAGAATAAGTGGTTATCTTCTGCAGGAAGGCTGACGTTGATCAAATCTTGTTTGTCAGCTATATCAATATATCAGATGTCATGTATGTAACTCCCTAAATGTGCCCAGGTTGACATGATTAGAATCATGAGAAATTTTTTCTGGGGAACAACATCAGAAAAGAAGAAATTCGCCATGGTTGCATGGGACAAAGTCAGTCAGCCAAAGAACAAAGGGGGGGTGGGTATTAAGGATTTGGAAGCCCAAAATATGGCACTTGGAGCAAAATTGGTGTGGAAATTGTTCTCCGAGCCCAATCTTAAATGGGTAAAAATCATTAAAGCTAAATACCTAGAAAATTTTGACCCGGACTGTTTTTTCTGTACAGAAAACCTCCCAAAAGGGTCGAAAGTTTGGGACTTCCTGGTTAAGTGCAAGGGCCTAATTAGGGATTGGCTAACTTGGGATATAGTGGATGGTAACAAAGCTCTCTTCTGGGATGATTCGTGGGGAGGGCATGCGATTCTAAGCAAATCAGGAATAAGTGAGGAAGGTATCGATTTATGCAAAGTCCAGAGGGGGATGCATGTAAGGGATTATGTATCCTTTAACCACAATGATCCGTCATTAGGATGGAAATGGAAGTCCCTGGAAGATTTGAACTTAACTATTAGAGATAAGGAGATTCTAAGAAATACATTAAGAGAAAGACAAATAGTCTTCCGTAGCGGGGAGGATAGGTTGATATGGGCTGGTAGTTCTTCAGGATTATACAGGGTTAAAGAAGGATATGACATTTTAAAGGGTAGACAAATAAACACAAATTCCAATTCTAACCTGTGTTGGAATAATCTGGGGCTGCCTAAGGCTGGGTTATTTTTATGGGCCGTATCTCAGAAAAGAATCTTAACCTCAGATTGGTTCAAAAAACTTGGCTATTCAGGGCCATCCAGATGTCCATTATGTGAAGCAGAGGAAGAGAATGCAGATCACCTTCTTCTTAATTGTTCATACAGCCAAAGGTGCTAGGATTGGCTTTGTAAGAGTCTTGATTGGCAGACGCCAAGGCCTAATGATATAAAGGATTGGATTGCCAGTTGGCAAACCCCTTCGAACCTAAGTGTTTATGCTATGATTTGGAAAATAGCACCTGCCATTATAATCTGGGAAATATGGAAGGAAAGAAACAGAAGAATTTTTAAGGATAAGCAGATGACTGTAGAGTCCCTTATTAACAAGATTGAAGCTTTTATAGTAGAGTTAACTAACAATATATTAGATGCTTTGCAGTTAAGGAGCATTAACTTATCTAGGGGTGACGAGTTAATCAGAATGAAATGGAATGGGCTCAAAACCCCACCTTATATTGGTCCCGAGGGGAAACAGACGTCATCCCTTAGGGAGGAAGTTAAATGGTTACCACCAAGATTTGGGTGGTGCAAACTGAATTTTGATGGTGCCTCTAGAGGCAACCTGGGTAGAGCAGGAATAGGTTGTGTCATACATCAGGATAACGGCAATATTTTGGCTAGCCTGAATAAACCTATTGGGATATCTACTAACAATATGGCTGAAAGTCAAGCTCTATATGAAGGGCTTATCCTAGCCAGGACACTGAAAATTAAGAAGTTGGAAATTGAAGGCGATTCAGCGCTGATTATTAACGCAGTTAGAAATGAGAAATGCACTAACTGGAAACTGAATGCAGAGATTGGTAGGATTTTGGACATAATCAAACATTTCGAAGAGGTGTCTATTAAACATATTTATAGAGAAGGAAATAATGTGGCAGATAAGCTGGCAAACGCTGGGGCTGATGGGAACTCATCTATAAACATAGCAGGGGATACTTAGGATATTAATGCGAAGATAGAGGGGCAGACATATATTTATAATTATGTGTATATATATATATAGATATAAAGATATATATATATATATATATAAATATATCTTAATATAGTGAGGTATATTCATAGAATTATAGATATATCTATGCATATATTCCGGTATATTAGGATATGTATATATATACATATATATATATATATATATTTATAACAGTATATTGCTTACTATCTTTCCTGGTTTGGTCCTTTTGTATATAGATAAATATATAAAGATACATATATATATATATATATATATACAAATATATATTTATATATATATATATTTATATAAATATAGATTGAGATATATCTCTCTATAAATATATAGATATAGGTATAATAATTAGCATTCTACATCCATATCCATGGTATGCCTGTATAATATATATATATATATATAGATACATATATATATATATAAATATATATATATATATACATATAGATATATATAGATATATATACTTATATATTCTATCATTGATTTATATATAAATATACCGAAATACCTTATATAGCTGTATATATATATATATATATATACCCATCATTGGCTGGCTGTCTCATAAATATATCACATTAAGCACATCCTTTAAATTGCGGGACAATCTCAGGTCATGATTACCAATATCATGATATCCTTCCAAACAATCATAGCTTGCGAAGAGATATTAGGGAATATTTGCGGATGTATAATAGGTGGATTGGCCTCACTCGGAGGTACGTTCGAAAACATAGATAGTTAAGAAGAGGACATGGTAATAATAAGGTATGGTATAGTTGAAGCAAATTGTTCCCAGAGTCCCAATCCTGGTGGTGGAAGATAATGAAAATTTCAAAGCCAGAAAGGAAGAAATCGGTAGGAATGTAGATTTGTTCTGGTTGTTGCAGGTTAAACCACCACACGAAGAGGATTGGTTCGAGGATTTTCTTCAGAAAGAAGGCATTAGTAACAATGCCGAACATAGTCCACCTGGTCCTTTGGGTTAAGTTATAGACTAGTATAGTATTTATAGATAGTTACAGGGTTATAACTAAAAACAGTTAATACTTGTTTATATGGGGTGCGGTATTCTTAGTAAAGGAAGGAAATGACTGTTCTGTTCGCTCCTTCCAATTTTGATAGGATTTACGGTTCCGTTAATCAGTCTTAGCATAAGTATGGGCCCTGTTTGCTTTGATTTTTTGTAAAATCTTGTGACCCATAGATTATATGCGGATAGATATATAAGAAGACATATTACTTCTAACATGGTATGCTCTATCAATGATTTTGATATGGATTGTGGGTATATTAGGTAAAAGAAGTGGAAATGGCTTAGGCATATAAATGTATGCAGATATATAGAAGGATGAATATATGTATATGCATAGGTAATTGCTCGTTTGTCATTCTGTCTTTTCATATAGATATGTAGATGTATATGCAGATATTTATGGCAAGTTTGACATAGATGAATGTATAAATGCATATACATATATATATGCGTGATGTCTTTATCTAAAGTATGGCATTAAGAAATTGGCTATGGCAGAGTATGCATACACAGATATATATGTGGGATAGAAAGGCATATAAATGTAAGCAGGATGTATACTTGTATATACATAGGTAATTTCTCTATGGTCATTTCGGTGTTATCATATATATATTTAGATGCATATGCAGAAATATATGACAGGTTTGTAATATATATATGTATGTATAAATGCATATGCATATACATATATATATGCTTGATGTTCTATCTAAATTGGATATGGCAGAATATGCATAAACAGATATATATGTTTCAGTTCTTATCTATAAGTATGGCAATAATGAATTTGGTTATGAAAGAAGCAGTAGCTTTGAGAATGTTATGTTGGTACTAACCCCCTCCTCACAGCTGGCTGAATTGTAGCCTGGCTAATCTCTTAATTTGACACCTACTTGACTAAAGGGGTCTCAAGCTAAGGGATAGCGAGGCTATAATCCCCCTATAGAGGGTGGTAGGTCATAGATACTTGTTGAATGATCTTTGAAATTATATATGTATACATTGCTACTAATTGTTTGGTGGAGATATATGCATTAAGATTTTTATAGGTTCGAGGGAGAGGATGGAAAGATAAGGCCCTTAGCACTAAAGATCTCGCCAAGAAAGACTGGACTGAGCCTCCAAGGAAAGATTGGCAAAGAAACTTTGTATAGAAACTTTGTGAGAATTGATATGTATATAAAAGTCAGTCTGTAGCCTCAATAGAGGAATTGTAAATAGTACAGATTCTTTGTATTATCTGATCCTGTAAGGGATCTGGGCTAGACCAGAGGTTTTCTTATCTCCATTCTTTCCTACCGGGGCCCACACCGAATGGAGATGTAATATTTATTATAATAAAAATAAATTTGGCCTCAGCCTTTTATCGATCAAAAAAAAAAAAACATTTCTTCTATGTTGCGCACTTGGTATTTATCATTTGCGAGCATCGAGTCCTTCTACATTCCTCATTTTTCTTGCTTTCGAATTAGGTCTTGTCGATAGCAATCTTCAGTCATGATTTTGGTTGATCTTATCCTATCACATCATGGTGCATGCTCATTTATCATTAGTTTGGACATCGTCAATCCTAATTGATGATAGAATTAGGGTTTTTGTCCTCTTGTCAATCTTTCAATCATCTTTAGCTTGTTAGTAATCATTTGCGATTATCAATTTGTCAATCTTATCATTTTGTGATCGATTCATCATCAATCCTTGTCCTTTTCAATCATGTCAATTTGGATTGATTAGTCATTGTTCCTCAGCAACTGGCGCCTATCAATTTGATATCCTTGTCAATCTTGGTCAATTTGTCATTGATTTTTGTCAACCAATCTCAATCATTTATCAACATTGGTCCTTTGTCAATCAGAATCATGATCGAACCAACATTAATTTCTTGTTGTCTTGACCTAATTCCTTGTCCTCTTATTTCTAGGGTTTTATGATTTGTTCATTTAATCCTTTTCTTCTTCTTTGTGGGTTAAAGAAATCTATTTATTTAGTCCTGGGTCTCTTTCATGAATTAATTAATGGATGAAAACCTATTAATTAATTCACCTAATTTCTATTTCTCCTATTTTCTTTAATTTTTCTAATATTTCCCCTAATTTCACTCCCTCATTTTCTCCTATATTTATGCTTCCATTTGTTGCAATCATGGAGGCTATTTTCTCTCTTCCCTTTTGTCATGGGAATAGCAACTTGTCATAATCTTGTCATAATTTGTCATACACCTTGCATAGAAATTGTCATACATTTGTCATAATTTTGCCATTCTTGATTTGAATTTCCTTTCAAATCTCTTCATGCTAATCTTGTCCTCTCTCCAATTTGTCTATAAATTGGATGATTTTCTTCAATGAAAGGAGATCAATCACATTTTTGAGTAACCTTATGCTATGAATTTCATCTCTCAACAACTTGCTTTCCACTTGCATTTTGCACTCGTAGGTGAGATCCACATCAAATTTGAAGGTGAAAGAAGAACAATGGAGCCACATGAAGGAGATATTTGTGTCGGTTTGCTTTGAATTCATTTGATTTGAATATCTTGTCTTTATGTCTTCATTGATTGGATTAGGATTGCTTTCATAGTAGCTTTAGGTTTTGTGGTTGTCCTTATTGCTATTGTTTTGATGATTTTCAATTTCCTGATCTACATTTCTGGTGAACCCGACATGAACTAACCCCTTAACCATGTTTTGAGTGCTTTCGAGCTATTTGTAGGTGAAAAACTTAAGAAACAGGGTGACTCGGAGCTTTTTGGACACTTCTGCGCCTGTGTTGACATTTTCTACGCCTGTGTTTGAGTTTTTTGTGCCTGTGTTGAGGCATTCTGTGCCTGTACAAGGCTAGAAATAGAGGTGAAATCAATTGTTTTTACTTGCAAATTTGTTTGTTTTCATTTTGTTTCTTGCATTCTGGTTTTTCTTTGGTACTAATTCTCTGTGCAGCATCTTGGCGTTATGTGTGATGAAGACTAAAAATGCAACTACTAACGAATCTTATGCAGGATGCGGTCAAAGACTCTCATCAAAACATCTTGCTTGCGATTTTTAAAGTAGTTGCACATTTCATTAAAGGTTAATGAACACTATGCATGCTTTGTCTATTTTTAATTTGATTGCATGTTTTAACCCTTAGAATTGGGCCTACCTCCTGATTTGCCTGGCACTTCGCACAGGCATTGGTGAGAGGGAACGACCCAAAGTGGTGATGGGCTAAAGCCAAACTCTTCTGAACCACTCTAAATAATTGTGGATGCAATGAAAGTTGTAGACAACGGGTGCTAGAATGGTATTGCGATGATTTATTCACCGGATCAATACCCACCCGAATGGATGCCCTTACTAGAATCTCTTGTTTTTAGATGCCAAAATCCTTCTATCTATTGGCTCAGGCATTGTGATATGTGCATGCCAAAGACACCTCTCATGTACTCCTCAGTTAGAGATAGCAAGTTCTTGGGAAGTGATGTCCCTTGAACTCAAAGCTTGGTATACCTGAGAAGTGAGTGCACTGTAAGGGGGAGCCAGTGCTACCAAGCGTCTAGCTATCCGGCTGAGTGTTGTATTTTATGGTTAGAGGATTCAACAGATATTTCCCTTGCTAGCCATAGGATTTGTTGTGAATGTGCTTGATTGTCTTGAGTCAAAGTAAAAAAAACATTTTGTCTTTCGTGATTGTCAAAAGTTAAATAAAAAACAAACTTTCAAAAGTGCTCATAATCAACTTGGGTTTTCAAAATTAACAACATTCAATTCAAAAAAAAATCCAAACAAAAGTCCAAATTTGTCCAAGTATTCATCCAAAATTTGAACATGGCTTGTCAAAACATTGAATGTCTTTGTTTCAAAATTCATGTCACTTTAGGCTAGGTTTTGCATAGTCCAACTTAGGTCCTATGGCATATTGTCATCTCCCTTCATTTTAGTCCTTTTCATTGCAAGCGTCCTCATTTTGCACTTAGGTTCAAAATCATTTCCCTAAGTTTTCATTTCATTGTCATATCCAAGATAGATTTCCATTTAGGTGACATTAGTGCATTATCCTTGTCATGCTAAAATTAGGTCTTGCATAGGTTGCATTTTGCATATTCCAAGTCATTGGTCTTCGCATATCCTTATCATTGTATTGTCATCTTGTCTTGGCTTCATCTTGTCATATCATATCCTTAGATCATTTTCATGTCATATCCTAAGTCATTGTCACAATCATTGCCTTCTTGCATTTAGTCTCAAAAATTTGTTTTGTCAAACTTAAAAAAATCAAAACTTTGGATGATACCCTAAGTTGTTGTTAGGGAGTCTTGACCTTGTCTAAAATTTGTCCTTTCATTAATATCATTTTTGTCAAACCTAGCTTAGTATGCAAGCATATAGGTGAGACATTGTCAATTTGTCCTATTGTCATTTGGTCCTTTGGCCTTTAAGGTCTTGGCTTCATTTCAACTTCCCAAGGTTGAGTCTTTAGGTTTGCATTCCAAAAAAGTTTGTCCAAATCTTGAAAAACAACAGAAACATAGGTTGCATTCTTGCCATAGATTGCATTTTCATCTATTTAGGTTGCATTTAGTTGCATATCATCCATTATCCTTTTAAAATAAAAAAAATCCCAAAAATATTGCATTTGCATAGTGACATGCCTGTTGAAACAAGGTCAAAATCTAAGAAGATGGATGAACCAACATATCAACCCATTGACAATGTATCAAACTCACAGTTTCAACCAAGTCAAACATTACAAATTGAAGGTTCATCAAACACATCATTACCACAATATGGAATGGTTCAACTTGGACCACCTCCATTATATGAGCTAGTGTTTGTACCCATGAAACTGGGATATGGGAGTGTTCCACCAATGCCAAAGGAAAATGCACCTTTTGATTGGAATCAACTGAACGTGCAACATGAAATTCAAACTCAAACATTACATGAGGAACAAACTCTTTCACAAGGATTTGGTTCAGATCAAGGCATTCAACAAGAAATAAATCCAAATATTTTACCAAATTCTTCATCAAATTCTGATGCTTCCGATGATGTTGATATGCTCCTTAAAGATCTGAAGTTGACAAAAAAGATGGATAAATTCTTGAACAAGGTCTTTAAGATGTTTCCACAAAAGTATCTTGATATGATGAGTAATGTGACCTCCTCAAATGAGAAAACTAATGTGCAAAAACAACAAGGTGGTGATATGTTAAGTTTCTCTCCACATCCAAACGAAGAAAATGTGCAACAAGAACTTCAACACACGTTGTTGAGTAAGCGTGCTTCACAAACTTTGACAGTGACTATTCCACAAAAGTCAACATTCGAAGCAATAAACAATCCATTGTTTAATGCAACACCTTTAACACAAGATCAAATGATGGCCACACAAATGTTGACAGGTGTCCCTCAACAAGAAGTGATTCCTCAAATACCTAAAGCTGGATCCAACTCTAAGATGCAAGAAAGCTTTATGACTGAAATGCCTGATCTTACGAATGTTCAAAACAATTCTACAATGCAACAAATTTCATATGTCCCATCAAGTTTAATACGTTTGGCAAATACTCAAGTACCCGTTATGCAAAATATTGTGACAGATCCTTCGATAGTGGCAACACAAAGAGCCACAAATAGTGGTGTGCACCAACAACAAGTGTTGCAACAATTGAGGAATGCACAAAAGGCACAATCAAATGTGCAAACAAGCAATGCACAACAACAACAATATCACATTCAACAACAAGTTGCGGTGTCTTCTGCACCATTACAAGTCAATTCAAACTTGCAACCACCACAATGGATTGGACAAACAACACAACAAGTCAATGCAAGTGCCATACCCCATCTAAAGGAGAAAGAACAGAAACCTTCCAAACAAAGTTTTTTGCAAATGAT
The DNA here is from genome assembly GCF_030272615.1 of Cryptomeria japonica. Classification (NCBI taxonomy): domain Eukaryota; kingdom Viridiplantae; phylum Streptophyta; class Pinopsida; order Cupressales; family Cupressaceae; genus Cryptomeria; species Cryptomeria japonica. The sequence goes on along the minus strand of NC_081408.1, from coordinate 79,238,643 downwards.
GGGATTTACATCAGGACAACAACAATTGGCACAAAGTCAGAAAATTATGATTCATTAGCATCAACAACAACATCACAACCACAACTAATGTCTATGCAATATCAACCAAGGCTACAAATGATGATCCCATCACAAGAAGCACAACAAAAGGGTCAATGTCAAGTCATGGCACAACCACAGCAACAAGAGCTATATGAAGAACTTTATATGTAAGAGACACCAAAGACAATAATTTTAGAGCATCAATAGCCAATGGAGAGCACGATGTATTGACAAAGAGTACATTCAAGAATGAATGATGAACTTCCAAAATCTTCGCTATCTGACACAATTGCACAACAGCTTGAGAAGTTGCAATGACAAATCGACGTATTGAAAACCAAAAGGACAAAGAAATTATACACAGATCAAGATTTATGTCCTAATCCATTTGACAAGAGCTTGTACATGCCTCCCTTTCTTAAGCATTTTGAGGCACCTAATTTTGAGAAATATAAAGGGCAAGGCAATCCAAAAGACCATATTCGAGCATTTTTCGCAGCATGTACTGAAGTGAGCTATGAGGAAACATATTTGATGCACTTATTCATATGAAGTCTCATAGTACAAGCCATGTATTGGTATTTGCATTTGCCAGGGAACATAAAGACATGGCCGGAATTGGCTCAAAAGTTTATATCACACTTCGCATTCAACATTGACAATGAAGTGACCATGTTAGATTTATGCAACACAAAGCAAAAGCAAGGTGAACCATTAGTGACTTTCTTACAAAGATGGTGAAGCTTGTACAGTTGTTCTTCCCTAGATATACCTGAAGAACAACAAGTGAACTTATTTATTCAAAATTTGGTCCCAGAAATGATGTATGAGCTCAAACTGAAGAGTCCTAGTACCATTGAGAAGCTCATTAAGAAAGGGATGAACATTGAAAATTCTCTTGTAGCTAAGGGACTCATTAAGCTCAACAAAGATAGTGACAACACAAACAATTCAGGGGACAAAAATAGATTTTGGTACAAAAACAAGAATGTCACTAATGATGGAGTTGTCGATGCAAGAGCAGTGAATACAAATCAACCCAAGTTCACGATAAACAAATTGAGTGCTCCTAATATGTTGGCTATGCAACAAAATCAGACACAAGCAAGCAATGTTATTCAATAGCCGCAATACCAATAGTATAATCAACAACAAGGTCAGCAACAAAACCAGCAATGAAAACCTTTCAGATCAAGGGATGGGCCTCCTCAATAGTTTACGCCATTGGGAGAGCCTATTGAATTAGTAATGAAACAATTGATACAAGAAAATTTTATCAAGTTACCAGATGTCAAGGAAGAACCATTGGTAAAGCCACATTGGTGGAATGATAATGCATATTGTGAATACCATCGGTCAAAAGGACATAAAACCGCATCGTGTTTTCAATTGAAACATATGATTCAAGAATTGTTAGATCAAGGGGTAATTGAGGTAGACCCACCCAACGCGACTTCTAACACTGATCATACAATTTTCAAAACTCCTTTGCTTGATCATGACAAGGGCAAAGCATCTTCTTCAAACTCTACCCAAACAGCGAATCTTAATTATGCCAATACTGGTTATAACAATGTCATCAATTGTTTTCAAGCATCAAATGAGTATGTTTCCACCATAAGAATAAAGGGACAAGGTCCTTCTTGCACAGTCACCACTCGTCGATCCAAAATAGTCTTGAAAGGAGCTCCTGTAATTCCTCCCAAATCAACTCCTACGAGTCAATATAATCTCCTAGATCATCTGGGAAAGACACCTGCACAAATATCAATTCTTGAGTTGTTGAAAATGTCTCCTATGCATCATGTAGTCCTAGATAAAGCTTTAACTGAGTCTACCGTCCTGATAGACATTGATGTTGACCAGTTTCAAGCCCGAATTGGACATCTTGTTGTTTCCCAACACGTTGCCTTTTCTGATAATGATATTTACCCTAATAAGCTCCCTCATAATGATCCTTTACATCTTGAAGTCTTTCTCCATAATTGCAAGATCCAACAAGTCTTAATAGATGGCAGAGTAGGTCTTAACATCTGTACCTTGAGAGTAGTCATTGGTCTTGGTTATATAGAAAATGACATTGATTCTTCCAGAAGAATAACAATCAAAGCATATGATGATGTTGAGTGCCCATCTAAAGGGGTAATTTCATTGCCTATCGGAGTAGGTTCAGTGACAGAAAACACTTTCCTACAGGTCCTAGACCTCGATCTCCCTTACAATATGATTCTTGGCCATCCGTGGATCCACGCAATGAAAGCAGTTCCATCTACTTATCATCAGTGTTTAAAATATCCTTACAATGGGACCGAGATAACAATTCCAAGAGATCATAATCCATTTCAATTTTGTGCTAATCTAAAGGATTCCTTGCAGCAACAAGTCCCAGTTAATAGAGAGGCCCACTCACATAATTATGTGGATCCTAATAAGTTGTTAGATGTTGTCAAAGGAAAATTGAAGATACAGGACCAAGGATGCAGAGAGTATTCAATGGATCAAACATTCCTCATTGGGAATTTACCAATATCTCCAAAATCACATGGCAAACCACATTTGTTGCAAAAGGAACCTAAGAGTCATTCAATATCTGCCCCCCACTACATTTACAAAATGGGGTGAACTTAACAAGAAAACTTTGGATGATGATGTAACAGATTGGCTTTATAAGGATCAAACTGATACACCACCTGTCAAATTGCCAGTGGAGCGGTATGGAAAAGGGTTTACTATAATGCAAAAAAAGGGATATGATGGCTGCAGTGGTTTGGGCCCTGACAAGAAAGGAAGACTAGAACCTATTATACCTAAGATGCGACATCCAACTTTAGGGTTAGGTTTTGAACCATTGCGAATTGGAACCTCGTCTACCAAAGTGACCACGTGTGGAAAGGGGCATGACTCTGATGATGAAACAACACCTGAGGATACCTAACCTGAAACAAATTCGAATGAATGGGAGTGGAGTTCCTTTTCTTCTAGCTCCTATTCCCTTGAAAATGTTTTCCTTGACCCTGATGATTTTCCCATGGAAGACAAACATGAAATAACTCCCCCTCCTAAAACGTGTCCTAATGCTTGGATAGAGTCATTCTGGGACCCAAGCTCTGAATCAGATACAAGAAATTCAGACAGTGATACCACAGACATTTTTATCCTTACCATCTCGGCCCTAACTCTCCTTGAAACCAATGATGACATGCCCCTTGTCTATCCATAGCTTATCCAACATGACCAACAAGAACCACTCAAATTGGATTGTTTTCAAAATGACGAAGCCATTGCAGAATTCCTTGGACTACGGGAAGGCATACCACGAGGCGATCATAAGGAAGGGTTTGCTATTGATTTAGATTCCACAACATATTTTGGGGAGTTAACTCCATCTTCTAGTCATAAAAATGAAAAAGAAAAAGAAAAAGTAAAAAATCAAAAGAATGGGTCTTTGAGTGAAAACCGTAAGGCACTCTCTGACCATGTAAAAGTAAAAATAAAAGACATACCTGTGGGTGAAAACCTCTCTGAGGCACCCAAAGGTGGAAGATTGGACATACCCTTGTCAAGTTAGGATAAATCAACATTGCTTGTGGAAATGACCGAAGAGATAAATTTGGGTACACCTGACAACCCTAAAGTCATTCATTTCATTGCTTCTCTATCAAAACAAGAAAAGATAGATTTTGTCAATTTCTTTCTTGAGAAGAAGATTAGTTTTGCATGGTCTTATGCAGATATGCCCAGCCTTGATCTAGAATTAGTCCTTCATCACTTGCCATTAAAACCAGATGCCAAGCCCATCAAACAAAAACTCAGAAAGATGCATCCCTAGGTGGCTCTCTTAGTCAAAGTAGAACTCAAAAAATTATTAGATGTGGGCTTTATCAGACCAATTGATTATGAAAATTGGATTTCAAATTTGGTACCAGTTAGCAAAGTAACTGGGGCCATCAGAATTTGTACCAATTTTAGGGATCTCAATAAAGCATGCCCTAAAGATGACTTTCCACTATCGAATATAGACATCACAGTTGACATGACTGCAGGATATGAGATGCTATCATTGATGGATGGTTTTTTCGGATATAATCAAATTCACATTGCTCCTAAAGATCAACATAAGACTGCATTCACATGTGCTTGGGGTACCTACTGCTGGAATGTGATGCCCTTTGGCCTTAAAAATGCTGGAGCAACATATCAAAGAGCTATAACAACAATTTTCCATGATTCTATGCATACTTTGATGGAAGACTATGTTGATGACCTATTATGCAAATCCGTCATAAGAGATAGTCATCTAGCCATCCTTGGCCCAATCTTTGATCGAATGGAAACCTACAAGCTGAGACTCAACCCAAAGAAATGTGTCTTTGGTGTCACAGCCAGAAAATTATTAGGGTACATTGTTTCTCACAGAGGCATAGAAGTAGACCGCCAAAAAGTTAAAGCAATAATGGATATGCCTCCTCCTTCCAATCTCCATCAACTAAGAAGTCTGCAAGGGAAGTTACAGTCAATCTGTCAGTTTATAGCTCACTTGGCAGACCAATGTCATCCCTTCCAACATTTATTGCATAAAGGTGTCCCTTTTAAATGGACTGAGCAATGTCAATCAGCATTTCAAACTCTCAAGGATTATCTGATGTCGCCACCTATTCTAATGCCTCCTATAGAAAAGAAGCCATTCATATTGTATATCTCTGTAACTGAAACGGCACTAGGAGCTCTCTTAGCCCAACAAGATGAGAAAGGCAAAGACCGGGCTATTTATTATATCAATTGGACACTAGTGGGCTATGAACTGAATTATTCAACTATTGAACAGGCATGTTTAGCAATGGTATTTGCAACATAGAAGCTTTTACACTATATGTTAAATCATCTGACATTGCTAGTTGCAAAAATTGATCCCTTGAAATACTTGCTTAACAGGGCAGCTTTGACAGGTCACCTGGCAAAGTGGGTTATGATCCTAAGTGAGTTTGATATTGAGTACATTGAGAGAAAGGCAATAAAAGGACAAATCATAGCAGATCAACTTGTAGAGGCACCTATTCATGATGATCATCCAATGTTGACAGATTTCCCTGATTAATCAGTATTTTCTCTTACTTCTTCTAAGGAATGGCAATTATACTTTGATGGATCTCACACAAAGTATGGCTCAGGAGTAGGTATATTGTTTGTCACCCCTCAAGGAGATGCTATCCCAAAGTCATATAGGATCACTTTCCATTGCACCAATAATATTGCAGAATATGAAGCTTTGGTCACATGACTTGGAATAGAAATCTAATGGAACATTACACATTTGCAAGTCTATGGAGATTCCCAGTTAGTCATCTGTCAAGTGAATGATGACTATGAAACAAAAGATGAAAAGATTCTTCCCTACAAGCATATGGTGGATTTCTTCAAGACAAAATTTATTGATATCCATTTCAGTCAAGTTCCAAGAATTCAAAACAAGTCAACAGATGCTATGGCAACTATTGCTTCCATGTTAAATATGCCCCACAATATGGACAGATGTGAATTTTTGGTCGAACAGTTGTTGGTGCCTTCTTTTGAAATTTTGATAACAGATGTGATGTGTGTTCTTATTGGCCCTAATTCCCCGTGGTACAATGACATCTATCGGTATTTGAAATCCCAAACCTTACCACCTAACCTTTCCTCTAACCAACGTCGAGCCTTCATACACCAACCAAATATGTCATCATCGTAGACACCCTTTACCATCGTTCCTTTGACCACACCCTCCTCAAGTGTTTGGATTCTGACGAGGCACAAATAGCTTTACATGAGGTTCATGATGGTATATGTGGGGGCCATTTCAATGGTCTAAGTCTAGCTAAAAAGCTGGTTTGTGCTGGATATTATTGGCCCACCATGGAAAAGGATGCTCATGATTTTGTCAAGAAATGCTACAAATGTCAAATACACGAAAATTACATTCATGCGCCAACTCAAGAACTTCACTCTGTCATATCTTCGTGGCCCTTTTCTCAATGGGGATTGGATCTTATTGGCAAGATTCACCCGACATCAACAAATGAACACAAATTCATTATCACAGCCACAGAATACTTTACAAAATGGATCGAGGCTATCCCTATGACCTATATCACTGGTGCTCAAATTTAAAAGTTTCTACTGAATTATATCATATGCAGATATGGGGTTCCCCTTGCAATAGTCACAAATAATGGTCGTCCATTCAAAAATAAAGATGTCCAGGAACTCTGTGAAAAGTTTCGCATCCAACACCATTTCTCTAGTCCTTACTATCCACAAAGTAATGGTCAAGCCGAAGCATCAAATAAAACCATCATTAAGATCTTGAAAAAGGTTGTCAATGACGCTGGTTGAGATTGGCATGTACAGTTGAATCCAGCACTATGGGCTTATCACACTTCCATCCGCACACCTACTGGTGCAACACCTTATTCCTTGGTGTATGGTGCGGAAGCCATTTTACCCTTGGAAGTGGAAATTCCCTCTTTGCGTGTTTCCCTACAACATTTGATTGATGATGAGATGCACAAAGTCTCTAGGCTGCATCAGCTTGAGATGTTAGATGAGAAGCGTCAGACAACCTTGACTCATTTGCAAGCATATCAAAACCATCTATGTCACTCTTATAATAAGAAGGTCAAAGGGTGACACTTCGAAGTGGGAGACTTGGTCCTAAAGGTGAACCTGAAGAATACACAATCTACTGACATCATCAATGGAAAATTTGAGCCTAATTGGGTTGGGCCTTTCATAGTTACTGCAGCCTATGGTTTGAGGGCATATCAGCTTGCAACCCCAGACGGTGAACCTCTGTCAGATCCTATAAATAGCATGCACCTTCAAAAGTACTAGGCATAGTTTTTCTGTCACCAGTTCTTCAATATGATCTTGAAAAAAAAAAAAATACAAAAAAAATCAAAAGCTCAAAAATACAAAAAAATCAAAAGCTCAAAAATACAAAAAAATCAAAAAAGTGAAAAATTGAAAAGAAGGAAAAAAAAAGTAAGTAAAGAAAAATAATTCGCCCTCTAGTGAAAACCTGGCAAACAGGTGCCATGTGTAAAAGACTATTGCTCCATTATCTATCATGACTCCTAGCTGTACTTTCCTCCCCGCAGGTTTATCACGATTATCCTTGCCCTGACCCAATGTTCTATTCCAGGCCTATGATTGGTCAACATCATTGTCTTGCATACTCAAGTTTCCAGTCCTTGTGCATATGTTTTGGTCCTGGTTGTTGTATATGTCTTTCAAATTTTCATTGGGTGCGTGCCCCTTGTCATGATCAATTACTGGAGTTATTGCTGCATGCGGACTGGAGCTTTCTTATCATATAATGTCCTGAAAAAATCCCTAAAAATCAAATAATGTCCTGAAAAAATCCCTAAAAAGTCAAATAAAGTCTTGAAAAATGAACAAAAAAAAAATTTGTAAAAAACTCGAAATTCCTACAAAGTGAAAAACATCAAAATCCAACAACAATTTCTTTGGCATTTTGCATTTTGTTAATAAATGGTCCCCTTTGTGCATAGACAGATCACTGAGCATACATCCAACGACAATCAATCAAACATTGTGCTTTAATGAAATCACGCATTAATAGATGAATTGTTCGACTAAGCAAGCATTCAACCTGATCATAGTTGTCACATCAATCCAAATAGCATCAACGTTACCATTGGTCCTTGTCAATATTATCATGGGTCTTATACAGGGTGTGGTATTCTCGAAACTAGACTGTGTCCTGTCTTCGCCGGGGTACCACATTCCCTGAAACCAGATAGCATGATCATTCTTGTTTTCCACTTTTGACAATGACGATCAGACTATTTGTTTGACTTGGTTGAATTTGTGTGTCTTATCTTTTTACTAATTTATCTTTGGCTTCAGTCATGTTCCTATGTTGCTCGATGATGTCACTAAGTGATTTAGAGTGACTGGGATGGTTCATGGTCCCTTTCTTTTTTTGTTGTGTTTGCTATTTGTGGAATGTTTGTCACAAACTGGGGCAACTATATCATTGGGTGTCTGTGATAAGTACGGTTGCTTTGTGAACGCCGCACAGACCTCGACCCTTGATGTATGCACCCTAGGATGCTCCACTCATTCCTTGTGTGTGATGTGTCTATCTTTTGCAAAAGGGGTTGCATTCCAGCTCTGGCCTTCAATGCCATGATGCTCTGCATCCGCTTTGCTACAATAAATAAAGGTTCTCACCTACTTATGTGCATTTGTGAAAGCAAGTTTTCCTTCATCTCTAACTGTCCTCTGTCTAATTTCTTCTTACTAACATTTCTTCTATCAGTCTTGGCAGTCCGTTCGGTCTAGTTCTCCGATCTCTAAAAAATAAAAAATAAAAATAAGCTGCATCTTGCGTTCATTGGTTAGTACATTTGCATTATATCAAGCCCATACAAAGCATTTTATCCATTTCATCTTATAAATGCATCAAAAATATAAACAACATTCATACATGTTACAAAGATAGTACATAGACAGTGCATAAGACATCCATACATGGAAAGTAAACATAAGCCATAACACATTGCATCCCATCATATAGCTGCATATCATATCATATATCAAAAAAAAACAAAAAAACAAAGAGAAAATATCGGAGTACAAAATTGGACTGTCTGTCTTACGTATAGCCCGCAGGCTGAGTACATAATGTCAAACTATATATGTCTCCATCATAAAGAGCATGTGCCTCTATCACTGGGTGCTCCCTTTGTCCTCCTCATCCCTACCATGTCTCAAGGATGAAGCCCCTCCTGTCCTTGGTCCTGGCTGTGGTGGTCTCATAGGTCCACTCACTCCCATGTTGCTCACTGACCTCTGAGAGCATGGCCTACTCTTTGTCCTCAATCGTGATCGATATGACGTTGTTCTCTGCTCTAGTGGAACTACACTCTCATATAGAGTCCTCAAATGGCGCATCTCATCTCCTGCCTCTAATAACATCTATGTCATCTCACGCACACTAGCATCCCTAATCGACCCAACATACTCGGTCACTCTCCGCTCTGCTTGTTGTGCCTAGGCTATCACTGTATCTTGAGCCACTGTCAGCCTGGCTATCTCTGCTCTGTACCTATCCCTCTTAGTTGACCATTGATCCTGCTCTGTCCTCAAGATAGCATTTTGTCTCTCTAATGTAGCAATGTAATCATGCTGACTCGCTATAGCGGCCCTACATATATGCATCTCCTCTATGCTAGCTGTCTCCTACCCTATGAGTATATCCTGCAATGACTCATGATCTACTAGATCTGGCTCATCTCTCTGCGTGCACCTAGGACTCTTCTCTCCCTCATCATCCTCCTCAGCCTCCTCAGCCTCCTCATCCCCCCCATCCTCATCCCCCTCGTCCTCATCCCCCTCATCCTCATCATCTTCCTCCTCATCATCTCCCTCCTCCTCTCCCTCGTCATCATCCTCCTCTTCTCCAGCGAGTGGGAAGTCCTCCTGTCTCCTAGGTACCAGAATATCAAGATCCGTTAATGGCACTGGCCGCTGTCGTGCAAACCATCGCTCATACCCCTCTGTCATCCCAAAATCTACAACATCTGATCTCCAATCCCACTATCTACATTGTAGCTGTATGAAGTCAGCATATGCTATGTGTGGCTGAATTATCCTCCCCCACTGACTCATCTCTCTGTGGGATAGGGCAAAGTGTGCAGTCCCTATCGGTACATCCTGCCTCTCTCCAAACTATCGTCTGACTCTCTCTGGCAGATACATCTCAATCACTCTCTAGCGATTCATTGGTCGCCCAATCAGGTATCTTTCCTATCTACAATACGGTATCCCATCGCCATCATCTGACCATCCAGGGCAATCATGATATGACCTCCATGTGAAATCTCTCAACCTGTCTAGCTCATGTCACCAATATAATATGTATCCGAATGGACCCTGTCTCAGCGCCCCCCCATAGTAGTACACATATGGTTGATGTGGTACTACTTGTCTCTTTGCAATCGGTCGACATATGGCTATGTGCTCAAATTCCCATACCTGTAAAAGTGTGACCCCATAGCTCAAAGTCTGTACCCTCTAATATGCTATCTGATGCAACTGAAAATATAGCATGGCAAGCACACATGGTCCCCATGCATATATAGTCCCCTCTGTCGCCATCCGCTCTAACAGTCTTCCCCATCCAATAGGGAATCCATGTCCTTGTCTGTCACCTACTAATAGGCATGCCATAACCACTGCTATCACCACATATCATTGATCATACTCTGCTGCCATGGTCTCCTAGTGGATCTCCCTCTCTATGATATCAAGGTCATCTGCATCACACTTGAATAATCTACAAAAAGAGTCTCTCCCTATCGCTAGGTCATACACCACCATCTCCCCATGAATCAGAATCTGGAGGATACGCCA